>NC_138080.1:8597954-9081665 GCF_964212035.1 Myotis nattereri | reverse complement strand
AACAGTTCATATCCTGAAGGTTCTAGTATGTACTTCTAAGGAAACTGTCAAAATGTGGTAAAACTCTTCAAATACACAATTATCTTTCCAGGAAATGAATATGAACGTGTAACAAAGAGTTGAAACACAAGCAAATAGAATCTAACTACATTTAAGGCCGAGTTCAATTACCGAGATTACTGGAAGAAAGTTGTGAAATGACGAGAATACTCATAATATTAACAAGTCCGGATATTTTAAATCGCGTTTTCAGTAAATTGTGATTTCAAACATCAAGAATTCCTGTTTGTAGAGATCACGATTTGTGTATAAAGCTTTTAAATGAGGATAATACTGTTTATGTTTACAACTGAGGCTTACTTTGCCACGTGTTTTTTGAATGGAACAGTTGATATCCTGAAGGTTCTTTATGTACTTCTAGGGAAACTGTCAAAATGTTGTAAAACTCTTTAAATACACAATTACCTCTCCAGGAAATGAATATGAACGTGTAACAAACAGTTGAAACACAAGGAAATAGAACCTAACTACACTTAAGGCCGAGTTCAATTACCGAGATTACAGGTAGAAAGCTATGAAAGGACAAGAATTCTCTTAATATTAAGAAGTCCGGCTATTTTAAGTGGAGTTTTCACTAAATGTGATTTCAAACATCAGGAATTACTGTTTAGAAAGCTCTGAACTTGTGTATAAAGCTTTTATATGTAGAGAATAGTGTTTATGTTTACAATTGAGGTTGAATTGGAGTGGCGTCTTTTGACTGAAACAGTCCATATCCTAAAGGTTCTAGTATGTACTTCTAAGGCAACTCTCAAAATGTGGTAAAACTCTTTTATACACAATTACCTCTCCAGGAAATGAATATGAACGTGTAACAAACAGTTGAAACACAAGTAAATAGAATCTAACTACATTTAATTCCCAGTTCAATTACGGAGATTACAAGAACAAAGCTCTGAAATGACGAGAATTCTCAAAATGTAAACAATTCCGGATATTTCAAGTGGCGTTTTCAGTAAATTGTGATTTCAAACATTAAGAATTCCTGTTTATAGAGCTCTGAACTTGTGTATAAACTTATAAATGTGGAGAATACTGTTTATGTTTTCAATTGACGCTGAATTGGCGAGGCGTCTTTTGACTGAAACAGTTCATATCCTGAAGGTTCTAGTATGTACTTCTAAGGAAACTGTCAAAATGTGGTAAAACTCTTCAAATACACAATTATCTCTCCAGAAAATGAATATGAACGTGTAACAAACAGTTGAAACACAAGTAAATAGAATCTAACTACATTTAATTCCCAGTTCAATTACGGAGATTACAAGAACAAAGCTCTGAAATGACGAGAATTCTCAAAATGTAAACAATTCCGGATATTTCAAGTGGCTTTTTCAGTAAATTGTGATTTCAAACATCAAGAATTCCTGTTTGTAGAGATCAGAATTTGTGTATAAAGCTTTTAAATGAGGATAATACTGTTTATGTTTACAATTGAGGCTTAATTTGCCACGTGTTTTTTGAACGAAACAGTGGATATCCTGAAGGTTCTTTATGTACTTCTAAGGAAACTGTCAAAGTATTGTAAAACTCTTTAAATACACGATTACCTCTTCAGGAAATGAATATGAACGTGTAACAAACAGTTGAAACACAAGGAAATAGAACCTAACTACATTGAAGGCCGAGTTCAATTACCGACATTACAGGTAGAAAGCTCTGAAATGACGAGAATTCTCTTAATATTAAAGAGTCCGGCTATTTTAAGTGGAGTTTTCACTAAATGTGATTTCAAACATCAGGAATTACTGTTTATAGAGCTCAGAACTTGTGTATAAAGCTTTTATATGTAGAGAATAGTGTTTATGTTTACAATTGAGGTTGAATTGGAGTGGCGTCTTTTGACTGAAACAGTTCATACCCTAAAGGTTCTAGTATGTACTTCTAAGGAAACTCTCAAAATGTGGTAAAACTCTTAAAATACACAATTATCTTATCAGGAAATGAATATGAACTTATAACGAACAGTTGAAACACAAGAAAATAAATTCTAACTACATTTAATGCCGAGTTCAATTACCGAGATTACAGGTAGAAAGCTCTGAAAGGACAAGAATTCTCTTAATATTAAAGAGTCCGGTATTTTAAGTGGAGTTTTCACTAAATGTGATTTCAAACATCAGGAATTACTGTTTATAAAGCTCAGAACTTGTGTATAAAGCTTTTATATGTAGAGAAGAGTGTTTATGTTTACAATTGAGGTTGAATTGGAGTGGCGTCTTTTGACTGAAACAGTTCATATCCTGAAGGTTCTAGTATGTACTTCTAAGGAAACTCTCAAAATGTGGTAAAACTCTTTTAATACACAATTATCTCTCCAGAAAATGAATATGAACGTGTAGCAAACAGTTGAAACACAAGTACATAGAATCTAACTACATTTAATTCCCAGTTCAATTACGGAGATTACAGGAAGAAAGCTCTGAAATGACGAGAATTCTCAAAATGTAAACAATTCCGGCTATTTCAATTGGCGTTTTCAGTAAATTGTGATTTCAAACATCAAGAATTCCTGTTTATAGAGCTCTGAACTTGTGTATAAAACTTATAAATGTGGAGAATAATGTTTATGTTTTCAATTGACACTGAATTGGCGAGGCGTCTTTTGACTGAAACAGTTCATATCCTGAAGGTTCTACTATGTTCTTCTAAGGAAACTGTCAAAATGTTGTAAAACTCTTTAAATACACAATTACCTCTCCAGGAAATGAATATGAACGTGTAACAAACAGTTGAAACACAAGGAAATAGAACCTAACTACATTGAAGGCCGAGTTCAATTACCGAGATTACAGGTAGAAAGCTATGAAAGGACAAGAATTCTCTTAATATTAAAAAGTCCGGCTATTTTAAGTGGAGTTTTCACTAAATGTGAATTCAAACATCAGGAATTACTGTTTATAGAGCTCAGAACTTGTGTATAAAGCTTTTATATGTAGAGAATAGTGTTTATGTTTACAATTGAGGTTGAATTGGAGTGGCGTCTTTTGACTGAAACAGTCCATATCCTAAAGGTTCTAGTATGTACTTCTAAGGAAACTCTCAAAATGTGGTAAAACTCTTTTAATACACAATTACCTCTCCAGGAAATTAATATGAACGTGTAACAAACAGTTGAAACACAAGTAAATAGAATCTAACTACATTTAATTCCCAGTTCAATTACGGAGATTACAAGAACAAAGCTCTGAAATGACGAGAATTCTCAAAATGTAAACAATTCCGGATATTTCAAGTGGCGTTTTCAGTAAATTGTGATTTCAAACATTAAGAATTCCTGTTGATAGAGCTCTGAACTTGTGTATAAACTTATAAATGTGGAGAATACTGTTTATGTTTTCAATTGACGCTGAATTGGCGAGGCGTCTTTTGACTGAAACAGTTCATATCCTGAAGGTTCTAGTATGTACTTCTAAGGAAACTGTCAAAATGTGGTAAAACTCTTCAAATACACAATTATCTTTCCAGGAAATGAATATGAACGTGTAACAAACAGTTGAAACACAAGTAAATAGAATCTAACTACATTTAATTCCCAGTTCAATTACGGAGATTACAAGAACAAAGCTCTGAAATGACGAGAATTCTCAAAATGTAAACAATTCCGGATATTTCAAGTGGCTTTTTCAGTAAATTGTGATTTCAAACATCAAGAATTCCTGTTTGTAGAGATCAGGATTTGTGTATAAAGCTTTTAAATGAGGATAATACTGTTTATGTTTACAATTGAGGCTTAATTTGCCACGTGTTTTTGAACGTAACAGTGGATATCCTGAAGGTTCTTTATGTACTTCTAAGGAAACTGTCAAAGTATTGTAAAACTCTTTAAATACACGATTACCTCTCCAGGAAATGAATATGAACGTGTAACAAACAGTTGAAACACAAGGAAATAGAACCTAACTACATTGAAGGCCGAGTTCAATTACCGACATTACAGGTAGAAAGCTCTGAAATGACGAGAATTCTCTTAATATTAAAGAGTCCGGCTATTTTAAGTGGAGTTTTCACTAAATGTGATTTAAAACATCAGGAATTACTGTTTATAGAGCTCTGAACTTGTGTATAAAACTTATAAATGTGGAGAATAATGTTAATGTTTTCAATTGACGCTGAATTGGCGAGGCGTCTTTTGACTGAAACAGTTCATATCCTGAAGGTTCTACTATGATCTTCTAAGGAAACTGTCAAAATATTGTAAAACTCTTTAAATACACAATTACCTCTCCAGGAAATGAATATGAACGTGTAACAAACAGTTGAAACACAAGGAAATAGAACCTAACTACATTGAAGGCCGAGTTCAATTACCGAGATTACAGGTAGAAAGCTATGAAAGGACAAGAATTCTCTTAATATTAAAAAGTCCGGCTATTTTAAGTGGAGTTTTCACTAAATGTGAATGCAAACATCAGGAATTACTGTTTATAGAGCTCAGAACTTGTGTATAAAGCTTTTATATGTAGAGAATAGTGTTTATGTTTACAATTGAGGTTGAATTGGAGTGGCGTCTTTTGACTGAAACAGTCCATATCCTAAAGGTTCTAGTATGTACTTCTAAGGAAACTCTCAAAATGTGGTAAAACTCTTTTAATACACAATTACCTCTCCAGAAAATGAATATGAACGTGTAACAAACAGTTGAAACACAAGTAAATAGAATCTAACTACATTTAATTCCCAGTTCAATTACGGAGATTACAGGAAGAAAGCTCTGAAATGACGAGAATTCTCAAAATGTAAACAATTCCGGATATTTCAAGTGGCGTTTTCAGTAAATTGTGATTTCAAACATTAAGAATTCCTGTTTATAGAGCTCTGAACTTGTGTATAAAACTTATAAATGTGGAGAATACTGTTTATGTTTTCAATTGACGCTGAATTGGCGAGGCGTCTTTTGACTGAAACAGTTCATATCCTGAAGGTTCTAGTATGTACTTCTAAGGAAACTCTCAAAATGTGGTAAAACTCTTTTAATACACAATTATCTCTCCAGAAAATGAATATGAACGTGTAACAAACAGTTGAAACACAAGTAAATAGAATCTAACTACATTTAATTCCCAGTTCAATTACGGAGATTACAGGAAGAAAGCTCTGAAATGACGAGAATTCTCAAAATGTAAACAATTCCGGCTATTTCAATTGGCGTTTTCAGTAAATTGTGATTTCAAACATCAAGAATTCCTGTTTATAGAGATCAGGATTTGTGTATAAAGCTTTTAAATGAGGATAATACTGTTTATGTTTACAATTGAGGCTTAATTTGCCACGTGTTTTTTGAACGAAACAGTGGATATCCTGAAGGTTCTTTATGTACTTCTAAGGAAAACTGTCAAAGTATTGTAAAACTCTTTAAATACATGATTACCTCTCCAGGAAATGAATATGAACGTGTAACAAACAGTTGAAACACAAGGAAATAGAACCTAACTACATTGAAGGCCGAGGTCAATTACCGACATTACAGGTAGAAAGCTCTGAAATGACGAAAATTCTCTTAATATTAAAGAGTCCGGCTATTTTAAGTGGAGTTTTCACTAAATGTGATTTCAAACATCAGGAATTACTGTTTATAGAGCTCAGAACTTGTGTATAAAGCTTTTATATGTAGAGAATAGTGTTTATGTTTACAATTGAGGTTGAATTGGAGTGGCGTCTTTTGACTGAAACAGTCCATATCCTAAAGGTTCTAGTATGTACTTCTAAGGAAACTCTCAAAATGTGGTAAAACTCTTTTAATACACAATTACCTCTCCAGGAAATGAATATGAACGTGTAACAAACAGTTGAAACACAAGTAAATAGAATCTAACTACATTTAATTCCCAGTTCAATTACGGAGATTACAGGAAGAAAGCTCTGAAATGACGAGAATTCTCAAAATGTAAACAATTCCGGATATTTCAAGTGGCGTTTTCAGTAAATTGTGATTTCAAACATTAAGAATTCCAGTTGATAGAGCTCTGAACTTGTGTATAAACTTATAAATGTGGAGAATACTGTTTATGTTTTCAATTGACGCTGAATTGGCGAGGCGTCTTTTGACTGAAACAGTTCATATCCTGAAGGTTCTAGTATGTTCTTCTAAGGAAACTGTCAAAATGTGGTAAAACTCTTCAAATACACAATTATCTTTCCAGGAAATGAATATGAACGTGTAACAAACAGTTGAAACACAAGTAAATAGAATCTAACTACATTTAATTCCCAGTTCAATTACGGAGATTACAAGAACAAAGCTCTGAAATGACGAGAATTCTCAAAATGTAAACAATTCCGGATATTTCAAGTGGCTTTTTCAGTAAATTGTGATTTCAAACATCAAGAATTCCTGTTTGTAGAGATCAGGATTTGTGTATAAAGCTTTTAAATGAGGATAATACTGTTTATGTTTACAATTGAGGCTTAATTTGCCACGTGTTTTTTGAACGAAACAGTGGATATCCTGAAGGTTCTTTATGTACTTCTAAGGAAAACTGTCAAAGTATTGTAAAACTCTTTAAATACATGATTACCTCTCCAGGAAATGAATATGAACGTGTAACAAACAGTTGAAACACAAGGAAATAGAAACTAACTACATTGAAGGCCGAGTTCAATTACCGACATTACAGGTAGAAAGCTCTGAAATGACGAAAATTCTCTTAATATTAAAGAGTCCGGCTATTTTAAGTGGAGTTTTCACTAAATGTGATTTCAAACATCAGGAATTACTGTTTATAGAGCTCAGAACTTGTGTATAAAGCTTTTATATGTAGAGAATAGTGTTTATGTTTACAATTGAGGTTGAATTGGAGTGGCGTCTTTTGACTGAAACAGTCCATATCCTAAAGGTTCTAGTATGTACTTCTAAGGAAACTCTCAAAATGTGGTAAAACTCTTTTAATACACAGTTACCTCTCCAGAAAATGAATATGAACGTGTAACAAACAGTTGAAACACAAGTAAATAGAATCTAACTACATTTAATTCCCAGTTCAATTACGGAGATTACAGGAAGAAAGCTCTGAAATGACGAGAATTCTCAAAATGTAAACAATTCCGGATATTTCAAGTTGCGTTTTTAGTAAATTGTGATTTCAAACATTAAGAATTCCTGTTGATAGAGCTCTGAACTTGTGTATAAACTTATAAATGTGGAGAATACTGTTTATGTTTTCAATTGACGCTGAATTGGCGAGGCGTCTTTTGACTGAAACAGTTCATATCCTGAAGGTTCTAGTATGTACTTCTAAGGAAACTGTCAAAATGTGGTAAAACTCTTCAAATACACAATTATCTTTCCAGGAAATGAATATGAACGTGTAACAAACAGTTGAAACACAAGTAAATAGAATCTAACTACATTTAATTCCCAGTTCAATTACGGAGATTACAAGAACAAAGCTCTGAAATGACGAGAATTCTCAAAATGTAAACAATTCCGGATATTTCAAGTGGCTTTTTCAGTAAATTGTGATTTCAAACATCAAGAATTCCTGTTTGTAGAGATCAGGATTTGTGTATAAAGCTTTTAAATGAGGATAATACTGTTTATGTTTACAATTGAGGCTTAATTTGCCACGTGTTTTTTGAACGAAACAGTGGATATCCTGAAGGTTCTTTATGTACTTCTAAGGAAAACTGTCAAAGTATTGTAAAACTCTTTAAATACATGATTACCTCTCCAGGAAATGAATATGAACGTGTAACAAACAGTTGAAACACAAGGAAATAGAAACTAACTACATTGAAGGCCGAGTTCAATTACCGACATTACAGGTAGAAAGCTCTGAAATGAAGAAAATTCTCTTAATATTAAAGAGTCCGGCTATTTTAAGTGGAGTTTTCACTAAATGTGATTTCAAACATCAGGAATTACTGTTTATAGAGCTCAGAACTTGTGTATAAAGCTTTTATATGTAGAGAATAGTGTTTATGTTTACAATTGAGGTTGAATTGGAGTGGCGTCTTTTGACTGAAACAGTCCATATCCTAAAGGTTCTAGTATGTACTTCTAAGGAAACTCTCAAAATGTGGTAAAACTCTTTTAATACACAATTACCTCTCCAGAAAATGAATATGAACGTGTAACAAACAGTTGAAACACAAGTAAATAGAATCTAACTACATTTAATTCCCAGTTCAATTACGGAGATTACAGGAAGAAAGCTCTGAAATGACGAGAATTCTCAAAATGTAAACAATTCCGGATATTTCAAGTGGCGTTTTCAGTAAATTGTGATTTCAAACATTAAGAATTCCTGTTGATAGAGCTCTGAACTTGTGTATAAACTTATAAATGTGGAGAATACTGTTTATGTTTTCAATTGACGCTGAATTGGCGAGGCGTCTTTTGACTGAAACAGTTCATATCCTGAAGGTTCTAGTATGTACTTCTAAGGAAACTGTCAAAATGTGGTAAAACTCTTCAAATACACAATTATCTTTCCAGGAAATGAATATGAACGTGTAACAAACAGTTGAAACACAAGTAAATAGAATCTAACTACATTTAATTCCCAGTTCAATTACGGAGATTACAAGAACAAAGCTCTGAAATGACGAGAATTCTCAAAATGTAAACAATTCCGGATATTTCAAGTGGCTTTTTCAGTAAATTGTGATTTCACACATCAAGAATTCCTGTTTGTAGAGATCAGGATTTGTGTATAAAGCTTTTAAATGAGGATAATACTGTTTATGTTTACAATTGAGGCTTAATTTGCCACGTGTTTTTTGAACGAAACAGTGGATATCCTGAAGGTTCTTTATGTACTTCTAAGGAAACTGTCAAAGTATTGTAAAACTCTTTAAATACACGATTACCTCTCCAGGAAATGAATATGAACGTGTAACAAACAGTTGAAACACAAGGAAATAGAACCTAACTACATTGAAGGCCGAGTTCAATTACCGACATTACAGGTAGAAAGCTCTGAAATGACGAGAATTCTCTTAATATTAAGAAGTCCGGCTATTTTAAGTGGAGTTTTCACTAAATGTGATTTCAAACATCAGGAATTACTGTTTATAAAGCTCTGAACTTGTGTATAAAGCTTTTATATGTAGAGAATAGTGTTTATGTTTACAATTGAGGTTGAATTGGAGTGGCGTCTTTTGACTGAAACAGTCCATATCCTAAAGGTTCTAGTATGTACTTCTAAGGAAACTCTCAAAATGTGGTAAAACTCTTTTAATACACAATTACCTCTCCAGGAAATGAATATGAACGTGTAACAAACAGTTGAAACACAAGTAAATAGAATCTAACTACATTTAATTCCCAGTTCAATTACGGAGATTACAAGAACAAAGCTCTGAAATGACGAGAATTCTCAAAATGTAAACAATTCCGGATATTTCAAGTGGCGTTTTCAGTAAATTGTGATTTCAAACATTAAGAATTCCTGTTTATAGAGCTCTGAACTTGTGTATAAACTTATAAATGTGGAGAATACTGTTTATGTTTTCAATTGACGCTGAATTGGCGAGGCGTCTTTTGACTGAAACAGTTCATATCCTGAAGGTTCTAGTATGTACTTCTAAGGAAACTGTCAAAATGTGGTAAAACTCTTCAAATACACAATTATCTTTCCAGGAAATGAATATGAACGTGTAACAAACAGTTGAAACACAAGTAAATAGAATCTAACTACATTTAATTCCCAGTTCAATTACGGAGATTACAAGAACAAAGCTCTGAAATGACGAGAATTCTCAAAATGTAAACAATTCCGGATATTTCAAGTGGCTTTTTCAGTAAATTGTGATTTCAAACATCAAGAATTCCTGTTTGTAGAGATCAGGATTTGTGTATAAAGCTTTTAAATGAGGATAATACTGTTTATGTTTACAATTGAGGCTTAATTTGCCACGTGTTTTTTGAACGAAACAGTGGATATCCTGAAGGTTCTTTATGTACTTCTAAGGAAAACTGTCAAAGTATTGTAAAACTCTTTAAATACATGATTACCTCTCCAGGAAATGAATATGAACGTGTAACAAACAGTTGAAACACAAGGAAATAGAAACTAACTACATTGAAGGCCGAGTTCAATTACCGACATTACAGGTAGAAAGCTCTGAAATGACGAAAATTCTCTTAATATTAAAGAGTCCGGCTATTTTAAGTGGAGTTTTCACTAAATGTGATTTCAAACATCAGGAATTACTGTTTATAGAGCTCAGAACTTGTGTATAAAGCTTTTATATGTAGAGAATAGTGTTTATGTTTACAATTGAGGTTGAATTGGAGTGGCGTCTTTTGACTGAAACAGTCCATATCCTAAAGGTTCTAGTATGTACTTCTAAGGAAACTCTCAAAATGTGGTAAAACTCTTTTAATACACAATTACCTCTCCAGAAAATGAATATGAACGTGTAACCCACAGTTGAAACACAAGTAAATAGAATCTAACTACATTTAATTCCCAGTTCAATTACGGAGATTACAGGAAGAAAGCTCTGAAATGACGAGAATTCTCAAAATGTAAACAATTCCGGATATCTCAAGTGGCGTTTTCAGTAAATTGTGATTTCAAACATTAAGAATTCCTGTTGATAGAGCTCTGAACTTGTGTATAAACTTATAAATGTGGAGAATACTGTTTATGTTTTCAATTGACGCTAAATTGGCGAGGCGTCTTTTGACTGAAACAGTTCATATCCTGAAGGTTCTAGTATGTACTTCTAAGGAAACTGTCAAAATGTGGTAAAACTCTTCAAATACACAATTATCTTTCCAGGAAATGAATATGAACGTGTAACAAACAGTTGAAACACAAGTAAATAGAATCTAACTACATTTAATTCCCAGTTCAATTACGGAGATTACAAGAACAAAGCTCTGAAATGACGAGAATTCTCAAAATGTAAACAATTCCGGATATTTCAAGTGGCTTTTTCAGTAAATTGTGATTTCACACATCAAGAATTCCTGTTTGTAGAGATCAGGATTTGTGTATAAAGCTTTTAAATGAGGATAATACTGTTTATGTTTACAATTGAGGCTTAATTTGCCACGTGTTTTTTGAACGAAACAGTGGATATCCTGAAGGTTCTTTATGTACTTCTAAGGAAACTGTCAAAGTATTGTAAAACTCTTTAAATACACGATTACCTCTCCAGGAAATGAATATGAACGTGTAACAAACAGTTGAAACACAAGGAAATAGAACCTAACTACATTGAAGGCCGAGTTCAATTACCGACATTACAGGTAGAAAGCTCTGAAATGACGAGAATTCTCTTAATATTAAAGAGTCCGGCTATTTTAAGTGGAGTTTTCACTAAATGTGATTTCAAACATCAGGAATTACTGTTTATAGAGCTCAGAACTTGTGTATAAAGCTTTTATATGTAGAGAATAGTGTTTATGTTTACAATTGAGGTTGAATTGGAGTGGCGTCTTTTGACTGAAACAGTCCATATCCTAAAGGTTCTAGTATGTACTTCTAAGGAAACTCTCAAAATGTGGTAAAACTCTTTTAATACACAATTACCTCTCCAGGAAATGAATATGAACGTGTAACAAACAGTTGAAATACAAGTAAATAGAATCTAACTACATTTAATTCCCAGTTCAATTACGGAGATTACAAGAACAAAGCTCTGAAATGACGAGAATTCTCAAAATGTAAACAATTCCGGATATTTCAAGTGGCGTTTTCAGTAAATTGTGATTTCAAACATTAAGAATTCCTGTTTATAGAGCTCTGAACTTGTGTATAAACTTATAAATGTGGAGAATACTGTTTATGTTTTCAATTGACGCTGAATTGGCGAGGCGTCTTTTGACTGAAACAGTTCATATCCTGAAGGTTCTAGTATGTACTTCTAAGGAAACTGTCAAAATGTGGTAAAACTCTTCAAATACACAATTATCTTTCCAGGAAATGAATATGAACGTGTAACAAACAGTTGAAACACAAGTAAATAGAATCTAACTACATTTAATTCCCAGTTCAATTACGGAGATTACAAGAACAAAGCTCTGAAATGACGAGAATTCTCAAAATGTAAACAATTCCGGATATTTCAAGTGGCTTTTTCAGTAAATTGTGATTTCAAACATCTAGAATTCCTGTTTGTAGAGATCAGGATTTGTGTATAAAGCTTTTAAATGAGGATAATACTGTTTATGTTTACAATTGAGGCTTAATTTGCCACGTGTGTTTTGAACGAAACAGTGGTTATCCTGAAGGTTCTTTATGTACTTCTAAGGAAACTGTCAAAGTATTGTAAAACTCTTTAAATACACGATTACCTCTCCAGGAAATGAATATGAACGTGTAACAAACAGTTGAAACACAAGGAAATAGAACCTAACTACATTGAAGGCCGAGTTCAATTACCGAGATTACAGGTAGAAAGCTCGAAATGACGAGAATTCTCTTAATATTAAAGAGTCCGGCTATTTTAAGTGGAGTTTTCACTAAATGTGATTTCAAACATCAGGAATTACTGTTTATAGAGCTCAGAACTTGTGTATAAAGCTTTGAAATGAGGATAATACTGTTTATGTTTACAATTGAGGTTGAATTGGAGTGGCGTCTTTTGACTGAAACAGTTCATATCCTAAAGGTTCTAGTATGTACTTCTAAGGAAACTGTCAAAATGTGGTAAAACTCTTCAAATACACAATTATCTTTCCAGGAAATGAATATGAACGTGTAACAAACAGTTGAAACACAAGCAAATAGAATCTAACTACATTTAAGGCCGAGTTCAATTACCGAGATTACTGGAAGAAAGTTGTGAAATGACGAGAATACTCATAATATTAACAAGTCCGGATATTTTAAATCGCGTTTTCAGTAAATTGTGATTTCAAACATCAAGAATTCCTGTTTGTAGAGATCACGATTTGTGTATAAAGCTTTTAAATGAGGATAATACTGTTTATGTTTACAATTGAGGCTTAATTTGCCACGTGTTTTTTGAACGAAACAGTGGATATCCTGAAGGTTCTTTATGTACTTCTAGGGAAACTGTCAAAATGTTGTAAATCTCTTTAAATACACAATTACCTCTCCAGGAAATGAATATGAACGTGTAACAAACAGTTGAAACACAAGGAAATAGAACCTAACTACATTGAAGGCCGAGTTCAATTACTGAGATTACAGGTAGAAAGCTATGAAAGGACAAGAATTCTCTTAATATTAAGAAGTCCGGCTATTTTAAGTGGAGTTTTCACTAAATGTGATTTCAAACATCAGGAATTACTGTTTATAAAGCTCAGAACTTGTGTATAAAGCTTTTATATGTAGAGAATAGTGTTTATGTTTACAATTGAGGTTGAATTGGAGTGGCGTCTTTTGACTGAAACAGTCCATATCCTAAAGGTTCTAGTATGTACTTCTAAGGAAACTCTCAAAATGTGCTAAAACTCTTTTAATACACAATTACCTCTCCAGGAAATGAATATGAACGTGTAACAAACAGTTGAAACACAAGTAAATAGAATCTAACTACATTTAATTCCCAGTTCAATTACGGAGATTACAAGAACAAAGCTCTGAAATGACGAGAATTCTCAAAATGTAAACAATTCCGGATATTTCAAGTGGCGTTTTCAGTAAATTGTGATTTCAAACATTAAGAATTCCTGTTGATAGAGCTCTGAACTTGTGTATAAACTTATAAATGTGGAGAATACTGTTTATGTTTTCAATTGACGCTGAATTGGCGAGGCGTCTTTTGACTGAAACAGTTCATATCCTGAAGGTTCTAGTATGTACTTCTAAGGAAACTGTCAAAATGTGGTAAAACTCTTCAAATACACAATTATCTTTCCAGGAAATGAATATGAACGTGTAACATACAGTTGAAACACAAGTAAATAGAATCTAACTACATTTAATTCACAGTTCAATTACGGAGATTACAAGAACAAAGCTCTGAAATGACGAGAATTCTCAAAATGTAAACAATTCCGGATATTTCAAGTGGCTTTTTCAGTAAATTGTGATTTCACACATCAAGACTTCCTGTTTGTAGAGATCAGGATTTGTGTATAAAGCTTTTAAATGAGGATAATACTGTTTATGTTTACAATTGAGGCTTAATTTGCCACGTGTTTTTTGAACGAAACAGTGGATATCCTGAAGGTTCTTTATGTACTTCTAAGGAAACTGTCAAAGTATTGTAAAACTCTTTAAATACACGATTACCTCTCCAGGAAATGAATATGAACGTGTAACAAACAGTTGAAACACAAGGAAATAGAACCTAACTACATTGAAGGCCGAGTTCAATTACCGACATTACAGGTAGAAAGCTCTGAAATGACGAGAATTCTCTTAATATTAAAGAGTCCGGCTATTTTAAGTGGAGTTTTCACTAAATGTGATTTCAAACATCAGGAATTACTGTTTATAGAGCTCAGAACTTGTGTATAAAGCTTTTATATGTAGAGAATAGTGTTTATGTTTACAATTGAGGTTGAATTGGAGTGGCGTCTTTTGACTGAAACAGTTCATATCCTAAAGGTTCTAGTATGTACTTCTAAGGAAACTCTCAAAATGTGGTAAAACTCTTTTAATACACAATTACCTCTCCAGGAAATGAATATGAACGTGTAACCCACAGTTGAAACACAAGTAAATAGAATCTAACTACATTTAATTCCCAGTTCAATTACGGAGATTACAGGAAGAAAGCTCTGAAATGACGAGAATTCTCAAAATGTAAACAATTCCGGATATTTCAAGTGGCGTTTTCAGTAAATTGTGATTTCAAACATTAAGAATTCCTGTTTATAGAGCTCTGAACTTGTGTATAAACTTATAAATGTGGAGAATACTGTTTAAGTTTTCAATTGACGCTGAATTGGCGAGGCGTCTTTTGACTGAAACAGTTCATATCCTGAAGGTTCTAGTATGTACTTCTAAGGAAACAGTCAAAATGTGGTAAAACTCTTCAAATACACAATTATCTTTCCAGGAAATGAATATGAACGTGTAACAAACAGTTGAAACACAAGCAAATAGAATCTAACTACATTTAAGGCCGAGTTCAATTACCGAGATTACTGGAAGAAAGTTGTGAAATGACGAGAATACTCATAATATTAACAAGTCCGGATATTTTTAATCGCGTTTTCAGTAAATTGTGATTTCAAACATCAAGAATTCCTGTTTGTAGAGATCACGATTTGTGTATAAAGCTTTTAAATGAGGATAATACTGTTTATGTTTACAATTGAGGCTTACTTTGCCACGTGTTTTTTGAATGGAACAGTTGATATCCAGAAGGTTCTTTATGTACTTCTAGGGAAACTGTCAAAATGTTGTAAAACTCTTTAAATACACAATTATCTTTCCAGGAAATGAATATGAACGTGTAACAAACAGTTGAAACACAAGTAAATAGAATCTAACTACATTTAATTCCCAGTTCAATTACGGAGATTACAAGAACAAAGCTCTGAAATGACGAGAATTCTCAAAATGTAAACAATTCCGGATATTTCAAGTGGCTTTTTCAGTAAATTGTGATTTCACACATCAAGAATTCCTGTTTGTAGAGATCAGGATTTGTGTATAAAGCTTTTAAATGAGGATAATACTGTTTATGTTTACAATTGAGGCTTAATTTGCCACGTGTTTTTTGAACGAAACAGTGGATATCCTGAAGGTTCTTTATGTACTTCTAAGGAAACTGTCAAAGTATTGTAAAACTCTTTAAATACACGATTACCTCTCCAGGAAATGAATATGAACGTGTAACAAACAGTTGAAACACAAGGAAATAGAACCTAACTACATTGAAGGCCGAGTTCAATTACCGACATTACAGGTAGAAAGCTCTGAAATGACGAGAATTCTCTTAATATTAAGAAGTCCGGCTATTTTAAGTGGAGTTTTCACTAAATGTGATTTCAAACATCAGGAATTACTGTTTATAAAGCTCTGAACTTGTGTATAAAGCTTTTATATGTAGAGAATAGTGTTTATGTTTACAATTGAGGTTGAATTGGAGTGGCGTCTTTTGACTGAAACAGTCCATATCCTAAAGGTTCTAGTATGTACTTCTAAGGAAACTCTCAAAATGTGGTAAAACTCTTTTAATACACAATTACCTCTCCAGGAAATGAATATGAACGTGTAACAAACAGTTGAAACACAAGTAAATAGAATCTAACTACATTTAATTCCCAGTTCAATTACGGAGATTACAAGAACAAAGCTCTGAAATGACGAGAATTCTCAAAATGTAAACAATTCCGGATATTTCAAGTGGCGTTTTCAGTAAATTGTGATTTCAAACATTAAGAATTCCTGTTTATAGAGCTCTGAACTTGTGTATAAACTTATAAATGTGGAGAATACTGTTTATGTTTTCAATTGACGCTGAATTGGCGAGGCGTCTTTTGACTGAAACAGTTCATATCCTGAAGGTTCTAGTATGTACTTCTAAGGAAACTGTCAAAATGTGGTAAAACTCTTCAAATACACAATTATCTTTCCAGGAAATGAATATGAACGTGTAACAAACAGTTGAAACACAAGTAAATAGAATCTAACTACATTTAATTCCCAGTTCAATTACGGAGATTACAAGAACAAAGCTCTGAAATGACGAGAATTCTCAAAATGTAAACAATTCCGGATATTTCAAGTGGCTTTTTCAGTAAATTGTGATTTCAAACATCAAGAATTCCTGTTTGTAGAGATCAGGATTTGTGTATAAAGCTTTTAAATGAGGATAATACTGTTTATGTTTACAATTGAGGCTTAATTTGCCACGTGTTTTTTGAACGAAACAGTGGATATCCTGAAGGTTCTTTATGTACTTCTAAGGAAAACTGTCAAAGTATTGTAAAACTCTTTAAATACATGATTACCTCTCCAGGAAATGAATATGAACGTGTAACAAACAGTTGAAACACAAGGAAATAGAAACTAACTACATTGAAGGCCGAGTTCAATTACCGACATTACAGGTAGAAAGCTCTGAAATGACGAAAATTCTCTTAATATTAAAGAGTCCGGCTATTTTAAGTGGAGTTTTCACTAAATGTGATTTCAAACATCAGGAATTACTGTTTATAGAGCTCAGAACTTGTGTATAAAGCTTTTATATGTAGAGAATAGTGTTTATGTTTACAATTGAGGTTGAATTGGAGTGGCGTCTTTTGACTGAAACAGTCCATATCCTAAAGGTTCTAGTATGTACTTCTAAGGAAACTCTCAAAATGTGGTAAAACTCTTTTAATACACAATTACCTCTCCAGAAAATGAATATGAACGTGTAACCCACAGTTGAAACACAAGTAAATAGAATCTAACTACATTTAATTCCCAGTTCAATTACGGAGATTACAGGAAGAAAGCTCTGAAATGACGAGAATTCTCAAAATGTAAACAATTCCGGATATCTCAAGTGGCGTTTTCAGTAAATTGTGATTTCAAACATTAAGAATTCCTGTTGATAGAGCTCTGAACTTGTGTATAAACTTATAAATGTGGAGAATACTGTTTATGTTTTCAATTGACGCTAAATTGGCGAGGCGTCTTTTGACTGAAACAGTTCATATCCTGAAGGTTCTAGTATGTACTTCTAAGGAAACTGTCAAAATGTGGTAAAACTCTTCAAATACACAATTATCTTTCCAGGAAATGAATATGAACGTGTAACAAACAGTTGAAACACAAGTAAATAGAATCTAACTACATTTAATTCCCAGTTCAATTACGGAGATTACAAGAACAAAGCTCTGAAATGACGAGAATTCTCAAAATGTAAACAATTCCGGATATTTCAAGTGGCTTTTTCAGTAAATTGTGATTTCACACATCAAGAATTCCTGTTTGTAGAGATCAGGATTTGTGTATAAAGCTTTTAAATGAGGATAATACTGTTTATGTTTACAATTGAGGCTTAATTTGCCACGTGTTTTTTGAACGAAACAGTGGATATCCTGAAGGTTCTTTATGTACTTCTAAGGAAACTGTCAAAGTATTGTAAAACTCTTTAAATACACGATTACCTCTCCAGGAAATGAATATGAACGTGTAACAAACAGTTGAAACACAAGGAAATAGAACCTAACTACATTGAAGGCCGAGTTCAATTACCGACATTACAGGTAGAAAGCTCTGAAATGACGAGAATTCTCTTAATATTAAAGAGTCCGGCTATTTTAAGTGGAGTTTTCACTAAATGTGATTTCAAACATCAGGAATTACTGTTTATAGAGCTCAGAACTTGTGTATAAAGCTTTTATATGTAGAGAATAGTGTTTATGTTTACAATTGAGGTTGAATTGGAGTGGCGTCTTTTGACTGAAACAGTCCATATCCTAAAGGTTCTAGTATGTACTTCTAAGGAAACTCTCAAAATGTGGTAAAACTCTTTTAATACACAATTACCTCTCCAGGAAATGAATATGAACGTGTAACAAACAGTTGAAACACAAGTAAATAGAATCTAACTACATTTAATTCCCAGTTCAATTACGGAGATTACAAGAACAAAGCTCTGAAATGACGAGAATTCTCAAAATGTAAACAATTCCGGATATTTCAAGTGGCGTTTTCAGTAAATTGTGATTTCAAACATTAAGAATTCCTGTTTATAGAGCTCTGAACTTGTGTATAAACTTATAAATGTGGAGAATACTGTTTATGTTTTCAATTGACGCTGAATTGGCGAGGCGTCTTTTGACTGAAACAGTTCATATCCTGAAGGTTCTAGTATGTACTTCTAAGGAAACTGTCAAAATGTGGTAAAACTCTTCAAATACACAATTATCTTTCCAGGAAATGAATATGAACGTGTAACAAACAGTTGAAACACAAGTAAATAGAATCTAACTACATTTAATTCCCAGTTCAATTACGGAGATTACAAGAACAAAGCTCTGAAATGACGAGAATTCTCAAAATGTAAACAATTCCGGATATTTCAAGTGGCTTTTTCAGTAAATTGTGATTTCAAACATCTAGAATTCCTGTTTGTAGAGATCAGGATTTGTGTATAAAGCTTTTAAATGAGGATAATACTGTTTATGTTTACAATTGAGGCTTAATTTGCCACGTGTGTTTTGAACGAAACAGTGGTTATCCTGAAGGTTCTTTATGTACTTCTAAGGAAACTGTCAAAGTATTGTAAAACTCTTTAAATACACGATTACCTCTCCAGGAAATGAATATGAACGTGTAACAAACAGTTGAAACACAAGGAAATAGAACCTAACTACATTGAAGGCCGAGTTCAATTACCGAGATTACAGGTAGAAAGCTCGAAATGACGAGAATTCTCTTAATATTAAAGAGTCCGGCTATTTTAAGTGGAGTTTTCACTAAATGTGATTTCAAACATCAGGAATTACTGTTTATAGAGCTCAGAACTTGTGTATAAAGCTTTGAAATGAGGATAATACTGTTTATGTTTACAATTGAGGTTGAATTGGAGTGGCGTCTTTTGACTGAAACAGTTCATATCCTAAAGGTTCTAGTATGTACTTCTAAGGAAACTGTCAAAATGTGGTAAAACTCTTCAAATACACAATTATCTTTCCAGGAAATGA
The DNA here is from genome assembly GCF_964212035.1 of Myotis nattereri. Lineage (NCBI taxonomy): Eukaryota > Metazoa > Chordata > Mammalia > Chiroptera > Vespertilionidae > Myotis > Myotis nattereri. Next base: position 9,062,083 of record NC_138080.1, on the reverse strand, counting down.
ATATGAACGTGTAACAAACAGTTGAAACACAAGCAAATAGAATCTAACTACATTTAAGGCCGAGTTCAATTACCGAGATTACTGGAAGAAAGTTGTGAAATGACGAGAATACTCATAATATTAACAAGTCCGGATATTTTAAATCGCGTTTTCAGTAAATTGTGATTTCAAACATCAAGAATTCCTGTTTGTAGAGATCACGATTTGTGTATAAAGCTTTTAAATGAGGATAATACTGTTTATGTTTACAATTGAGGCTTAATTTGCCACGTGTTTTTTGAACGAAACAGTGGATATCCTGAAGGTTCTTTATGTACTTCTAGGGAAACTGTCAAAATGTTGTAAATCTCTTTAAATACACAATTACCTCTCCAGGAAATGAATATGAACGTGTAACAAACAGTTGAAACACAAGGAAATAGAACCTAACTACATTGAAGGCCGAGTTCAATTACTGAGATTACAGGTAGAAAGCTATGAAAGGACAAGAATTCTCTTAATATTAAGAAGTCCGGCTATTTTAAGTGGAGTTTTCACTAAATGTGATTTCAAACATCAGGAATTACTGTTTATAAAGCTCAGAACTTGTGTATAAAGCTTTTATATGTAGAGAATAGTGTTTATGTTTACAATTGAGGTTGAATTGGAGTGGCGTCTTTTGACTGAAACAGTCCATATCCTAAAGGTTCTAGTATGTACTTCTAAGGAAACTCTCAAAATGTGCTAAAACTCTTTTAATACACAATTACCTCTCCAGGAAATGAATATGAACGTGTAACAAACAGTTGAAACACAAGTAAATAGAATCTAACTACATTTAATTCCCAGTTCAATTACGGAGATTACAAGAACAAAGCTCTGAAATGACGAGAATTCTCAAAATGTAAACAATTCCGGATATTTCAAGTGGCGTTTTCAGTAAATTGTGATTTCAAACATTAAGAATTCCTGTTGATAGAGCTCTGAACTTGTGTATAAACTTATAAATGTGGAGAATACTGTTTATGTTTTCAATTGACGCTGAATTGGCGAGGCGTCTTTTGACTGAAACAGTTCATATCCTGAAGGTTCTAGTATGTACTTCTAAGGAAACTGTCAAAATGTGGTAAAACTCTTCAAATACACAATTATCTTTCCAGGAAATGAATATGAACGTGTAACATACAGTTGAAACACAAGTAAATAGAATCTAACTACATTTAATTCACAGTTCAATTACGGAGATTACAAGAACAAAGCTCTGAAATGACGAGAATTCTCAAAATGTAAACAATTCCGGATATTTCAAGTGGCTTTTTCAGTAAATTGTGATTTCAAACATCAAGAATTCCTGTTTGTAGAGATCAGGATTTGTGTATAAAGCTTTTAAATGAGGATAATACTGTTTATGTTTACAATTGAGGCTTAATTTGCCACGTGTTTTTTGAACGAAACAGTGGATATCCTGAAGGTTCTTTATGTACTTCTAAGGAAACTGTCAAAGTATTGTAAAACTCTTTAAATACACGATTACCTCTCCAGGAAATGAATATGAACGTGTAACAAACAGTTGAAACACAAGGAAATAGAACCTAACTACATTGAAGGCCGAGTTCAATTACCGACATTACAGGTAGAAAGCTCTGAAATGACGAGAATTCTCTTAATATTAAAGAGTCCGGCTATTTTAAGTGGAGTTTTCACTAAATGTGATTTCAAACATCAGGAATTACTGTTTATAGAGCTCAGAACTTGTGTATAAAGCTTTTATATGTAGAGAATAGTGTTTATGTTTACAATTGAGGTTGAATTGGAGTGGCGTCTTTTGACTGAAACAGTTCATATCCTAAAGGTTCTAGTATGTACTTCTAAGGAAACTCTCAAAATGTGGTAAAACTCTTTTAATACACAATTACCTCTCCAGGAAATGAATATGAACGTGTAACCCACAGTTGAAACACAAGTAAATAGAATCTAACTACATTTAATTCCCAGTTCAATTACGGAGATTACAGGAAGAAAGCTCTGAAATGACGAGAATTCTCAAAATGTAAACAATTCCGGATATTTCAAGTGGCGTTTTCAGTAAATTGTGATTTCAAACATTAAGAATTCCTGTTTATAGAGCTCTGAACTTGTGTATAAACTTATAAATGTGGAGAATACTGTTTAAGTTTTCAATTGACGCTGAATTGGCGAGGCGTCTTTTGACTGAAACAGTTCATATCCTGAAGGTTCTAGTATGTACTTCTAAGGAAACAGTCAAAATGTGGTAAAACTCTTCAAATACACAATTATCTTTCCAGGAAATGAATATGAACGTGTAACAAACAGTTGAAACACAAGCAAATAGAATCTAACTACATTTAAGGCCGAGTTCAATTACCGAGATTACTGGAAGAAAGTTGTGAAATGACGAGAATACTCATAATATTAACAAGTCCGGATATTTTTAATCGCGTTTTCAGTAAATTGTGATTTCAAACATCAAGAATTCCTGTTTGTAGAGATCACGATTTGTGTATAAAGCTTTTAAATGAGGATAATACTGTTTATGTTTACAATTGAGGCTTACTTTGCCACGTGTTTTTTGAATGGAACAGTTGATATCCAGAAGGTTCTTTATGTACTTCTAGGGAAACTGTCAAAATGTTGTAAAACTCTTTAAATACACAATTACCTCTCCAGGAAATGAATATGAACGTGTAACAAACAGTTGAAACACAAGGAAATAGAACCTAACTACACTTAAGGCCGAGTTCAATTACCGAGATTACAGGTAGAAAGCTATGAAAGGACAAGAATTCTCTTAATATTAAGAAGTCCGGCTATTTTAAGTGGAGTTTTCACTAAATGTGATTTCAAACATCAGGAATTACTGTTTATAAAGCTCAGAACTTGTGTATAAAGCTTTTATATGTAGAGAATAGTGTTTATGTTTACAATTGAGGTTGAATTGGAGTGGCGTCTTTTGACTGAAACAGTCCATATCCTAAAGGTTCTAGTATGTACTTCTAAGGAAACTCTCAAAATGTGCTAAAACTCTTTTAATACACAATTACCTCTCCAGGAAATGAATATGAACGTGTAACAAACAGTTGAAACACAAGTAAATAGAATCTAACTACATTTAATTCCCAGTTCAATTACGGAGATTACAAGAACAAAGCTCTGAAATGACGAGAATTCTCAAAATGTAAACAATTCCGGATATTTCAAGTGGCGTTTTCAGTAAATTGTGATTTCAAACATTAAGAATTCCTGTTTATAGAGCTCTGAACTTGTGTATAAACTTATAAATGTGGAGAATACTGTTTATGTTTTCAATTGACGCTGAATTGGCGAGGCGTCTTTTGACTGAAACAGTTCATATCCTGAAGGTTCTAGTATGTACTTCTAAGGAAACTGTCAAAATGTGGTAAAACTCTTCAAATACACAATTATCTTTCCAGGAAATGAATATGAACGTGTAACATACAGTTGAAACACAAGTAAATAGAATCTAACTACATTTAATTCACAGTTCAATTACGGAGATTACAAGAACAAAGCTCTGAAATGACGAGAATTCTCAAAATGTAAACAATTCCGGATATTTCAAGTGGCTTTTTCAGTAAATTGTGATTTCAAACATCAAGAATTCCTGTTTGTAGAGATCAGGATTTGTGTATAAAGCTTTTAAATGAGGATAATACTGTTTATGTTTACAATTGAGGCTTAATTTGCCACGTGTTTTTTGAACGAAACAGTGGATATCCTGAAGGTTCTTTATGTACTTCTAAGGAAACTGTCAAAGTATTGTAAAACTCTTTAAATACACGATTACCTCTCCAGGAAATGAATATGAACGTGTAACAAACAGTTGAAACACAAGGAAATAGAACCTAACTACATTGAAGGCCGAGTTCAATTACCGACATTACAGGTAGAAAGCTCTGAAATGACGAGAATTCTCTTAATATTAAAGAGTCCGGCTATTTTAAGTGGAGTTTTCACTAAATGTGATTTCAAACATCAGGAATTACTGTTTATAGAGCTCAGAACTTGTGTATAAAGCTTTTATATGTAGAGAATAGTGTTTATGTTTACAATTGAGGTTGAATTGGAGTGGCGTCTTTTGACTGAAACAGTTCATATCCTAAAGGTTCTAGTATGTACTTCTAAGGAAACTCTCAAAATGTGGTAAAACTCTTTTAATACACAATTACCTCTCCAGGAAATGAATATGAACGTGTAACCCACAGTTGAAACACAAGTAAATAGAATCTAACTACATTTAATTCCCAGTTCAATTACGGAGATTACAGGAAGAAAGCTCTGAAATGACGAGAATTCTCAAAATGTAAACAATTCCGGATATTTCAAGTGGCGTTTTCAGTAAATTGTGATTTCAAACATTAAGAATTCCTGTTTATAGAGCTCTGAACTTGTGTATAAACTTATAAATGTGGAGAATACTGTTTAAGTTTTCAATTGACGCTGAATTGGCGAGGCGTCTTTTGACTGAAACAGTTCATATCCTGAAGGTTCTAGTATGTACTTCTAAGGAAACAGTCAAAATGTGGTAAAACTCTTCAAATACACAATTATCTTTCCAGGAAATGAATATGAACGTGTAACAAACAGTTGAAACACAAGCAAATAGAATCTAACTACATTTAAGGCCGAGTTCAATTACCGAGATTACTGGAAGAAAGTTGTGAAATGACGAGAATACTCATAATATTAACAAGTCCGGATATTTTTAATCGCGTTTTCAGTAAATTGTGATTTCAAACATCAAGAATTCCTGTTTGTAGAGATCACGATTTGTGTATAAAGCTTTTAAATGAGGATAATACTGTTTATGTTTACAATTGAGGCTTACTTTGCCACGTGTTTTTTGAATGGAACAGTTGATATCCAGAAGGTTCTTTATGTACTTCTAGGGAAACTGTCAAAATGTTGTAAAACTCTTTAAATACACAATTACCTCTCCAGGAAATGAATATGAACGTGTAACAAACAGTTGAAACACAAGGAAATAGAACCTAACTACACTTAAGGCCGAGTTCAATTACCGAGATTACAGGTAGAAAGCTATGAAAGGACAAGAATTCTCTTAATATTAAGAAGTCCGGCTATTTTAAGTGGAGTTTTCACTAAATGTGATTTCAAACATCAGGAATTACTGTTTATAAAGCTCAGAACTTGTGTATAAAGCTTTTATATGTAGAGAATAGTGTTTATGTTTACAATTGAGGTTGAATTGGAGTGGCGTCTTTTGACTGAAACAGTCCATATCCTAAAGGTTCTAGTATGTACTTCTAAGGAAACTCTCAAAATGTGGTAAAACTCTTTTAATACACAATTACCTCTCCAGGAAATGAATATGAACGTGTAACAAACAGTTGAAACACAAGTAAATAGAATCTAACTACATTTAATTCCCAGTTCAATTACGGAGATTACAAGAACAAAGCTCTGAAATGACGAGAATTCTCAAAATGTAAACAATTCCGGATATTTCAAGTGGCGTTTTCAGTAAATTGTGATTTCAAACATTAAGAATTCCTGTTTATAGAGCTCTGAACTTGTGTATAAACTTATAAATGTGGAGAATACTGTTTATGTTTTCAATTGACGCTGAATTGGCGAGGCGTCTTTTGACTGAAACAGTTCATATCCTGAAGGTTCTAGTATGTACTTCTAAGGAAACTGTCAAAATGTGGTAAAACTCTTCAAATACACAATTATCTTTCCAGGAAATGAATATGAACGTGTAACATACAGTTGAAACACAAGTAAATAGAATCTAACTACATTTAATTCACAGTTCAATTACGGAGATTACAAGAACAAAGCTCTGAAATGAAGAGAATTCTCAAAATGTAAACAATTCCGGATATTTCAAGTGGCTTTTTCAGTAAATTGTGATTTCAAACATCAAGAATTCCTGTTTGTAGAGATCAGGATTTGTGTATAAAGCTTTTAAATGAGGATAATACTGTTTATGTTTACAATTGAGGCTTAATTTGCCACGTGTTTTTTGAACGAAACAGTGGATATCCTGAAGGTTCTTTATGTACTTCTAAGGAAACTGTCAAAGTATTGTAAAACTCTTTAAATACACGATTACCTCTCCAGGAAATGAATATGAACGTGTAACAAACAGTTGAAACACAAGGAAATAGAACCTAACTACATTGAAGGCCGAGTTCAATTACCGACATTACAGGTAGAAAGCTCTGAAATGACGAGAATTCTCTTAATATTAAAGAGTCCGGCTATTTTAAGTGGAGTTTTCACTAAATGTGATTTCAAACATCAGGAATTACTGTTTATAGAGCTCATAACTTGTGTATAAAGCTTTTATATGTAGAGAATAGTGTTTATGTTTACAATTGAGGTTGAATTGGAGTGGCGTCTTTTGACTGAAACAGTTCATATCCTAAAGGTTCTAGTATGTACTTCTAAGGAAACTGTCAAAATGTGGTAAAACTCTTCAAATACACAATTATCTTTCCAGGAAATGAATATGAACGTGTAACAAACAGTTGAAACACAAGCAAATAGAATCTAACTACATTTAAGGCCGAGTTCAATTACCGAGATTACTGGAAGAAAGTTGTGAAATGTCGAGAATACTCATAATATTAACAAGTCCGGATATTTTAAATCGCGTTTTCAGTAAATTGTGATTTCAAACATCAAGAATTCCTGTTTGTAGAGATCACGATTTGTGTATAAAGCTTTTAAATGAGGATAATACTGTTTATGTTTACAATTGAGGCTTAATTTGCCACGTGTTTTTTGAACGAAACAGTGGATATCCTGAAGGTTCTTTATGTACTTCTAGGGAAACTGTCAAAATGTTGTAAAACTCTTTAAATACACAATTACCTCTCCAGGAAATGAATATGAACGTGTAACAAACAGTTGAAACACAAGGAAATAGAACCTAACTACATTGAAGGCCGAGTTCAATTACCGAGATTACAGGTAGAAAGCTATGAAAGGACAAGAATTCTCTTAATATTAAGAAGTCCGGCTATTTTAAGTGGAGTTTTCACTAAATGTGATTTCAAACATCAGGAATTACTGTTTATAAAGCTCAGAACTTGTGTATAAAGCTTTTATATGTAGAGAATAGTGTTTATGTTTACAATTGAGGTTGAATTGGAGTGGCGTCTTTTGACTGAAACAGTCCATATCCTAAAGGTTCTAGTATGTACTTCTAAGGAAACTCTCAAAATGTGGTAAAACTCTTTTAATACACAATTACCTCTCCAGGAAATGAATATGAACGTGTAACAAACAGTTGAAACACAAGTAAATAGAATCTAACTACATTTAATTCCCAGTTCAATTACGGAGATTACAAGAACAAAGCTCTGAAATGACGAGAATTCTCAAAATGTAAACAATTCCGGATATTTCAAGTGGCTTTTTCAGTAAATTGTGATTTCAAACATCAAGAATTCCTGTTTGTAGAGATCAGGATTTGTGTATAAAGCTTTTAAATGAGGATAATACTGTTTATGTTTACAATTGAGGCTTAATTTGCCACGTGTTTTTTGAACGAAACAGTGGATATCCTGAAGGTTCTTTATGTACTTCTAAGGAAACTGTCAAAGTATTGTAAAACTCTTTAAATACACGTTTACCTCTCCAGGAAATGAATATGAACGTGTAACAAACAGTTGAAACACAAGGAAATAGAACCTAACTACATTGAAGGCCGAGTTCAATTACCGACATTACAGGTAGAAAGCTCTGAAATGACGAGAATTCTCTTAATATTAAAGAGTCCGGCTATTTTAAGTGGAGTTTTCACTAAATGTGATTTCAAACATCAGGAATTACTGTTTATAGAGCTCAGAACTTGTGTATAAAGCTTTTATATGTAGAGAATAGTGTTTATGTTTACAATTGAGGTTGAATTGGAGTGGCGTCTTTTGACTGAAACAGTTCATATCCTAAAGGTTCTAGTATGTACTTCTAAGGAAACTCTCAAAATGTGGTAAAACTCTTTTAATACACAATTACCTCTCCAGGAAATGAATATGAACGTGTAACAAACAGTTGAAACACAAGTAAATAGAATCTAACTACATTTAATTCCCAGTTCAATTACGGAGATTACAGGAAGAAAGCTCTGAAATGACGAGAATTCTCAAAATGTAAACAATTCCGGATATTTCAAGTGGCGTTTTCAGTAAATTGTGATTTCAAACATTAAGAATTCCTGTTGATAGAGCTCTGAACTTGTGTATAAAACTTATAAATGTGGAGAATACTGTTTATGTTTTCAATTGACGCTGAATTGGCGAGGCGTCTTTTGACTGAAACAGTTCATATCCTGAAGGTTCTAGTATGTACTTCTAAGGAAATTGTCAAAATGTGGTAAAACTCTTCAAATACACAATTATCTTTCCAGGAAATGAATATGAACGTGTAACAAACAGTTGAAACACAAGCAAATAGAATCTAACTACATTTAAGGCGGAGTTCAATTACCGAGATTACTGGAAGAAAGTTGTGAAATGACGAGAATACTCATAATATTAACAAGTCCGGATATTTTAAATCGCATTTTCAGTAAATTGTGATTTCAAACATCAAGAATTCCTGTTTGTAGAGATCACGATTTGTGTATAAAGCTTTTAAATGAGGATAATACTGTTTATGTTTACAATTGAGGCTTACTTTGCCACGTGTTTTTTGAACGGAACAGTTGATATCCTGAAGGTTCTTTATGTACTTCTAGGGAAACTGTCAAAATGTTGTAAAACTCTTTAAATACACAATTACCTCTCCAGGAAATGAATATGAACGTGTAAAAAACAGTTGAAACACAAGGAAATAGAACCTAACTACATTGAAGGCCGAGTTCAATTACCGAGATTACAGGTAGAAAGCTATGAAAGGACAAGAATTCTCTTAATATTAAGAAGTCCGGCTATTTTAAGTGGAGTTTTCACTAAATGTGATTTCAAACATCAGGAATTACTGTTTATAAAGCTCTGAACTTGTGTATAAAGCTTTTATATGTAGAGAATAGTGTTTATGTTTACAATTGAGGTTGAATTGGAGTGGCGTCTTTTGACTGAAACAGTCCATATCCTAAAGGTTCTAGTATGTACTTCTAAGGAAACTCTCAAAATGTGGTAAAACTCTTTTAATACACAATTACCTCTCCAGGAAATGAATATGAACGTGTAACAAACAGTTGAAACACAAGTAAATAGAATCTAACTACATTTAATTCCCAGTTCAATTACGGAGATTACAGGAACAAAGCTCTGAAATGACGAGAATTCTCAAAATGTAAACAATTCCGGATATTTCAAGTGGCGTTTTCAGTAAATTGTGATTTCAAACATTAAGAATTCCTGTTTATAGAGCTCTGAACTAGTGTATAAACTTATAAATGTGGAGAATACTGTTTATGTTTTCAATTGACGCTGAATTGGCGAGGCGTCTTTTGACTGAAACAGTACATATCCTGAAGGTTCTAGTATGTACTTCTAAGGAAACTGTCAAAATGTGGTAAAACTCTTCAAATACACAATTATCTTTCCAGGAAATGAATATGAACGTGTAACATACAGTTGAAACACAAGTAAATAGAATCTAACTACATTTAATTCACAGTTCAATTACGGAGATTACAAGAACAAAGCTCTGAAATGACGAGAATTCTCAAAATGTAAACAATTCCGGATATTTCAAGTGGCTTTTTCAGTAAATTGTGATTTCAAACATCAAGAATTCCTGTTTGTAGAGATCAGGATTTGTGTATAAAGCTTTTAAATGAGGATAATACTGTTTATGTTTCCAATTGAGGCTTAATTTGCCACGTGTTTTTTGAACGAAACAGTGGATATCCTGAAGGTTCTTTATGTACTTCTAAGGAAACTGTCAAAGTATTGTAAAACTCTTTAAATACACGATTACCTCTCCAGGAAATGAATATGAACGTGTAACAAACAGTTGAAACACAAGGAAATAGAACCAAACTACATTGAAGGCCGAGTTCAATTACCGACATTACAGGTAGAAAGCTCTGAAATGACGAGAATTCTCTTAATATTAAAGAGTCCGGCTATTTTAAGTGGAGTTTTCACTAAATGTGATTTCAAACATCAGGAATTACTGTTTATAGAGCTCAGAACTTGTGTATAAAGCTTTTAAATGAGGATAATACTGTTTATGTTTACAATTGAGGTTGAATTGGAGTGGCGTCTTTTGACTGAAACAGTTCATATCCTAAAGGTTCTAGTATGTACTTCTAAGGAAACTGTCAAAATGTGGTAAAACTCTTCAAATACACAATTATCTTTCCAGGAAATGAATATGAACGTGTAACAAACAGTTGAAACACAAGCAAATAGAATCTAACTACATTTAAGGCCGAGTTCAATTACCGAGATTACTGGAAGAAAGTTGTGAAATGACGAGAATACTCATAATATTAACAAGTCCGGATATTTTAAATCGCGTTTTCAGTAAATTGTGATTTCAAACATCAAGAATTCCTGTTTGTAGAGATCACGATTTGTGTATAAAGCTTTTAAATGAGGATAATACTGTTTATGTTTACAATTGAGGCTTAATTTGCCACGTGTTTTTTGAACGAAACAGTGGATATCCTGAAGGTTCTTTATGTACTTCTAGGGAAACTGTCAAAATGTTGTAAAACTCTTTAAATACACAATTACCTCTCCAGGAAATGAATATGAACGTGTAATAAACAGTTGAAACACAAGGAAATAGAACCTAACTACATTGAAGGCCGAGTTCAATTACCGAGATTACAGGTAGAAAGCTATGAAAGGACAAGAATTCTCTTAATATTAAGAAGTCCGGCTATTTTAAGTGGAGTTTTCACTAAATGTGATTTCAAACATCAGGAATTACTGTTTATAAAGCTCAGAACTTGTGTTTAAAGCTTTTATATGTAGAGAATAGTGTTTATGTTTACAATTGAGGTTGAATTGGAGTGGCGTCTTTTGACTGAAACAGTCCATATCCTAAAGGTTCTAGTATGTACTTCTAAGGAAACTCTCAAAATGTGGTAAAACTCTTTTAATACACAATTACCTCTCCAGGAAATGAATATGAACGTGTAACAAACAGTTGAAACACAATAAATAGAATCTAACTACATTTAATTCCCAGTTCAATTACGGAGATTACAAGAACAAAGCTCTGAAATGACGAGAATTCTCAAAATGTAAACAATTCCGGATATTTCAAGTGGCGTTTTCAGTAAATTGTGATTTCAAACATTAAGAATTCCTGTTTATAGAGCTCTGAACTTGTGTATAAACTTATAAATGTGGAGAATACTGTTTATGTTTTCAATTGACGCTGAATTGGCGAGGCGTCTTTTGACTGAAACAGTTCATATGCTGAAGGTTCTAGTATGTACTTCTAAGGAAACTGTCAAAATGTGGTAAAACTCTTCAAATACACAATTATCTTTCCAGGAAATGAATATGAACGTGTAACATACAGTTGAAACACAAGTAAATAGAATCTAACTACATTTAATTCACAGTTCAATTACGGAGATTACAAGAACAAAGCTCTGAAATGACGAGAATTCTCAAAATGTAAACAATTCCGGATATTTCAAGTGGCTTTTTCAGTAAATTGTGATTTCAAACATCAAGAATTCCTGTTTGTAGAGATCAGGATTTGTGTATAAAGCTTTTAAATGAGGATAATACTGTTTATGTTTACAATTGAGGCTTAATTTGCCACGTGTTTTTTGAACGAAACAGTGGATATCCTGAAGGTTCTTTATGTACTTCTAAGGAAACTGTCAAAGTATTGTAAAACTCTTTAAATACACGATTACCTCTCCAGGAAATGAATATGAACGTGTAACAAACAGTTGAAACACAAGGAAATAGAACCTAACTACATTGAAGGCCGAGTTCAATTACCGACATTACAGGTAGAAAGCTCTGAAATGACGAGAATTCTCTTAATATTAAAGAGTCCGGCTATTTTAAGTGGAGTTTTCACTAAATGTGATTTCAAACATCAAGAATTCCTGTTTATAGAGCTCTGAACTTGTGTATAAAACTTATAAATGTGGAGAATACTGTTTATGTTTTCAATTGACGCTGAATTGGCGAGGCGTCTTTTGACTGAAACAGTTCATATCCTGAAGGTTCTAGTATGTACTTCTAAGGAAACTGTCAAAATGTGGTAAAACTCTTCAAATACACAATTATCTTTCCAGGAAATGAATATGAACGTGTAACAAACAGTTGAAAGACAAGCAAATAGAATCTAACTACAATTAATTCCCAGTTCAATTACGGAGATTACTGGAAGAAAGTTGTGAAATGATGAGAATACTCATAATATTAACAAGTCCGGATATTTTAAATCGCGTTTTCAGTAAATTGTGATTTCAAACATCAAGAATTCCTGTTTATAGAGCTCTGAACTTGTGTATAAAACTTATAAATGTGGAGAATAATGTTTATGTTTTCAATTGACGCTGAATTGGCGAGGCGTCTTTTGACTGAAACAGTTCATATCCTGAAGGTTCTACTATGATCTTCTAAGGAAACTGTCAAAATATTGTAAAACTCTTTAAATACACGATTACCTCTCCAGGAAATGAATATGAACGTGTAACAAACAGTTGAAACACAAGGAAATAGAACCTAACTACATTGAAGGCCGAGTTCAATTACCGAGATTACAGGTAGAAAGCTATGAAAAGACAAGAATTCTCTTAATATTAAAAAGTCCGGCTATTTTAGTGGAGTTTTCACTAAATGTGAATTCAAACATCAGGAATTACTGTTTATAGAGCTCAGAACTTGTGTATAAAGCTTTTATATGTAGAGAATAGTGTTTATGTTTACAATTGAGGTTGAATTGGAGTGGCGTCTTTTGACTGAAACAGTCCATATCCTAAAGGTTCTAGTATGTACTTCTAAGGAAACTCTCAAAATGTGGTAAAACTCTTTTAATACACAATTACCTCTCCAGGAAATGAATATGAACGTGTAACAAACAGTTGAAACACAAGTAAATAGAATCTAACTACATTTAATTCCCAGTTCAATTACGGAGATTACAAGAACAAAGCTCTGAAATGACGAGAATTCTCAAAATGTAAACAATTCCGGATATTTCAAGTGGCGTTTTCAGTAAATTGTGATTTCAAACATTAAGAATTCCTGTTGATAGAGCTCTGAACTTGTGTATAAACTTATAAATGTGGAGAATACTGTTTATGTTTTCAATTGACGCTGAATTGGCGAGGCGTCTTTTGACTGAAACAGTTCATATCCTGAAGGTTCTAGTATGTACTTCTAAGGAAACTGTCAAAATGTGGTAAAACTCTTCAAATACACAATTATATTTCCAGGAAATGAATATGAACGTGTAACAAACAGTTGAAACACAAGTAAATAGAATCTAACTACATTTAATTCCCAGTTCAATTACGGAGATTACAAGAACAAAGCTCTGAAATGACGAGAATTCTCAAAATGTAAACAATTCCGGATATTTCAAGTGGCGTTTTCAGTAAATTGTGATTTCAAACATTAAGAATTCCTGTTTATAGAGCTCTGAACTTGTGTATAAACTTATAAATGTGGAGAATACTGTTTATGTTTTCAATTGACGCTGAATTGGCGAGGCGTCTTTTGACTGAAACAGTTCATATCCTGAAGGTTCTAGTATGTACTTCTAAGGAAACTGTCAAAATGTGGTAAAACTCTTCAAATACACAATTATCTTTCCAGGAAATGAATATGAACGTGTAACAAACAGTTGAAACACAAGCAAATAGAATCTAACTACAATTAATTCCCAGTTCAATTACGGAGATTACTGGAAGAAAGTTGTGAAATGACGAGAATACTCATAATATTAACAAGTGCGGATATTTTAAATCGCGTTTTCAGTAAATTGTGATTTCAAACATCAAGAATTCCTGTTTATAGAGCTCTGAACTTGTGTATAAAACTTATAAATGTGGAGAATAATGTTTATGTTTTCAATTGACGCTGAATTGGCGAGGCGTCTTTTGACTGAAACAGTTCATATCCTGAAGGTTCTACTATGATCTTCTAAGGAAACTGTCAAAATGTTGTAAAACTCTTTAAATACACAATTACCTCTCCAGGAAATGAATATGAACGTGTAACAAACAGGTGAAACACAAGGAAATAGAACCTAACTACATTGAAGGCCGAGTTCAATTACGGAGATTACAGGTAGAAAGCTATGAAAGGACAAGAATTCTCTTAATATTAAAAAGTCTGGCTATTTTAAGTGGAGTTTTCACTAAATGTGAATTCAAACATCAGGAATTACTGTTTATAGAGCTCAGAACTTGTGTATAAAGCTTTTATATGTAGAGAATAGTGTTTATGTTTACAATTGAGGTTGAATTGGAGTGGCGTCTTTTGACTGAAACAGTCCATATCCTAAAGGTTCTAGTATGTACTTCTAATTAAACTCTCAAAATGTGGTAAAACTCTTTTAATACACAATTACCTCTCCAGGAAATGAATATGAACGTGTAACAAACAGTTGAAACACAAGTAAATAGAATCTAACTACATTTAATTCCCAGTTCAATTACGGAGATTACAGGAAGAAAGCTCTGAAATGACGAGAATTCTCAAAATGTAAACAATTCCGGCTATTTCAATTGGCGTTTTCAGTAAATTGTGATTTCAAACATCAAGAATTCCTGTTGATAGAGCTCTGAACTTGTGTATAAAACTTATAAATGTGGAGAATAATGTTTATGTTTTCAATTGACGCTGAATTGGCGAGGCGTCTTTTGACTGAAACAGTTCATATCCTGAAGGTTCTACTATGATCTTCTAAGGAAACTGTCAAAATATTGTAAAACTCTTTAAATACACAATTACCTCTCCAGGAAATGAATATGAACGTGTAACAAACAGTTGAAACACAAGGAAATAGAACCTAACTACATTGAAGGCCGAGTTCAATTACCGAGATTACAGGTAGAAAGCTATGAAAGGACAAGAATTCTCTTAATATTAACAAGTCCGGATATTTTAAATCGCGTTTTCAGTAAATTGTGATTTCAAACATAAAGAATTCCTGTTTGTAGAGATCACGATTTGTGTATAAAGCTTTTAAATGAGGATAATACTGTTTATGTTTACAATTGAGGCTTACTTTGCCACGTGTTTTTTGAATGGAACAGTTGATATCCTGAAGGTTCTTTATGTACTTCTAGGGAAACTGTCAAAATGTTGTAAAACTCTTTAAATACACAATTACCTCTCCAGGAAATGAATATGAACGTGTAACAAACAGTTGAAACACAAGGAAATAGAACCTAACTACACTTAAGGCCGAGTTCAATTACCGAGATTACAGGTAGAAAGCTATGAAAGGACAAGAATTCTCTTAATATTAAGAAGTCCGGCTATTTTAAGTGGAGTTTTCACTAAATGTGATTTCAAACATCAGGAATTACTGTTTAGAAAGCTCTGAACTTGTGTATAAAGCTTTTATATGTAGAGAATAGTGTTTATGTTTACAATTGAGGTTGAATTGGAGTGGCGTCTTTTGACTGAAACAGTCCATATCCTAAAGGTTCTAGTATGTACTTCTAAGGAAACTCTCAAAATGTGGTAAAACTCTTTTAATACACAATTACCTCTCCAGGAAATGAATATGAACGTGTAACAAACAGTTGAAACACAAGTAAATAGAATCTAACTACATTTAATTCCCAGTTCAATTACGGAGATTACAAGAACAAAGCTCTGAAATGACGAGAATTCTCAAAATGTAAACAATTCCGGATATTTCAAGTGGCGTTTTCAGTAAATTGTGATTTCAAACATTAAGAATTCCTGTTTATAGAGCTCTGAACTTGTGTATAAACTTATAAATGTGGAGAATACTGTTTATGCTTTCAATTGACGCTGAATTGGCGAGGCGTCTTTTGACTGAAACAGTTCATATCCTGAAGGTTCTAGTATGTACTTCTAAGGAAACTGTCAAAATGTGGTAAAACTCTTCAAATACACAATTATCTTTCCAGGAAATGAATATGAACGTGTAACATACAGTTGAAACACAAGTAAATAGAATCTAACTACATTTAATTCACAGTTCAATTACGGAGATTACAAGAACAAAGCTCTGAAATGACGAGAATTCTCAAAATGTAAACAATTCCGGATATTTCAAGTGGCTTTTTCAGTAAATTGTGATTTCAAACATCAAGAATTCCTGTTTGTAGAGATCAGGATTTGTGTATAAAGCTTTTAAATGAGGATAATACTGTTTATGTTTACAATTGAGGCTTAATTTGCCACGTGTTTTTTGAACGAAACAGTGGATATCCTGAAGGTTCTTTATGTACTTCTAAGGAAACTGTCAAAGTATTGTAAAACTCTTTAAATACACGATTACCTCTCCAGGAAATGAATATGAACGTGTAACAAACAGTTGAAACACAAGGAAATAGAACCTAACTACATTGAAGGCCGAGTTCAATTACCGACATTACAGGTAGAAAGCTCTGAAATGACGAGAATTCTCTTAATATTAAAGAGTCCGGCTATTTTAAGTGGAGTTTTCACTAAATGTGATTTCAAACATCAGGAATTACTGTTTATAGAGCTCAGAACTTGTGTATAAAGCTTTTATATGTAGAGAATAGTGTTTATGTTTACAATTGAGGTTGAATTGGAGTGGCGTCTTTTGACTGAAACAGTTCATATCCTAAAGGTTCTAGTATGTACTTCTAAGGAAACTCTCAAAATGTGGTAAAACTCTTTTAATACACAATTACCTCTCCAGGAAATGAATATGAACGTGTAACAAACAGTTGAAACACAAGTAAATAGAATCTAACTACATTTAATTCCCAGTTCAATTACGGAGATTACAAGAACAAAGCTCTGAAATGACGAGAATTCTCAAAATGTAAACAATTCCGGATATTTCAAGTGGCTTTTTCAGTAAATTGTGATTTCAAACATCAAGAATTCCTGTTTGTAGAGATCAGGATTTGTGTATAAAGCTTTTAAATGAGGATAATACTGTTTATGTTTACAATTGAGGCTTAATTTGCCACGTGTTTTTTGAACGAAACAGTGGATATCCTGAAGGTTCTTTATGTACTTCTAAGGAAACTGTCAAAGTATTGTAAAACTCTTTAAATACACGTTTACCTCTCCAGGAAATGAATATGAACGTGTAACAAACAGTTGAAACACAAGGAAATAGAACCTAACTACATTGAAGGCCGAGTTCAATTACCGACATTACAGGTAGAAAGCTCTGAAATGACGAGAATTCTCTTAATATTAAAGAGTCCGGCTATTTTAAGTGGAGTTTTCACTAAATGTGATTTCAAACATCAGGAATTACTGTTTATAGAGCTCAGAACTTGTGTATAAAGCTTTTATATGTAGAGAATAGTGTTTATGTTTACAATTGAGGTTGAATTGGAGTGGCGTCTTTTGACTGAAACAGTTCATATCCTAAAGGTTCTAGTATGTACTTCTAAGGAAACTCTCAAAATGTGGTAAAACTCTTTTAATACACAATTACCTCTCCAGGAAATGAATATGAACGTGTAACAAACAGTTGAAACACAAGTAAATAGAATCTAACTACATTTAATTCCCAGTTCAATTACGGAGATTACAGGAAGAAAGCTCTGAAATGACGAGAATTCTCAAAATGTAAACAATTCCGGATATTTCAAGTGGCGTTTTCAGTAAATTGTGATTTCAAACATTAAGAATTCCTGTTGATAGAGCTCTGAACTTGTGTATAAAACTTATAAATGTGGAGAATACTGTTTATGTTTTCAATTGACGCTGAATTGGCGAGGCGTCTTTTGACTGAAACAGTTCATATCCTGAAGGTTCTAGTATGTACTTCTAAGGAAATTGTCAAAATGTGGTAAAACTCTTCAAATACACAATTATCTTTCCAGGAAATGAATATGAACGTGTAACAAACAGTTGAAACACAAGCAAATAGAATCTAACTACATTTAAGGCGGAGTTCAATTACCGAGATTACTGGAAGAAAGTTGTGAAATGACGAGAATACTCATAATATTAACAAGTCCGGATATTTTAAATCGCATTTTCAGTAAATTGTGATTTCAAACATCAAGAATTCCTGTTTGTAGAGATCACGATTTGTGTATAAAGCTTTTAAATGAGGATAATACTGTTTATGTTTACAATTGAGGCTTACTTTGCCACGTGTTTTTTGAACGGAACAGTTGATATCCTGAAGGTTCTTTATGTACTTCTAGGGAAACTGTCAAAATGTTGTAAAACTCTTTAAATACACAATTACCTCTCCAGGAAATGAATATGAACGTGTAAAAAACAGTTGAAACACAAGGAAATAGAACCTAACTACATTGAAGGCCGAGTTCAATTACCGAGATTACAGGTAGAAAGCTATGAAAGGACAAGAATTCTCTTAATATTAAGAAGTCCGGCTATTTTAAGTGGAGTTTTCACTAAATGTGATTTCAAACATCAGGAATTACTGTTTATAAAGCTCTGAACTTGTGTATAAAGCTTTTATATGTAGAGAATAGTGTTTATGTTTACAATTGAGGTTGAATTGGAGTGGCGTCTTTTGACTGAAACAGTCCATATCCTAAAGGTTCTAGTATGTACTTCTAAGGAAACTCTCAAAATGTGGTAAAACTCTTTTAATACACAATTACCTCTCCAGGAAATGAATATGAACGTGTAACAAACAGTTGAAACACAAGTAAATAGAATCTAACTACATTTAATTCCCAGTTCAATTACGGAGATTACAGGAACAAAGCTCTGAAATGACGAGAATTCTCAAAATGTAAACAATTCCGGATATTTCAAGTGGCGTTTTCAGTAAATTGTGATTTCAAACATTAAGAATTCCTGTTTATAGAGCTCTGAACTAGTGTATAAACTTATAAATGTGGAGAATACTGTTTATGTTTTCAATTGACGCTGAATTGGCGAGGCGTCTTTTGACTGAAACAGTACATATCCTGAAGGTTCTAGTATGTACTTCTAAGGAAACTGTCAAAATGTGGTAAAACTCTTCAAATACACAATTATCTTTCCAGGAAATGAATATGAACGTGTAACATACAGTTGAAACACAAGTAAATAGAATCTAACTACATTTAATTCACAGTTCAATTACGGAGATTACAAGAACAAAGCTCTGAAATGACGAGAATTCTCAAAATGTAAACAATTCCGGATATTTCAAGTGGCTTTTTCAGTAAATTGTGATTTCAAACATCAAGAATTCCTGTTTGTAGAGATCAGGATTTGTGTATAAAGCTTTTAAATGAGGATAATACTGTTTATGTTTCCAATTGAGGCTTAATTTGCCACGTGTTTTTTGAACGAAACAGTGGATATCCTGAAGGTTCTTTATGTACTTCTAAGGAAACTGTCAAAGTATTGTAAAACTCTTTAAATACACGATTACCTCTCCAGGAAATGAATATGAACGTGTAACAAACAGTTGAAACACAAGGAAATAGAACCAAACTACATTGAAGGCCGAGTTCAATTACCGACATTACAGGTAGAAAGCTCTGAAATGACGAGAATTCTCTTAATATTAAAGAGTCCGGCTATTTTAAGTGGAGTTTTCACTAAATGTGATTTCAAACATCAGGAATTACTGTTTATAGAGCTCAGAACTTGTGTATAAAGCTTTTAAATGAGGATAATACTGTTTATGTTTACAATTGAGGTTGAATTGGAGTGGCGTCTTTTGACTGAAACAGTTCATATCCTAAAGGTTCTAGTATGTACTTCTAAGGAAACTGTCAAAATGTGGTAAAACTCTTCAAATACACAATTATCTTTCCAGGAAATGAATATGAACGTGTAACAAACAGTTGAAACACAAGCAAATAGAATCTAACTACATTTAAGGCCGAGTTCAATTACCGAGATTACTGGAAGAAAGTTGTGAAATGACGAGAATACTCATAATATTAACAAGTCCGGATATTTTAAATCGCGTTTTCAGTAAATTGTGATTTCAAACATCAAGAATTCCTGTTTGTAGAGATCACGATTTGTGTATAAAGCTTTTAAATGAGGATAATACTGTTTATGTTTACAATTGAGGCTTAATTTGCCACGTGTTTTTTGAACGAAACAGTGGATATCCTGAAGGTTCTTTATGTACTTCTAGGGAAACTGTCAAAATGTTGTAAAACTCTTTAAATACACAATTACCTCTCCAGGAAATGAATATGAACGTGTAATAAACAGTTGAAACACAAGGAAATAGAACCTAACTACATTGAAGGCCGAGTTCAATTACCGAGATTACAGGTAGAAAGCTATGAAAGGACAAGAATTCTCTTAATATTAAGAAGTCCGGCTATTTTAAGTGGAGTTTTCACTAAATGTGATTTCAAACATCAGGAATTACTGTTTATAAAGCTCAGAACTTGTGTTTAAAGCTTTTATATGTAGAGAATAGTGTTTATGTTTACAATTGAGGTTGAATTGGAGTGGCGTCTTTTGACTGAAACAGTCCATATCCTAAAGGTTCTAGTATGTACTTCTAAGGAAACTCTCAAAATGTGGTAAAACTCTTTTAATACACAATTACCTCTCCAGGAAATGAATATGAACGTGTAACAAACAGTTGAAACACAATAAATAGAATCTAACTACATTTAATTCCCAGTTCAATTACGGAGATTACAAGAACAAAGCTCTGAAATGACGAGAATTCTCAAAATGTAAACAATTCCGGATATTTCAAGTGGCGTTTTCAGTAAATTGTGATTTCAAACATTAAGAATTCCTGTTTATAGAGCTCTGAACTTGTGTATAAACTTATAAATGTGGAGAATACTGTTTATGTTTTCAATTGACGCTGAATTGGCGAGGCGTCTTTTGACTGAAACAGTTCATATGCTGAAGGTTCTAGTATGTACTTCTAAGGAAACTGTCAAAATGTGGTAAAACTCTTCAAATACACAATTATCTTTCCAGGAAATGAATATGAACGTGTAACATACAGTTGAAACACAAGTAAATAGAATCTAACTACATTTAATTCACAGTTCAATTACGGAGATTACAAGAACAAAGCTCTGAAATGACGAGAATTCTCAAAATGTAAACAATTCCGGATATTTCAAGTGGCTTTTTCAGTAAATTGTGATTTCAAACATCAAGAATTCCTGTTTGTAGAGATCAGGATTTGTGTATAAAGCTTTTAAATGAGGATAATACTGTTTATGTTTACAATTGAGGCTTAATTTGCCACGTGTTTTTTGAACGAAACAGTGGATATCCTGAAGGTTCTTTATGTACTTCTAAGGAAACTGTCAAAGTATTGTAAAACTCTTTAAATACACGATTACCTCTCCAGGAAATGAATATGAACGTGTAACAAACAGTTGAAACACAAGGAAATAGAACCTAACTACATTGAAGGCCGAGTTCAATTACCGACATTACAGGTAGAAAGCTCTGAAATGACGAGAATTCTCTTAATATTAAAGAGTCCGGCTATTTTAAGTGGAGTTTTCACTAAATGTGATTTCAAACATCAAGAATTCCTGTTTATAGAGCTCTGAACTTGTGTATAAAACTTATAAATGTGGAGAATACTGTTTATGTTTTCAATTGACGCTGAATTGGCGAGGCGTCTTTTGACTGAAACAGTTCATATCCTGAAGGTTCTAGTATGTACTTCTAAGGAAACTGTCAAAATGTGGTAAAACTCTTCAAATACACAATTATCTTTCCAGGAAATGAATATGAACGTGTAACAAACAGTTGAAAGACAAGCAAATAGAATCTAACTACAATTAATTCCCAGTTCAATTACGGAGATTACTGGAAGAAAGTTGTGAAATGATGAGAATACTCATAATATTAACAAGTCCGGATATTTTAAATCGCGTTTTCAGTAAATTGTGATTTCAAACATCAAGAATTCCTGTTTATAGAGCTCTGAACTTGTGTATAAAACTTATAAATGTGGAGAATAATGTTTATGTTTTCAATTGACGCTGAATTGGCGAGGCGTCTTTTGACTGAAACAGTTCATATCCTGAAGGTTCTACTATGATCTTCTAAGGAAACTGTCAAAATATTGTAAAACTCTTTAAATACACGATTACCTCTCCAGGAAATGAATATGAACGTGTAACAAACAGTTGAAACACAAGGAAATAGAACCTAACTACATTGAAGGCCGAGTTCAATTACCGAGATTACAGGTAGAAAGCTATGAAAAGACAAGAATTCTCTTAATATTAAAAAGTCCGGCTATTTTAGTGGAGTTTTCACTAAATGTGAATTCAAACATCAGGAATTACTGTTTATAGAGCTCAGAACTTGTGTATAAAGCTTTTATATGTAGAGAATAGTGTTTATGTTTACAATTGAGGTTGAATTGGAGTGGCGTCTTTTGACTGAAACAGTCCATATCCTAAAGGTTCTAGTATGTACTTCTAAGGAAACTCTCAAAATGTGGTAAAACTCTTTTAATACACAATTACCTCTCCAGGAAATGAATATGAACGTGTAACAAACAGTTGAAACACAAGTAAATAGAATCTAACTACATTTAATTCCCAGTTCAATTACGGAGATTACAAGAACAAAGCTCTGAAATGACGAGAATTCTCAAAATGTAAACAATTCCGGATATTTCAAGTGGCGTTTTCAGTAAATTGTGATTTCAAACATTAAGAATTCCTGTTGATAGAGCTCTGAACTTGTGTATAAACTTATAAATGTGGAGAATACTGTTTATGTTTTCAATTGACGCTGAATTGGCGAGGCGTCTTTTGACTGAAACAGTTCATATCCTGAAGGTTCTAGTATGTACTTCTAAGGAAACTGTCAAAATGTGGTAAAACTCTTCAAATACACAATTATCTTTCCAGGAAATGAATATGAACGTGTAACAAACAGTTGAAACACAAGTAAATAGAATCTAACTACATTTAATTCCCAGTTCAATTACGGAGATTACAAGAACAAAGCTCTGAAATGACGAGAATTCTCAAAATGTAAACAATTCCGGATATTTCAAGTGGCGTTTTCAGTAAATTGTGATTTCAAACATTAAGAATTCCTGTTTATAGAGCTCTGAACTTGTGTATAAACTTATAAATGTGGAGAATACTGTTTATGTTTTCAATTGACGCTGAATTGGCGAGGCGTCTTTTGACTGAAACAGTTCATATCCTGAAGGTTCTAGTATGTACTTCTAAGGAAACTGTCAAAATGTGGTAAAACTCTTCAAATACACAATTATCTTTCCAGGAAATGAATATGAACGTGTAACAAACAGTTGAAACACAAGCAAATAGAATCTAACTACAATTAATTCCCAGTTCAATTACGGAGATTACTGGAAGAAAGTTGTGAAATGACGAGAATACTCATAATATTAACAAGTGCGGATATTTTAAATCGCGTTTTCAGTAAATTGTGATTTCAAACATCAAGAATTCCTGTTTATAGAGCTCTGAACTTGTGTATAAAACTTATAAATGTGGAGAATAATGTTTATGTTTTCAATTGACGCTGAATTGGCGAGGCGTCTTTTGACTGAAACAGTTCATATCCTGAAGGTTCTACTATGATCTTCTAAGGAAACTGTCAAAATGTTGTAAAACTCTTTAAATACACAATTACCTCTCCAGGAAATGAATATGAACGTGTAACAAACAGGTGAAACACAAGGAAATAGAACCTAACTACATTGAAGGCCGAGTTCAATTACGGAGATTACAGGTAGAAAGCTATGAAAGGACAAGAATTCTCTTAATATTAAAAAGTCCGGCTATTTTAAGTGGAGTTTTCACTAAATGTGAATTCAAACATCAGGAATTACTGTTTATAGAGCTCAGAACTTGTGTATAAAGCTTTTATATGTAGAGAATAGTGTTTATGTTTACAATTGAGGTTGAATTGGAGTGGCGTCTTTTGACTGAAACAGTCCATATCCTAAAGGTTCTAGTATGTACTTCTAATTAAACTCTCAAAATGTGGTAAAACTCTTTTAATACACAATTACCTCTCCAGGAAATGAATATGAACGTGTAACAAACAGTTGAAACACAAGTAAATAGAATCTAACTACATTTAATTCCCAGTTCAATTACGGAGATTACAGGAAGAAAGCTCTGAAATGACGAGAATTCTCAAAATGTAAACAATTCCGGCTATTTCAATTGGCGTTTTCAGTAAATTGTGATTTCAAACATCAAGAATTCCTGTTGATAGAGCTCTGAACTTGTGTATAAAACTTATAAATGTGGAGAATAATGTTTATGTTTTCAATTGACGCTGAATTGGCGAGGCGTCTTTTGACTGAAACAGTTCATATCCTGAAGGTTCTACTATGATCTTCTAAGGAAACTGTCAAAATATTGTAAAACTCTTTAAATACACAATTACCTCTCCAGGAAATGAATATGAACGTGTAACAAACAGTTGAAACACAAGGAAATAGAACCTAACTACATTGAAGGCCGAGTTCAATTACCGAGATTACAGGTAGAAAGCTATGAAAGGACAAGAATTCTCTTAATATTAACAAGTCCGGATATTTTAAATCGCGTTTTCAGTAAATTGTGATTTCAAACATAAAGAATTCCTGTTTGTAGAGATCACGATTTGTGTATAAAGCTTTTAAATGAGGATAATACTGTTTATGTTTACAATTGAGGCTTACTTTGCCACGTGTTTTTTGAATGGAACAGTTGATATCCTGAAGGTTCTTTATGTACTTCTAGGGAAACTGTCAAAATGTTGTAAAACTCTTTAAATACACAATTACCTCTCCAGGAAATGAATATGAACGTGTAACAAACAGTTGAAACACAAGGAAATAGAACCTAACTACACTTAAGGCCGAGTTCAATTACCGAGATTACAGGTAGAAAGCTATGAAAGGACAAGAATTCTCTTAATATTAAGAAGTCCGGCTATTTTAAGTGGAGTTTTCACTAAATGTGATTTCAAACATCAGGAATTACTGTTTAGAAAGCTCTGAACTTGTGTATAAAGCTTTTATATGTAGAGAATAGTGTTTATGTTTACAATTGAGGTTGAATTGGAGTGGCGTCTTTTGACTGAAACAGTCCATATCCTAAAGGTTCTAGTATGTACTTCTAAGGAAACTCTCAAAATGTGGTAAAACTCTTTTAATACACAATTACCTCTCCAGGAAATGAATATGAACGTGTAACAAACAGTTGAAACACAAGTAAATAGAATCTAACTACATTTAATTCCCAGTTCAATTACGGAGATTACAAGAACAAAGCTCTGAAATGACGAGAATTCTCAAAATGTAAACAATTCCGGATATTTCAAGTGGCGTTTTCAGTAAATTGTGATTTCAAACATTAAGAATTCCTGTTTATAGAGCTCTGAACTTGTGTATAAACTTATAAATGTGGAGAATACTGTTTATGCTTTCAATTGACGCTGAATTGGCGAGGCGTCTTTTGACTGAAACAGTTCATATCCTGAAGGTTCTAGTATGTACTTCTAAGGAAACTGTCAAAATGTGGTAAAACTCTTCAAATACACAATTATCTTTCCAGGAAATGAATATGAACGTGTAACATACAGTTGAAACACAAGTAAATAGAATCTAACTACATTTAATTCACAGTTCAATTACGGAGATTACAAGAACAAAGCTCTGAAATGACGAGAATTCTCAAAATGTAAACAATTCCGGATATTTCAAGTGGCTTTTTCAGTAAATTGTGATTTCAAACATCAAGAATTCCTGTTTGTAGAGATCAGGATTTGTGTATAAAGCTTTTAAATGAGGATAATACTGTTTATGTTTACAATTGAGGCTTAATTTGCCACGTGTTTTTTGAACGAAACAGTGGATATCCTGAAGGTTCTTTATGTACTTCTAAGGAAACTGTCAAAGTATTGTAAAACTCTTTAAATACACGATTACCTCTCCAGGAAATGAATATGAACGTGTAACAAACAGTTGAAACACAAGGAAATAGAACCTAACTACATTGAAGGCCGAGTTCAATTACCGACATTACAGGTAGAAAGCTCTGAAATGACGAGAATTCTCTTAATATTAAAGAGTCCGGCTATTTTAAGTGGAGTTTTCACTAAATGTGATTTCAAACATCAGGAATTACTGTTTATAGAGCTCAGAACTTGTGTATAAAGCTTTTATATGTAGAGAATAGTGTTTATGTTTACAATTGAGGTTGAATTGGAGTGGCGTCTTTTGACTGAAACAGTTCATATCCTAAAGGTTCTAGTATGTACTTCTAAGGAAACTGTCAAAATGTGGTAAAACTCTTCAAATACACAATTATCTTTCCAGGAAATGAATATGAACGTGTAACAAACAGTTGAAACACAAGCAAATAGAATCTAACTACATTTAAGGCCGAGTTCAATTACCGAGATTACTGGAAGAAAGTTGTGAAATGACGAGAATACTCATAATATTAACAAGTCCGGATATTTTAAATCGCGTTTTCAGTAAATTGTGATTTCAAACATCAAGAATTCCTGTTTGTAGAGATCACGATTTGTGTATAAAGCTTTTAAATGAGGATAATACTGTTTATGTTTACAATTGAGGCTTAATTTGCCACGTGTTTTTTGAACGAAACAGTGGATATCCTGAAGGTTCTTTATGTACTTCTAGGGAAACTGTCAAAATGTTGTAAAACTCTTTAAATACACAATTACCTCTCCAGGAAATGAATATGAACGTGTAACAAACAGTTGAAACACAAGGAAATAGAACCTAACTACATTGAAGGCCGAGTTCAATTACCGAGATTACAGGTAGAAAGCTATGAAAGGACAAGAATTCTCTTAATATTAAGAAGTCCGGCTATTTTAAGTGGAGTTTTCACTAAATGTGATTTCAAACATCAGGAATTACTGTTTATAAAGCTCAGAACTTGTGTATAAAGCTTTTATATGTAGAGAATAGTGTTTATGTTTACAATTGAGGTTGAATTGGAGTGGCGTCTTTTGACTGAAACAGTCCATATCCTAAAGGTTCTAGTATGTACTTCTAAGGAAACTCTCAAAATGTGGTAAAACTCTTTTAATACACAATTACCTCTCCAGGAAATGAATATGAACGTGTAACAAACAGTTGAAACACAAGTAAATAGAATCTAACTACATTTAATTCCCAGTTCAATTACGGAGATTACAAGAACAAAGCTCTGAAATGACGAGAATTCTCAAAATGTAAACAATTCCGGATATTTCAAGTGGCTTTTTCAGTAAATTGTGATTTCAAACATCAAGAATTCCTGTTTGTAGAGATCAGGATTTGTGTATAAAGCTTTTAAATGAGGATAATACTGTTTATGTTTACAATTGAGGCTTAATTTGCCACGTGTTTTTTGAACGAAACAGTGGATATCCTGAAGGTTCTTTATGTACTTCTAAGGAAACTGTCAAAGTATTGTAAAACTCTTTAAATACACGTTTACCTCTCCAGGAAATGAATATGAACGTGTAACAAACAGTTGAAACACAAGGAAATAGAACCTAACTACATTGAAGGCCGAGTTCAATTACCGACATTACAGGTAGAAAGCTCTGAAATGACGAGAATTCTCTTAATATTAAAGAGTCCGGCTATTTTAAGTGGAGTTTTCACTAAATGTGATTTCAAACATCAGGAATTACTGTTTATAGAGCTCAGAACTTGTGTATAAAGCTTTTATATGTAGAGAATAGTGTTTATGTTTACAATTGAGGTTGAATTGGAGTGGCGTCTTTTGACTGAAACAGTTCATATCCTAAAGGTTCTAGTATGTACTTCTAAGGAAACTCTCAAAATGTGGTAAAACTCTTTTAATACACAATTACCTCTCCAGGAAATGAATATGAACGTGTAACAAACAGTTGAAACACAAGTAAATAGAATCTAACTACATTTAATTCCCAGTTCAATTACGGAGATTACAGGAAGAAAGCTCTGAAATGACGAGAATTCTCAAAATGTAAACAATTCCGGATATTTCAAGTGGCGTTTTCAGTAAATTGTGATTTCAAACATTAAGAATTCCTGTTGATAGAGCTCTGAACTTGTGTATAAAACTTATAAATGTGGAGAATACTGTTTATGTTTTCAATTGACGCTGAATTGGCGAGGCGTCTTTTGACTGAAACAGTTCATATCCTGAAGGTTCTAGTATGTACTTCTAAGGAAATTGTCAAAATGTGGTAAAACTCTTCAAATACACAATTATCTTTCCAGGAAATGAATATGAACGTGTAACAAACAGTTGAAACACAAGCAAATAGAATCTAACTACATTTAAGGCGGAGTTCAATTACCGAGATTACTGGAAGAAAGTTGTGAAATGACGAGAATACTCATAATATTAACAAGTCCGGATATTTTAAATCGCATTTTCAGTAAATTGTGATTTCAAACATCAAGAATTCCTGTTTGTAGAGATCACGATTTGTGTATAAAGCTTTTAAATGAGGATAATACTGTTTATGTTTACAATTGAGGCTTACTTTGCCACGTGTTTTTTGAACGGAACAGTTGATATCCTGAAGGTTCTTTATGTACTTCTAGGGAAACTGTCAAAATGTTGTAAAACTCTTTAAATACACAATTACCTCTCCAGGAAATGAATATGAACGTGTAAAAAACAGTTGAAACACAAGGAAATAGAACCTAACTACATTGAAGGCCGAGTTCAATTACCGAGATTACAGGTAGAAAGCTATGAAAGGACAAGAATTCTCTTAATATTAAGAAGTCCGGCTATTTTAAGTGGAGTTTTCACTAAATGTGATTTCAAACATCAGGAATTACTGTTTATAAAGCTCTGAACTTGTGTATAAAGCTTTTATATGTAGAGAATAGTGTTTATGTTTACAATTGAGGTTGAATTGGAGTGGCGTCTTTTGACTGAAACAGTCCATATCCTAAAGGTTCTAGTATGTACTTCTAAGGAAACTCTCAAAATGTGGTAAAACTCTTTTAATACACAATTACCTCTCCAGGAAATGAATATGAACGTGTAACAAACAGTTGAAACACAAGTAAATAGAATCTAACTACATTTAATTCCCAGTTCAATTACGGAGATTACAGGAACAAAGCTCTGAAATGACGAGAATTCTCAAAATGTAAACAATTCCGGATATTTCAAGTGGCGTTTTCAGTAAATTGTGATTTCAAACATTAAGAATTCCTGTTTATAGAGCTCTGAACTTGTGTATAAACTTATAAATGTGGAGAATACTGTTTATGTTTTCAATTGACGCTGAATTGGCGAGGCGTCTTTTGACTGAAACAGTACATATCCTGAAGGTTCTAGTATGTACTTCTAAGGAAACTGTCAAAATGTGGTAAAACTCTTCAAATACACAATTATCTTTCCAGGAAATGAATATGAACGTGTAACATACAGTTGAAACACAAGTAAATAGAATCTAACTACATTTAATTCACAGTTCAATTACGGAGATTACAAGAACAAAGCTCTGAAATGACGAGAATTCTCAAAATGTAAACAATTCCGGATATTTCAAGTGGCTTTTTCAGTAAATTGTGATTTCAAACATCAAGAATTCCTGTTTGTAGAGATCAGGATTTGTGTATAAAGCTTTTAAATGAGGATAATACTGTTTATGTTTACAATTGAGGCTTAATTTGCCACGTGTTTTTTGAACGAAACAGTGGATATCCTGAAGGTTCTTTATGTACTTCTAAGGAAACTGTCAAAGTATTGTAAAACTCTTTAAATACACGATTACCTCTCCAGGAAATGAATATGAACGTGTAACAAACAGTTGAAACACAAGGAAATAGAACCTAACTACATTGAAGGCCGAGTTCAATTACCGACATTACAGGTAGAAAGCTCTGAAATGACGAGAATTCTCTTAATATTAAAGAGTCCGGCTATTTTAAGTGGAGTTTTCACTAAATGTGATTTCAAACATCAGGAATTACTGTTTATAGAGCTCAGAACTTGTGTATAAAGCTTTTAAATGAGGATAATACTGTTTATGTTTACAATTGAGGTTGAATTGGAGTGGCGTCTTTTGACTGAAACAGTTCATATCCTAAAGGTTCTAGTATGTACTTCTAAGGAAACTGTCAAAATGTGGTAAAACTCTTCAAATACACAATTATCTTTCCAGGAAATGAATATGAACGTGTAACAAACAGTTGAAACACAAGTAAATAGAATCTAACTACATTTAATTCCCAGTTCAATTACGGAGATTACAGGAAGAAAGCTCTGAAATGACGAGAATTCTCAAAATGTAAACAATTCCGGATATTTCAAGTGGCGTTTTCAGTAAATTGTGATTTCAAACATTAAGAATTCCTGTTGATAGAGCTCTGAACTTGTGTATAAAACTTATAAATGTGGAGAATACTGTTTATGTTTTCAATTGACGCTGAATTGGCGAGGCGTCTTTTGACTGAAACAGTTCATATCCTGAAGGTTCTAGTATGTACTTCTAAGGAAATTGTCAAAATGTGGTAAAACTCTTCAAATACACAATTATCTTTCCAGGAAATGAATATGAACGTGTAACAAACAGTTGAAACACAAGCAAATAGAATCTAACTACATTTAAGGCGGAGTTCAATTACCGAGATTACTGGAAGAAAGTTGTGAAATGACGAGAATACTCATAATATTAACAAGTCCGGATATTTTAAATCGCATTTTCAGTAAATTGTGATTTCAAACATCAAGAATTCCTGTTTGTAGAGATCACGATTTGTGTATAAAGCTTTTAAATGAGGATAATACTGTTTATGTTTACAATTGAGGCTTACTTTGCCACGTGTTTTTTGAACGGAACAGTTGATATCCTGAAGGTTCTTTATGTACTTCTAGGGAAACTGTCAAAATGTTGTAAAACTCTTTAAATACACAATTACCTCTCCAGGAAATGAATATGAACGTGTAAAAAACAGTTGAAACACAAGGAAATAGAACCTAACTACATTGAAGGCCGAGTTCAATTACCGAGATTACAGGTAGAAAGCTATGAAAGGACAAGAATTCTCTTAATATTAAGAAGTCCGGCTATTTTAAGTGGAGTTTTCACTAAATGTGATTTCAAACATCAGGAATTACTGTTTATAAAGCTCTGAACTTGTGTATAAAGCTTTTATATGTAGAGAATAGTGTTTATGTTTACAATTGAGGTTGAATTGGAGTGGCGTCTTTTGACTGAAACAGTCCATATCCTAAAGGTTCTAGTATGTACTTCTAAGGAAACTCTCAAAATGTGGTAAAACTCTTTTAATACACAATTACCTCTCCAGGAAATGAATATGAACGTGTAACAAACAGTTGAAACACAAGTAAATAGAATCTAACTACATTTAATTCCCAGTTCAATTACGGAGATTACAGGAACAAAGCTCTGAAATGACGAGAATTCTCAAAATGTAAACAATTCCGGATATTTCAAGTGGCGTTTTCAGTAAATTGTGATTTCAAACATTAAGAATTCCTGTTTATAGAGCTCTGAACTTGTGTATAAACTTATAAATGTGGAGAATACTGTTTATGTTTTCAATTGACGCTGAATTGGCGAGGCGTCTTTTGACTGAAACAGTACATATCCTGAAGGTTCTAGTATGTACTTCTAAGGAAACTGTCAAAATGTGGTAAAACTCTTCAAATACACAATTATCTTTCCAGGAAATGAATATGAACGTGTAACATACAGTTGAAACACAAGTAAATAGAATCTAACTACATTTAATTCACAGTTCAATTACGGAGATTACAAGAACAAAGCTCTGAAATGACGAGAATTCTCAAAATGTAAACAATTCCGGATATTTCAAGTGGCTTTTTCAGTAAATTGTGATTTCAAACATCAAGAATTCCTGTTTGTAGAGATCAGGATTTGTGTATAAAGCTTTTAAATGAGGATAATACTGTTTATGTTTACAATTGAGGCTTAATTTGCCACGTGTTTTTTGAACGAAACAGTGGATATCCTGAAGGTTCTTTATGTACTTCTAAGGAAACTGTCAAAGTATTGTAAAACTCTTTAAATACACGATTACCTCTCCAGGAAATGAATATGAACGTGTAACAAACAGTTGAAACACAAGGAAATAGAACCTAACTACATTGAAGGCCGAGTTCAATTACCGACATTACAGGTAGAAAGCTCTGAAATGACGAGAATTCTCTTAATATTAAAGAGTCCGGCTATTTTAAGTGGAGTTTTCACTAAATGTGATTTCAAACATCAGGAATTACTGTTTATAGAGCTCAGAACTTGTGTATAAAGCTTTTAAATGAGGATAATACTGTTTATGTTTACAATTGAGGTTGAATTGGAGTGGCGTCTTTTGACTGAAACAGTTCATATCCTAAAGGTTCTAGTATGTACTTCTAAGGAAACTGTCAAAATGTGGTAAAACTCTTCAAATACACAATTATCTTTCCAGGAAATGAATATGAACGTGTAACAAACAGTTGAAACACAAGCAAATAGAATCTAACTACATTTAAGGCCGAGTTCAATTACCGAGATTACTGGAAGAAAGTTGTGAAATGACGAGAATACTCATAATATTAACAAGTCCGGATATTTTAAATCGCGTTTTCAGTAAATTGTGATTTCAAACATCAAGAATTCCTGTTT
The DNA here is from genome assembly GCF_964212035.1 of Myotis nattereri. Classification (NCBI taxonomy): domain Eukaryota; kingdom Metazoa; phylum Chordata; class Mammalia; order Chiroptera; family Vespertilionidae; genus Myotis; species Myotis nattereri. Next base: position 9,029,417 of record NC_138080.1, on the reverse strand, counting down.
GTAGAGATCACGATTTGTGTATAAAGCTTTTAAATGAGGATAATACTGTTTATGTTTACAATTGAGGCTTAATTTGCCACGTGTTTTTTGAACGAAACAGTGGATATCCTGAAGGTTCTTTATGTACTTCTAGGGAAACTGTCAAAATGTTGTAAAACTCTTTAAATACACAATTACCTCTCCAGGAAATGAATATGAACGTGTAATAAACAGTTGAAACACAAGGAAATAGAACCTAACTACATTGAAGGCCGAGTTCAATTACCGAGATTACAGGTAGAAAGCTATGAAAGGACAAGAATTCTCTTAATATTAAGAAGTCCGGCTATTTTAAGTGGAGTTTTCACTAAATGTGATTTCAAACATCAGGAATTACTGTTTATAAAGCTCAGAACTTGTGTTTAAAGCTTTCATATGTAGAGAATAGTGTTTATGTTTACAATTGAGGTTGAATTGGAGTGGCGTCTTTTGACTGAAACAGTCCATATCCTAAAGGTTCTAGTATGTACTTCTAAGGAAACTCTCAAAATGTGGTAAAACTCTTTTAATACACAATTACCTCTCCAGGAAATGAATATGAACGTGTAACAAACAGTTGAAACACAATAAATAGAATCTAACTACATTTAATTCCCAGTTCAATTACGGAGATTACAAGAACAAAGCTCTGAAATGACGAGAATTCTCAAAATGTAAACAATTCCGGATATTTCAAGTGGCGTTTTCAGTAAATTGTGATTTCAAACATTAAGAATTCCTGTTTATAGAGCTCTGAACTTGTGTATAAACTTATAAATGTGGAGAATACTGTTTATGTTTTCAATTGACGCTGAATTGGCGAGGCGTCTTTTGACTGAAACAGTTCATATCCTGAAGGTTCTAGTATGTACTTCTAAGGAAACTGTCAAAATGTGGTAAAACTCTTCAAATACACAATTATCTTTCCAGGAAATGAATATGAACGTGTAACATACAGTTGAAACACAAGTAAATAGAATCTAACTACATTTAATTCACAGTTCAATTACGGAGATTACAAGAACAAAGCTCTGAAATGACGAGAATTCTCAAAATGTAAACAATTCCGGATATTTCAAGTGGCTTTTTCAGTAAATTGTGATTTCAAACATCAAGAATTCCTGTTTGTAGAGATCAGGATTTGTGTATAAAGCTTTTAAATGAGGATAATACTGTTTATGTTTACAATTGAGGCTTAATTTGCCACGTGTTTTTTGAACGAAACAGTGGATATCCTGAAGGTTCTTTATGTACTTCTAAGGAAACTGTCAAAGTATTGTAAAACTCTTTAAATACACGATTACCTCTTCAGGAAATGAATATGAACGTGTAACAAACAGTTGAAACACAAGGAAATAGAACCTAACTACATTGAAGGCCGAGTTCAATTACCGACATTACAGGTAGAAAGCTCTGAAATGACGAGAATTCTCTTAATATTAAAGAGTCCGGCTATTTTAAGTGGAGTTTTCACTAAATGTGATTTCAAACATCAAGAATTCCTGTTTATAGAGCTCTGAACTTGTGTATAAAACTTATAAATGTGGAGAATACTGTTTATGTTTTCAATTGACGCTGAATTGGCGAGGCGTCTTTTGACTGAAACAGTTCATATCCTGAAGGTTCTAGTATGTACTTCTAAGGAAACTGTCAAAATGTGGTAAAACTCTTCAAATACACAATTATCTTTCCAGGAAATGAATATGAACGTGTAACAAACAGTTGAAAGACAAGCAAATAGAATCTAACTACAATTAATTCCCAGTTCAATTACGGAGATTACTGGAAGAAAGTTGTGAAATGATGAGAATACTCATAATATTAACAAGTCCGGATATTTTAAATCGCGTTTTCAGTAAATTGTGATTTCAAACATCAAGAATTCCTGTTTATAGAGCTCTGAACTTGTGTATAAAACTTATAAATGTGGAGAATAATGTTTATGTTTTCAATTGACGCTGAATTGGCGAGGCGTCTTTTGACTGAAACAGTTCATATCCTGAAGGTTCTACTATGATCTTCTAAGGAAACTGTCAAAATATTGTAAAACTCTTTAAATACACGATTACCTCTCCAGGAAATGAATATGAACGTGTAACAAACAGTTGAAACACAAGGAAATAGAACCTAACTACATTGAAGGCCGAGTTCAATTACCGAGATTACAGGTAGAAAGCTATGAAAAGACAAGAATTCTCTTAATATTAAAAAGTCCGGCTATTTTAGTGGAGTTTTCACTAAATGTGAATTCAAACATCAGGAATTACTGTTTATAGAGCTCAGAACTTGTGTATAAAGCTTTTATATGTAGAGAATAGTGTTTATGTTTACAATTGAGGTTGAATTGGAGTGGCGTCTTTTGACTGAAACAGTCCATATCCTAAAGGTTCTAGTATGTACTTCTAAGGAAACTCTCAAAATGTGGTAAAACTCTTTTAATACACAATTACCTCTCCAGGAAATGAATATGAACGTGTAACAAACAGTTGAAACACAAGTAAATAGAATCTAACTACATTTAATTCCCAGTTCAATTACGGAGATTACAAGAACAAAGCTCTGAAATGACGAGAATTCTCAAAATGTAAACAATTCCGGATATTTCAAGTGGCGTTTTCAGTAAATTGTGATTTCAAACATTAAGAATTCCTGTTGATAGAGCTCTGAACTTGTGTATAAACTTATAAATGTGGAGAATACTGTTTATGTTTTCAATTGACGCTGAATTGGCGAGGCGTCTTTTGACTGAAACAGTTCATATCCTGAAGGTTCTAGTATGTACTTCTAAGGAAACTGTCAAAATGTGGTAAAACTCTTCAAATACACAATTATCTTTCCAGGAAATGAATATGAACGTGTAACAAACAGTTGAAACACAAGTAAATAGAATCTAACTACATTTAATTCCCAGTTCAATTACGGAGATTACAAGAACAAAGCTCTGAAATGACGAGAATTCTCAAAATGTAAACAATTCCGGATATTTCAAGTGGCGTTTTCAGTAAATTGTGATTTCAAACATTAAGAATTCCTGTTTATAGAGCTCTGAACTTGTGTATAAAACTTATAAATGTGGAGAATACTGTTTATGTTTTCAATTGACGCTGAATTGGCGAGGCGTCTTTTGACTGAAACAGTTCATATCCTGAAGGTTCTAGTATGTACTTCTAAGGAAACTGTCAAAATGTGGTAAAACTCTTCAAATACACAATTATCTTTCCAGGAAATGAATATGAACGTGTAACAAACAGTTGAAACACAAGCAAATAGAATCTAACTACAATTAATTCCCAGTTCAATTACGGAGATTACTGGAAGAAAGTTGTGAAATGACGAGAATACTCATAATATTAACAAGTGCGGATATTTTAAATCGCGTTTTCAGTAAATTGTGATTTCAAACATCAAGAATTCCTGTTTATAGAGCTCTGAACTTGTGTATAAAACTTATAAATGTGGAGAATAATGTTTATGTTTTCAATTGACGCTGAATTGGCGAGGCGTCTTTTGACTGAAACAGTTCATATCCTGAAGGTTCTACTATGATCTTCTAAGGAAACTGTCAAAATGTTGTAAAACTCTTTAAATACACAATTACCTCTCCAGGAAATGAATATGAACGTGTAACAAACAGGTGAAACACAAGGAAATAGAACCTAACTACATTGAAGGCCGAGTTCAATTACCGAGATTACAGGTAGAAAGCTATGAAAGGACAAGAATTCTCTTAATATTAAAAAGTCCGGCTATTTTAAGTGGAGTTTTCACTAAATGTGAATTCAAACATCAGGAATTACTGTTTATAGAGCTCAGAACTTGTGTATAAAGCTTTTATATGTAGAGAATAGTGTTTATGTTTACAATTGAGGTTGAATTGGAGTGGCGTCTTTTGACTGAAACAGTCCATATCCTAAAGGTTCTAGTATGTACTTCTAATTAAACTCTCAAAATGTGGTAAAACTCTTTTAATACACAATTACCTCTCCAGGAAATGAATATGAACGTGTAACAAACAGTTGAAACACAAGTAAATAGAATCTAACTACATTTAATTCCCAGTTCAATTACGGAGATTACAGGAAGAAAGCTCTGAAATGACGAGAATTCTCAAAATGTAAACAATTCCGGCTATTTCAATTGGCGTTTTCAGTAAATTGTGATTTCAAACATCAAGAATTCCTGTTGATAGAGCTCTGAACTTGTGTATAAAACTTATAAATGTGGAGAATAATGTTTATGTTTTCAATTGACGCTGAATTGGCGAGGCGTCTTTTGACTGAAACAGTTCATATCCTGAAGGTTCTACTATGATCTTCTAAGGAAACTGTCAAAATATTGTAAAACTCTTTAAATACACAATTACCTCTCCAGGAAATGAATATGAACGTGTAACAAACAGTTGAAACACAAGGAAATAGAACCTAACTACATTGAAGGCCGAGTTCAATTACCGAGATTACAGGTAGAAAGCTATGAAAGGACAAGAATTCTCTTAATATTAACAAGTCCGGATATTTTAAATCGCGTTTTCAGTAAATTGTGATTTCAAACATAAAGAATTCCTGTTTGTAGAGATCACGATTTGTGTATAAAGCTTTTAAATGAGGATAATACTGTTTATGTTCACAATTGAGGCTTACTTTGCCACGTGTTTTTTGAATGGAACAGTTGATATCCTGAAGGTTCTTTATGTACTTCTAGGGAAACTGTCAAAATGTTGTAAAACTCTTTAAGTACACAATTACCTCTCCAGGAAATGAATATGAACGTGTAACAAACAGTTGAAACACAAGGAAATAGAACCTAACTACACTTAAGGCCGAGTTCAATTACCGAGATTACAGGTAGAAAGCTATGAAAGGACAAGAATTCTCTTAATATTAAGAAGTCCGGCTATTTTAAGTGGAGTTTTCACTAAATGTGATTTCAAACATCAGGAATTACTGTTTATAAAGCTCTGAACTTGTGTATAAAGCTTTTATATGTAGAGAATAGTGTTTATGTTTACAATTGAGGTTGAATTGGAGTGGCGTCTTTTGACTGAAACAGTCCATATCCTAAAGGTTCTAGTATGTACTTCTAAGGAAACTCTCAAAATGTGGTAAAACTCTTTTAATACACAATTACAGTCCAGGAAATGAATATGAACGTGTAACAAACAGTTGAAACACAAGTAAATAGAATCTAACTACATTTAATTCCCAGTTCAATTACGGAGATTACAAGAACAAAGCTCTGAAATGACGAGAATTCTCAAAATGTAAACAATTCCGGATATTTCAAGTGGCGTTTTCAGTAAATTGTGATTTCAAACATTAAGAATTCCTGTTTATAGAGCTCTGAACTTGTGTATAAACTTATAAATGTGGAGAATACTGTTTATGTTTTCAATTGACGCTGAATTGGCGAGGCGTCTTTTGACTGAAACAGTTCATATGCTGAAGGTTCTAGTATGTACTTCTAAGGAAACTGTCAAAATGTGGTAAAACTCTTCAAATACACAATTATCTTTCCAGGAAATGAATATGAACGTGTAACAAACAGTTGAAACACAAGCAAATAGAATCTAACTACAATTAATTCCCAGTTCAATTACGGAGATTACTGGAAGAAAGTTGTGAAATGACGAGAATACTCATAATATTAACAAGTCCGGATATTTTAAATCGCGTTTTCAGTAAATTGTGATTTCAAACATCAAGAATTCCTGTTTATAGAGCTCTGAACTTGTGTATAAAACTTATAAATGTGGAGAATAATGTTTATGTTTTCAATTGACGCTGAATTGGCGAGGCGTCTTTTGACTGAAACAGTTCATATCCTGAAGGTTCTACTATGATCTTCTAAGGAAACTGTCAAAATATTGTAAAACTCTTTAAATACACAATTACCTCTCCAGGAAATGAATATGAACGTGTAACAAACAGTTGAAACACAAGGAAATAGAACCTAACTACACTTAAGGCCGAGTTCAATTACCGAGATTACAGGTAGAAAGCTATGAAAGGACAAGAATTCTCTTAATATTAAGAAGTCCGGCTATTTTAAGTGGAGTTTTCACTAAATGTGATTTCAAACATCAGGAATTACTGTTTATAAAGCTCTGAACTTGTGTATAAAGCTTTTATATGTAGAGAATAGTGTTTATGTTTACAATTGAGGTTGAATTGGAGTGGCGTCTTTTGACTGAAACAGTCCATATCCTAAAGGTTCTAGTATGTACTTCTAAGGAAACTCTCAAAATGTGGTAAAACTCTTTTAATACACAATTACCTCTCCAGGAAATGAATATGAACGTGTAACAAACAGTTGAAACACAAGTAAATAGAATCTAACTACATTTAATTCCCAGTTCAATTACGGAGATTACAAGAACAAAGCTCTGAAATGACGAGAATTCTCAAAATGTAAACAATTCCGGATATTTCAAGTGGCGTTTTCAGTAAATTGTGATTTCAAACATTAAGAATTCCTGTTTATAGAGCTCTGAACTTGTGTATAAACTTATAAATGTGGAGAATACTGTTTATGTTTTCAATTGACGCTGAATTGGCGAGGCGTCTTTTGACTGAAACAGTTCATATGCTGAAGGTTCTAGAATGTACTTCTAAGGAAACTGTCAAAATGTGGTAAAACTCTTCAAATACACAATTATCTTTCCAGGAAATGAATATGAACGTGTAACAAACAGTTGAAACACAAGCAAATAGAATCTAACTACATTTAAGGCGGAGTTCAATTACCGAGATTACTGGAAGAAAGTTGTGAAATGACGAGAATACTCATAATATTAACAAGTCCGGATATTTTAAATCGCGTTTTCAGTAAATTGTGATTTCAAACATAAAGAATTCCTGTTTGTAGAGATCACGATTTGTGTATAAAGCTTTTAAATGAGGATAATACTGTTTATGTTTACAATTGAGGCTTACTTTGCCACGTGTTTTTTGAATGGAACAGTTGATATCCTGAAGGTTCTTTATGTACTTCTAGGGAAACTGTCAAAATGTTGTAAAACTCTTTAAATACACAATTACCTCTCCAGGAAATGAATATGAACGTGTAACAAACAGTTGAAACACAAGGAAATAGAACCTAACTACACTTAAGGCCGAGTTCAATTACCGAGATTACAGGTAGAAAGCTATGAAAGGACAAGAATTCTCTTAATATTAAGAAGTCCGGCTATTTTAAGTGGAGTTTTCACTAAATGTGATTTCAAACATCAGGAATTACTGTTTATAAAGCTCTGAACTTGTGTATAAAGCTTTTATATGTAGAGAATAGTGTTTATGTTTACAATTGAGGTTGAATTGGAGTGGCGTCTTTTGACTGAAACAGTCCATATCCTAAAGGTTCTAGTATGTACTTCTAAGGAAACTCTCAAAATGTGGTAAAACTCTTTTAATACACAATTACCTCTCCAGGAAATGAATATGAACGTGTAACAAACAGTTGAAACACAAGTAAATAGAATCTAACTACATTTAATTCCCAGTTCAATTACGGAGATTACAGGAAGAAAGCTCTGAAATGACGAGAATTCTCAAAATGTAAACAATTCCGGATATTTCAAGTGGCGTTTTCAGTAAATTGTGATTTCAAACATTAAGAATTCCTGTTTATAGAGCTCTGAACTTGTGTATAAACTTATAAATGTGGAGAATACTGTTTATGTTTTCAATTGACGCTGAATTGGCGAGGCGTCTTTTGACTGAAACAGTTCATATGCTGAAGGTTCTAGTATGTACTTCTAAGGAAACTGTCAAAATGTGGTAAAACTCTTCAAATACACAATTATCTTTCCAGGAAATGAATATGAACGTGTAACAAACAGTTGAAACACAAGCAAATAGAATCTAACTACAATTAATTCCCAGTTCAATTACGGAGATTACTGGAAGAAAGTTGTGAAATGACGAGAATACTCATAATATTAACAAGTCCGGATATTTTAAATCGCGTTTTCAGTAAATTGTGATTTCAAACATCAAGAATTCCTGTTTATAGAGCTCTGAACTTGTGTATAAAACTTATAAATGTGGAGAATAATGTTTATGTTTTCAATTGACGCTGAATTGGCGAGGCGTCTTTTGACTGAAACAGTTCATATCCTGAAGGTTCTACTATGATCATCTAAGGAAACTGTCAAAATATTGTAAAACTCTTTAAATACACAATTACCTCTCCAGGAAATGAATATGAACGTGTAACAAACAGTTGAAACACAAGGAAATAGAACCTAACTACATTGAAGGCCGAGTTCAATTACCGAGATTACAGGTAGAAAGCTATGAAAGGACAAGAATTCTCTTAATATTAAAAAGTCCGGCTATTTTAAGTGGAGTTTTCACTAAATGTGAATTCAAACATCAGGAATTACTGTTTATAGAGCTCAGAACTTGTGTATAAAGCTTTTATATGTAGAGAATAGTGTTTATGTTTACAATTGAGGTTGAATTGGAGTGGCGTCTTTTGACTGAAACAGTCCATATCCTAAAGGTTCTAGTATGTACTTCTAAGGAAACTCTCAAAATGTGGTAAAACTCTTTTAATACACAATTACCTCTCCAGGAAATGAATATGAACGTGTAACAAACAGTTGAAACACAAGTAAATAGAATCTAACTACATTTAATTCCCAGTTCAATTACGGAGATTACAAGAACAAAGCTCTGAAATGACGAGAATTCTCAAAATGTAAACAATTCCGGATATTTCAAGTGGCGTTTTCAGTAAATTGTGATTTCAAACATTAAGAATTCCTGTTGATAGAGCTCTGAACTTGTGTATAAAACTTATAAATGTGGAGAATACTGTTTATGCTTTCAATTGACGCTGAATTGGCGAGGCGTCTTTTAACTGAAACAGTTCATATGCTGAAGGTTCTAGTATGTACTTCTAAGGAAACTGTCAAAATGTGGTAAAACTCTTCAAATACACAATTATCTTTCCAGGAAATGAATATGAACGTGTAACAAACAGTTGAAACACAAGCAAATAGAATCTAACTACATTTAAGGCGGAGTTCAATTACCGATATTACTGGAAGAAAGTTGTGAAATGACGAGAATACTCATAATATTAACAAGTCCGGATATTTTAAATCGCGTTTTCAGTAAATTGTGATTTCAAACATAAAGAATTCCTGTTTGTAGAGATCACGATTTGTGTATAAAGCTTTTAAATGAGGATAATACTGTTTATGTTTACAATTGAGGCTTACTTTGCCACGTGTTTTTTGAATGGAACAGTTGATATCCTGAAGGTTCTTTATGTACTTCTAGGGAAACTGTCAAAATGTTGTAAAACTCTTTAAATACACAATTACCTCTCCAGGAAATGAATATGAACGTGTAACAAACAGTTGAAACACAAGGAAATAGAACCTAACTACACTTAAGGCCGAGTTCAATAACCGAGATTACAGGTAGAAAGCTATGAAAGGACAAGAATTCTCTTAATATTAAGAAGTCCGGCTATTTTAAGTGGAGTTTTCACTAAATGTGATTTCAAACATCAGGAATTACTGTTTATAAAGCTCTGAACTTGTGTATAAAGCTTTTATATGTAGAGAATAGTGTTTATGTTTACAATTGAGGTTGAATTGGAGTGGCGTCTTTTGACTGAAACAGTCCATATCCTAAAGGTTCTAGTATGTACTTCTAAGGAAACTCTCAAAATGTGGTAAAACTCTTTTAATACACAATTACCTCTCCAGGAAATGAATATGAACGTGTAACAAACAGTTGAAACACAAGTAAATAGAATCTAACTACATTTAATTCCCAGTTCAATTACGGAGATTACAAGAACAAAGCTCTGAAATGACGAGAATTCTCAAAATGTAAACAATTCCGGATATTTCAAGTGGCGTTTTCAGTAAATTGTGATTTCAAACATTAAGAATTCCTGTTGATAGAGCTCTGAACTTGTGTATAAACTTATAAATGTGGAGAATACTGTTTATGTTTTCAATTGACGCTGAATTGGCGAGGCGTCTTTTGACTGAAACAGTTCATATGCTGAAGGTTCTAGTATGTACTTCTAAGGAAACTGTCAAAATGTGGTAAAACTCTTCAAATACACAATTATCTTTCCAGGAAATGAATATGAACGTGTAACAAACAGTTGAAACACAAGCAAATAGAATCTAACTACATTTAAGGCGGAGTTCAATTACCGAGATTACTGGAAGAAAGTTGTGAAATGACGAGAATACTCATAATATTAACAAGTCCGGATATTTTAAATCGCGTTTTCAGTAAATTGTGATTTCAAACATAAAGAATTCCTGTTTGTAGAGATCACGATTTGTGTATAAAGCTTTTAAATGAGGATAATACTGTTTATGTTTACAATTGAGGCTTACTTTGCCACGTGTTTTTTGAATGGAACAGTTGATATCCTGAAGGTTCTTTATGTACTTCTAGGGAAACTGTCAAAATGTTGTAAAACTCTTTAAATACACAATTACCTCTCCAGGAAATGAATATGTACGTTTAACAAACAGTTGAAACACAAGGAAATAGAACCTAACTACACTTAAGGCCGAGTTCAATTACCGAGATTACAGGTAGAAAGCTATGAAAGGACAAGAATTCTCTTAATATTAAGAAGACCTGCTATTTTAAGTGGAGTTTTCACTAAATGTGATTTCAAACATCAGGAATTACTGTTTATAAAGCTCTGAACTTGTGTATAAAGCTTTTATATGTAGAGAATAGTGTTTATGTTTACAATTGAGGTTGAATTGGAGTGGCGTCTTTTGACTGAAACAGTCCATATCCTAAAGGTTCTAGTATGTACTTCTAAGGAAACTCTCAAAATGTGGTAAAACTCTTTTAATACACAATTACCTCTCCAGGAAATGAATATGAACGTGTAACAAACAGTTGAAACACAAGTAAATAGAATCTAACTACATTTAATTCCCAGTTCAATTACGAAGATTACAAGAACAAAGCTCTGAAATGACGAGAATTCTCAAAATGTAAACAATTCCGGAGATTTCAAGTGGCGTTTTCAGTAAATTGTGATTTCAAACATTAAGAATTCCTGTTTATAGAGCTCTGAACTTGTGTATAAACTTATAAATGTGGAGAATACTGTTTAAGTTTTCAATTGACGCTGAATTGGCGAGGCGTCTTTTGACTGAAACAGTTCATATCCTGAAGGTTCTAGTATGTACTTCTAAGGAAACTGTCAAAATGTGGTAAAACTCTTCAAATACACAATTATCTTTCCAGGAAATGAATATGAACGTGTAACAAACAGTTGAAACACAAGTAAATAGAATCTAACTACATTTAATTCCCAGTTCAATTACGGAGATTACAAGAACAAAGCTCTGAAATGACGAGAATTCTCAAAATGTAAACAATTCCGGATATTTCAAGTGGCTTTTTCAGTAAATTGTGATTTCAAACATCAAGAATTCCTGTTTGTAGAGATCAGGATTTGTGTATAAAGCTTTTAAATGAGGATAATACTGTTTATGTTTACAATTGAGGCTTAATTTGCCACGTGTTTTTTGAACGAAACAGTGGATATCCTGAAGGTTCTTTATGTACTTCTAAGGAAACTGTCAAAGTATTGTAAAACTCTTTAAATACACGATTACCTCTCCAGGAAATGAATATGAACGTGTAACAAACAGTTGAAACACAAGGAAATAGAACCTAACTACATTGAAGGCCGAGTTCAATTACCGACATTACAGGTAGAAAGCTCTGAAATGACGAGAATTCTCTTAATATTAAAGAGTCCGGCTATTTTAAGTGGAGTTTTCACTAAATGTGATTTCAAACATCAGGAATTACTGTTTATAGAGCTCAGAACTTGTGTATAAAGCTTTTATATGTAGAGAATAGTGTTTATGTTTACAATTGAGGTTGAATTGGAGTGGCGTCTTTTGACTGAAACAGTTCATATCCTAAAGGTTCTAGTATGTACTTCTAAGGAAACTCTCAAAATGTGGTAAAACTCTTTTAATACACAATTACCTCTCCAGGAAATGAATATGAACGTGTAACAAACAGTTGAAACACAAGTAAATAGAATCTAACTACATTTAATTCCCAGTTCAATTACGGAGATTACAAGAACAAAGCTCTGAAATGACGAGAATTCTCAAAATGTAAACAATTCCGGATATTTCAAGTGGCGTTTTCAGTAAATTGTGATTTCAAACATCAAGAATTCCTGTTTATAGAGCTCTGAACTTGTGTATAAAACTTATAAATGTGGAGAATACTGTTTATGTTTTCAATTGACGCTGAATTGGCGAGGCGTCTTTTGACTGAAACAGTTCATATCCTGAAGGTTCTAGTATGTACTTCTAAGGAAACTGTCAAAATGTGGTAAAACTCTTCAAATACACAATTATCTTTTCAGGAAATGAATATGAACGTGTAACAAACAGTTGAAACACAAGGAAATAGAAACTAACTACATTTAATTCCCAGTTCAATTACGGAGATTACAAGAACAAAGCTCTGAAATGAAGAGAATTCTCAAAATGTAAACAATCCCGGATATTTCAAGTGGCGTTTTCAGTAAATTGTGATTTCAAACATCAAGAATTCCTGTTTGTAGAGATCACGATTTGTGTATAAAGCTTTTAAATGAGGATAATACTGTTTATGTTTACAGTGGAGGCTTAATTTGCCACGTGTTTTTTGAACGAAACAGTGGATATCCTGCAGGTTCTTTATGTACTTCTAAGGAAACTGTCAAAATGTTGTAAAACTCTTTAAATACACAATTACCTCTCCAGGAAATGAATATGAACGTGTAACAAATAGTTGAAACACAAGGAAATAGAACCTAACTACATTTAAGGCTGAGTTCAATTACCGAGATTACAGGTAGAAAGCTATGAAAGGAAAAGAATTCTCTTAACATTAAAGAGTCCGGCTATTTTAAGTGGAGTTTTCACTAAATGTGATTTCAAACATAAGGAATTACTGTTTATAAAGCTCAGAACTTGTGTATAAAGCTTTTATATGTAGAGAATAGTGTTAATGTTTACAATTGAGGTTGAATTGGAGTGGCGTCTTTTGACTGAAACAGTTTATATCCTAAAGGTTCTAGTATGTACTTCTAAGGGAACTCTCAAAATGTGGTAAAAGTCTTTTAATACACAATTACCTCTCCAGAAAATGAATATGAACGTGTAGCAAACAGTTGAAACACAAGTAAATAGAATCTAACTACATTTAATTCCCAGTTCAATTACGGAGATTACAAGAACAAAGCTCTGAAATGAAGAGAATTCTCAAAATGTAAACAATTCCGGATATTTCAAGTGGCGTTTTCAGTAAATTGTGATTTTCAACATTAAGAATTCCTGTTGATAGAGCTCTGAACTTGTGTATAAAACTTAGAAATGTGGAGAATACTGTTTATGTTTTCAATTGACGCTAAATTGGCGAGGCGTCTTTTGACTGAAACAGTTCATATCCTGAAGGTTCTAGTATGTACTTCTAAGGAAACTGTCAAAATGTGGTTAAACTCTTCAAATATACAATTATCTTTCCAGGAAATGAATATGAACGTGTAACAAACAGTTGAAACACAAGCAAATAGAATCTAACTACATTTAAGGCCGAGTTCAATTACCGAGATTACTGGAAGAAAGTTGTGAAATGACGAGAATACTCATAATATTTACAAGTCCGGATATTTTAAATCGCGTTTTCAGTAAATTGTGATTTCAAACATTAAGAATTCCTGTTTGTAGAGATCACGATTTGTGTATAAAGCTTTTAAATGAGGATAATACTGTTTATGTTTACAGTTGAGGCTTACATTGCCACGTGTTTTTTGAATGAAACAGTGGATATCCTGAAGGTTCTTTATGTACTTCTAAGGAAACTGTCAAAATGTTGTAAAACTCTTTAAATACACGATTACCTCTCCAGGAAATGAATATGAACGTGTAACAAACAGTTGAAACACAAGGAAATAGAACCTAACTACATTTAAGGCCGAGTTCAATTACCGAGATTACAGGTAGAAAGCTATGAAAGGACAATAATTCTCTTAATATTAAAAAGTCCGGCTATTTTAAGTGGAGTTTTCACTAAATGTGATTTCAAACATCAGGAATTACTGTTTATAGAGCTCAGAACTTGTGTATAAAGCTTTTATATGTAGAGAATAGTGTTTATGTTTACAATTGAGGTTGAATTGGCGTGCCTTCTTTTGACTGAAACAGTTCATATCCTAAAGGTTCTAGTATGTACTTCTAAGGAAACTCTCAAAATGTGGTAAAACTCTTTAATGCACAATTACCTCTCCAGGAAATGAATATGAACGTGTAACAAACAGTTGAAACACAAGAAAATAAATTCTAACTACATTTAATGCAGAGTTCAATTACCGAGATTACAGGTAGAAAGCTCTGAAAGGACAAGAATTCTCTTAATATTAAAGAGTCCGGCTATTTTAAGTGGAGTTACCTCTCCAGAAAATGAATATGAACGTGTAGCAAACAGTTGAAACACAAGTAAATAGAATCTAACTACATTTAATTCCCAGTTCAATTACGGAGATTACAGGAAGAAAGCTCTGAAATGACGAGATTTCTCAAAATGTAAACAATTCCGGATATTTCAAGTGGCGTTTTCAGTAAATTGTGATTTCAAACATCAGGAATTACTGTTTATAGAGCTCAGAACTTGTGTATAAAGCTTTTTTATGTAGAGAATAGTGTTAATGTTTACAATTGAGGTTGAATTGGAGTGGCGTCTTTTGACTGAAACAGTTTATATCCTAAAGTTTCTAGTGTGTACTTCTAAGGGAACTCTCAAAATGTGGTAAAACTCTTCAAATACACAATTATCTTTCCAGGAAATGAATATGAACGTGTAAGAAACAGTTGAAACACAAGGAAATAGAATCTAACTACATTTAATTCCCAGTTCAATTACGGAGATTACAAGAACAAAGCTCTGAAATGAAGAGAATTCTCAAAAGGTAAACAATTCCGGATATTTCAAGTGGCGTTTTCAGTAAATTGTGATTTCAAACATCAAGAATTCCTGTTTATAGAGCTCTGAAGTTGTGTATAAACTTATAAATGTGGAGAATACTGTTTATGTTTTCAATTGACGCTGAATTGGCGAGGCGTCTTTTGACTGAAACAGTGGATATCCTGAAGGTTCTAGTATGTACTTATAAGGAAACTGTCAAAATGTAGTAAAACTCTTCAAATACACAATTATCTTTCCAGGAAATGAATATGAACGTGTAACAAACAGTTGAAACACAAGGAAATAGAATCTAACTACATTTAAGGCCGAGTTCAATTACCGACATTACTGGAAGAAAGTTGTGAAATGACGAGAATACTCATAATATTAACAAGTCCGGATATTTTAAATCGCGTTTTCAGTAAATTGTGATTTCAAACATCAAGAATTCCTGTTTGTAGATATCACGATTTGTGTATAAAGCTTTTAAATGAGGATAATATTGTTTATGTTTACAATTGAGGCTTACTTTGCCACGTGTTTTTTGAATGAAACAGTGGATATCCTGAAGGTTCTTTATGTACTTCTAAGGAAACTGTCAAAATGTTGTAAAACTCTTTAAATACACAATTACCTCTCCAGGAAATGAATATGAACGTGTAACAAACAGTTGAAACACAAGGAAATAGAACCTAACTACATTTAAGGCCGAATTCAATTACCGAGATTACAGGTAGAAAGCTATGAAAGGACAAGAATTCTCTTAATATTAAAAAGTCCGGCTATTTAAAGTGGAGTTTTCACCAAATGTGATTTCAAACATCAGGAATTACTGTTTATAAAGCTCAGAACTTGTTTATAAAGCTTTTATATGTAGAGAATAGTGTTTATGTTTACAATTGAGGTTGAATTGGAGTGGCGTCTTTTGACTGAAACAGTCCATATCCTAAAGGTTCTAGTATGTACTTCTAAGGAAACTCTCAAAATGTTGTAAAACTCTTTTAATACACAATTACCTCTCCAGAAAATGAATATGAACGTGTAGCAAACAGTTGAAACACAAGTAAATAGAATCTAACTACATTTAATTCCCAGTTCAATTACGGAGATTACAGGAAGAAAGCTCTGAAATGACGAGAATTCTCAAAATGTAAACAATTCCGGATATTTCAAGTGGCGTTTTCAGTAAATTGTGATTTCAAACATCAAGAATTCCTGTTTGTAGAGCTCTGAACTTGTGTATAAAACTTATAAATGTGGAGAATACTGTTTCTGTTTTCAATTGACGCTGAATTGGCGAGGCGTCTTTTGACTGAAACAGTTCATATCCTGAAGGTTCTAGTATGTACTTCTAAGGAAACTGTCAAAATGTGGTAAAACTCTTCAAATACACAATTATCTTTCCAGGAAATGAATATGAACGTGTAACAAACAGTTGAAACACAAGGAAATAGAACCTAACTACATTTAAGGCCAAGTTCAATTACCGAGATTACAGGTAGAAAGCTCTGAAAGGAAAAGAATTCTCGTAATATTAAAAAGTCCGGCTATTTTAAGTGGAGTTTTCACTAAATATGATTTCAAACATCAGGAATTACTGTTTACAGAGCTCAGAACTTGTGTATAAAGCTTTTATATGTAGAGAATAGTGTTTATGTTTACAATTGAGGTTGAATTGGAGTGGCGTCTTTTGACTGAAACAGTTCATATCCTAAAGGTTCTAGTATGTACTTCTAAGGAAACTCTCAAAATGTGGTAAAACTCTTAAAATACACAATTATCTTATCAGGAAATGAATATGAACTTATAACAAACAGTTGAAACACAAGAAAATAAATTCTAACTACATTTAATGCCGAGTTCAATTACCGAGATTACAGGTAGAAAGCTATGAAAGGACAAGAATTCTCTTAATATTAAAGAGTCCGGCTATTTTAAGTGGAGTTTTCACTAAATGTGATTTCAAACATCAGGAATTACTGTTTATAAAGCTCAGAACTTGTGTATAAAGCTTTTATATGTAGAGAATAGTGTTTATGTTTACAATTGAGGTTGAATTGGAGTGGCGTCTTTTGACTGAAACAGATTATATCCTAAAGGTTCTAGTATGTACTTCTAAGGAAACTCTCAAAATGTGGTAAAACTCTTTTAATACACAATTACCTCTCCAGAAAATGAATATGAACGTGTAGCAAACAGTTGAAACACAAGTAAATAGGATCTAACTACATTTAATTCCCAGTTCAATTACGGAGATTACAGGAAGAAAGCTCTGAAATGACGAGAATTCTCAAAATGTAAACAATTCCGGATATTTCAAGTGGCGTTTTCAGTAAATTGTGATTTCAAACATCAAGAATTCCTGTTTATAGAGCTCTGAACTTGTGTATGAAACTTATAAATGTGGAGAATACTGTTTATGTTTTCAATTGACGCTGAATTGGCGAGGCGTCTTTTGACTGAAACAGTTCATATCCTGAAGGTTCTAGTATGTACTTCTAAGGAAACTGTCAAAATGTAGTAAAACTCTTAAAATACACAATGATCTTTCCAGGAAATGAATATGAACGTGTAACAAACAGTTGAAACACAAGCAAATAGAATCTAACTACATTTAAGGCCGAGTTCAATTACCGAGATTACTGGAAGAAAGTTGTGAAATGACGAGAATACTCCTAATATTAACAAGTCTGGATATTTAAAATCGCGTTTTCAGTAAATTGTGATTTCAAACATTAAGAATTCCTGTTTGTAGAGATCACGATTTGTGTATAAAGCTTTTAAATGAGGATAATACTGTTTATGTTTACAATTGAGGCTTACTTTGCCACGTGTTTTTTGAATGAAACAGTGGATATCCTGAAGGTTCTTTATGTACTTCTAAGGAAACTGTCAAAATGTTGTAAAACTCTTCAAATACACGAATACCACTCCAGGAAATGAATATGAACGTGTAATAAACAGTTGAAACACAAGGAAATAGAACCTAACTACATTTAAGGCCGAGTTCAATTACCGAGATTACAGGTAGAAAGCTCTGAAAGGACAAGTATTCTCTTAATATTAAAAAGTCCGGCTATTTTAAGTGGAGTTTTCACTAAATATGATTTCATACATCAGGAATTACTGTTTATAGAGCTCAGAACTTGTGTATAAAGCTTTTATATGTAGAGAATAGTGTTTATGTTTACAATTGAGGTTGAAATGGAGTGGCGTCTTTTGACTGAAACAGTCCATATCCTAAAGGTTGTAGTATGTACTTCTAAGGAAACTCTCAAAATGTGGTAAAACTCTTTTAATACACAATTACCTCTCCAGGAAATGAATATGAACGTGTAACAAACAGTTGAAACACAAGTAAATAGAATCTAACTACATTTAATTCCCAGTTCAATTACGGAGATTACAAGAACAAAGCTCTGAAATGACGAGAATTCTCAAAATGTAAACAATTCCGGATATTTCAAGTGGCGTTTTCAGTAAATTGTGATTTCAAACATTAAGAATTCCTGTTTATAGAGCTCTGAACTTGTGTATAAACTTATACATGTGGAGAATACTGTTTATGTTTTCAATTGACGCTGAATTGGCGAGGCGTCTTTTGACTGAAACAGTGGATATCCTGAAGGTTCTTTATGTACTTCTAAGGAAACTGTCAAAATGTGGTAAAACTCTTCAAATACACAACTATCTATCCAGGAAATGAATATGAACGTGTAACAAACAGTTGAAACACAAGCAAATAGAATCTAACTACATTTAAGGCCGAGTTCAATTACCGAGATTACTGGAAGAAAGTTGTGAAATGACGAGAATACTCATAATATTAACAAGTCCGGATATTTTAAATCGCGTTTTCAGTAAATTGTGATTTCAAACATCAAGAATTGCTGTTTGTAGAGATCACGATTTGTGTATAAAGCTTTTAAATGAGGATAATACTGTTTATGTTTACAATTGAGGCTTACTTTGCCACGTGTTTTTTGAATGGAACAGTTGATATCCTGAAGGTTCTTTATGTACTTCTAGGGAAACTGTCAAAATGTTGTAAAACTCTTTAAATACACAATTACCTCTCCAGGAAATGAATATGAACGTGTAACAAACAGTTGAAACACAAGGAAATAGAACCTAACTACATTTAAGGCCGAGTTCAATTACCGAGATTACAGGTAGAAAGCTATGAAAGGACAAGAATTCTCTTAATATTAAAAAGTCCGGCTATTTTAAGTGGAGTTTTCACTAAATGTGATTTCAAACATCAGGAATTACTGTTTATAAAGCTCAGAACTTGTGTATAAAGCTTTTATATGTAGAGAATAGTGTTAATGTTTACAATTGAGGTTGAATTGGAGTGGCGTCTTTTGACTGAAACAGTTCTTATCCTGAAGGTTCTAGTATGTACTTCTAAGGAAACTCTCAAAATGTGGTAAAACTCTTTTAATGCACAATTACCTCTCCAGGAAATGAATATGAACGTGTAACAAACAGTTGAAACACAAGTAAATAGAATCTAACTACATTTAATTCCCAGTTCAATTACGGAGATTACAAGAACAAAGCTCTGAAATGACGAGAATTCTCAAAATGTAAACAATTCCGGATATTTCAAGTGGCGTTTTCAGTAAATTGTGATTTCAAACATTAAGAATTCCTGTTGATAGAGCTCTGAACTTGTGTATAAAACTTATAAATGTGGAGAATACTATTTATGTTTTCAATTGACGCTGAATTGGCGAGGCGTCTTTTGACTGAAACAGTTCATATCCTGAAGGTTCTAGTATGTACTTATAAGGAAACTGTCAAAATGTAGTAAAACTCTTCAAATACACAATTATCTTTCCAGGAAATGAATATGAACGTGTAACAAACAGTTGAAACACAAGGAAATAGAATCTAACTACATTTAAGGCCGAGTTCAATTACCGACATTACTGGAAGAAAGTTGTGAAATGACGAGAATACTCATAATATTAACAAGTCCGGATATTTTAAATCGCGTTTTCAGTAAATTGTGATTTCAAACATCAAGAATTCCTGTTTGTAGAGATCACGATTTGTGTATAAAGCTTTTAAATGAGGATAATATTGTTTATGTTTACAATTGAGGCTTACTTTGCCACGTGTTTTTTGAATGAAACAGTGGATATCCTGAAGGTTCTTTATGTACTTCTAAGGAAACTGTCAAAATGTTGTAAAACTCTTTAAATACACAATTACCTCTCCAGGAAATGAATATGAACGTGTAACAAACAGTTGAAACACAAGGAAATAGAACCTAACTACATTTAAGGCCGAATTCAATTACCGAGATTACAGGTAGAAAGCTATGAAAGGACAAGAATTCTCTTAATATTAAAAAGTCCGGCTATTTAAAGTGGAGTTTTCACCAAATGTGATTTCAAACATCAGGAATTACTGTTTATAAAGCTCAGAACTTGTTTATAAAGCTTTTATATGTAGAGAATAGTGTTTATGTTTACAATTGAGGTTGAATTGGAGTGGCGTCTTTTGACTGAAACAGTCCATATCCTAAAGGTTCTAGTATGTACTTCTAAGGAAACTCTCAAAATGTGGTAAAACTCTTTTAATACACAATTACCTCTCCAGGAAATGAATATGAACGTGTAACAAACAGTTGAAACACAAGTAAATAGAATCTAACTACATTTAATTCCCAGGTGAATTACGGAGATTACAAGAAAAAAGCTCTGAAATGACGAGAATTCTCAAAATGTAAACAATTCCGGATATTTCAAGTGGCGTTTTCAGTAAATTGTGATTTCAAACATTAAGAATTCCTGTTTATAGAGCTCTGAACTTGTGTATAAACTTATAAATGTGGAGAATACTGTTTATGTTTTCAATTGACGCTGAATTGGCGAGGCGTCTTTTGACTGAAACAGTGGATATCCTGAAGGTTCTTTATGTACTTCTAAGGAAACTGTCAAAATGTGGTAAAACTCTTCAAATACACAATTATCATTTCAGGAAATGAATATGAACGTGTAACAAACAGTTGAAACACAAGGAAATAGAATCTAACTACATTTAAGGCCGAATTCAATTACCGAGATTACTGGAAGAAAGTTGTGAAATGACGAGAATACTCATAATATTAACAAGTCCGGATATTTTAAATCGCGTTTTCAGTAAATTGTGATTTCAAACATCAAGAATTGCTGTTTGTAGAGATCACGATTTGTGTATAAAGCTTTTAAATGAGGATAATACTGTTTATGTTTACAATTGAGGCTTACTTTGCCACGTGTTTTTTGAGTGGAACAGTTGATATCCTGAAGGTTCTTTATGTACTTCTAGGGAAACTGTCAAAATGTTGTAAAATTCTTTAAATACACAATTACCTCTCCAGGAAATGAATATGAACGTGTAACAAACAGTTGAAACACAAGGAAATAGAACCTAACTACATTTAAGGCCGAGTTCAATTACCGAGATTACAGGTAGAAAGCTATGAAAGGACAAGAATTCTCTTAATATTAAAGAGTCCGGCTATTTTAAGTGGAGTTTCCACTAAATGTGATTTCAAACATCAGGAATTACTGTTTATAAAGCTCAGAACTTGTGTATAAAGCTTTTATATTTAGAGAATAGTGTTAATGTTTACAATTGAGGTTGAATTGGAGTGACGTCTTTTGACTGAAACAGTTATATCCTAAAGGTTCTAGTATGTAATTCTAAGGAAACTCTCAAAATGTGGTAATAGTCTTTTAATACACAATTACCTCTCCAGAAAATGAATATGAACGTGTAGCAAACAGTTGAAACACAAGTAAATAGAATCTAACTACATTTAATTCCCAGTTCAATTACGGAGATTACAGGAAGAAAGCTCTGAAATGACGAGAATTCTCAAAATGTAAACAATTCCGTATATTTCAAGTGGCGTTTTCAGTAAATTTTGATTTCAAACATTAAGAATTAATGTTTATAGAGCTCTGAACTTGTGTATAAAACTTATAAATGTGGAGAATACTGTTTATGTTTTCAATTGACGCTGAATTGGCGAGGCGTCTTTTGACTGAAACAGTTCATATCCTGAAGGTTCTAGTATGTACTTCTAAGGAAACTGTCAAAATGTAGTAAAACTCTTCAAATACACAATTATCTTTCCAGGAAATGAATATGAATGTGTAACAAACAGTAGAAACACAAGGAAATAGAATCTAACTACATTTAAGGCCGAGTTCAATTACCGAGATTACTGGAAGAAAGTTGTGAAATGACGAGAATACTCATAATATTAACAAGTCCGGATATTTTAAATCGCGTTTTCAGTAAATTGTGATTTCAAACATCAAGAATTGCAGTTTGTAGAGATCACGATTTGTATATAAAGCTTTTAAATGAGGATAATACTGTTTATGTTTACAATTGAGGCTTACTTTGCCACGTGTTTTTTGAATGGAACAGTTGATATCCTGAAGGTTCTTTATGTACTTCTAGGGAAACTGTCTAAATGTTGTAAAACTCTTTAAATACACAATTACCTCTCCAGGAAATGAATATGAACGTGTAACAAACAGTTGAAACACAAGGAAATAGAACCTAACTACATTTAAGGCCGAGTTCAATTATCGAGATTACAGGTAGAAAGCTATGAAAGGACAAGTATTCTCTTAATATTAAAAAGTCCGGGTATTTTAAGTGGAGTTTTCACTAAATGTGATTTCAAACATCAGGAATTACTGTTTATAGAGCTCAGAACTTTTTTATAAAGCTTTTATATGTAGAGAATAGTGCTTATGTTTACAATTGAGGTTGAATTGGAGTGGCGTCTTTTGACTGAAACAGTTCATATCCTAAAGGTTCTAGTATGTACTTCTAAGGAAACTCTCAAAATGTGGTAAAACTCTTAAAATACACAATTATCTTATCAGGAAATGAATATGAACTTATAACAAACAGTTGAAACACAAGAAAATAAATTCTAACTACATTTAATGCCGAGTTCAATTACCGAGATTACAGGTAGAAAGCTATGAAAGGACAAGAATTCTCTTAATATTAAAGAGTCCGGCTATTTTAAGTGGAGTTTTCACTAAATGTGATTTCAAACATGAGGAATTACTGTTTATATAGCTCAGAACTTGTTTATAAAGCTTTTATATGTAGAGAATAGTGCTTATGTTTACCATTGAGGTTGAATTGGAGTGGCGTCTTTTGACTGAAACAGTTTATATCCTAAAGGTTCTAGTATGTACTTCTAAGGAAACTCTCAAAATGTGGTAAAAGTCTTTTAATACACAATTACCTCTCCAGAAAATGAATATGAACATGTAGCAAACAGTTGAAACACAAGGAAATAGAATCTAACTACATTTAAGGCCGAGTTCAATTACCGAGATTACTGGAAGAAAGTTGTGAAATGACGAGAATACTCCTAATATTAACAAGTCCGGATATTTTAAATCGCGTTTTCAGTAAATTGTGATTTCAAACATCAAGAATTCCTGTTTGTAGAGATCACGATTTGTGTATAAAGCTTTTATATGAGGATAATACTGTTTATGTTTACAATTGAGGCTTACTTTGCCACGTGTTTTTTGAATGAAACAGTGGATATCCTGAAGGTTCTTTATGTACTTCTAAGGAATCTGTCAAAATGTTGTAAAACTCTTTAAATACACAATTACCTCTCCAGGAAATGAATATGAACGTGTAACAAACAGTTGAAACACAAGGAAATAGAACCTAACTACATTGAAGGCCGAGTTCAATTACCGAGATTACAGGTAGAAAGCTATGAAAGGACAAGAATTCTCTTAATATTAAAAAGTCCGGCTATTTAAAGTGGAGTTTTCACCAAATGTGATTTCAAACATCAGGAATTACTGTTTATAAAGCTCAGAACTTGTTTATAAAGCTTTTATATGTAGAGAATAGTGTTTATGTTTACAATTGAGGTTGAATTGGAGTGTCGTCTTTTGACTGAAACAGTCCATATCCTAAAGGTTCTAGTATGTACTTCTAAGGAAACTCTCAAAATGTGGTAAAAGTCTTTTATACACAATTACCTCTCCAGGAAATGAATATGAACGTGTAACAAACAGTTGAAACACAAGTAAATAGAATCTAACTACATTTCATTCCCAGTTGAATTACGGAGATTACAAGAACAAAGCTCTGAAATGACGAGAATTCTCAAAATGTAAACAATTCCGGATATTTCAAGTGGCGTTTTCAGTAAATTGTGATTTCAAACATTAAGAATTCCTGTTTATAGAGCTCTGAACTTGTGTATAAACTTATAAATGTGGAGAATACTGTTTATGTTTTCAATTGACGCTGAATTGGCGAGGCGTCTTTTGACTGAAACAGTGGATATCCTGAAGGTTCTTTATGTACTTCTAAGGAAACTGTCAAAATGTGGTAAAACTCTTCAAATACACAATTATCATTCCAGGAAATGAATATGAACGTGTAACAAACAGTTGAAACACAAGGAAATAGAATCTAACTACATTTAAGGCCGAATTCAATTACCGAGATTACTGGAAGAAAGTTGTGAAATGACGAGAATACTCATAATATTAACAAGTCCGGATATTTTAAATCGCGTTTTCAGTAAATTGTGATTTCAAACATCAAGAATTCCTGTTGGTAGAGATCACGATTTGTGTATAAAGCTTTTAAATGAGGATAATACTGTTTATGTTTACAATTGAGGCTTACTTTGCCACGTGTTTTTTGAATGAAACAGTGGATATCCTGAAGGTTCTTTATGTACTTCTAAGGAAACTGTCAAAATGTTGTAAAACTCTTTAAATACCCAATTACCTCTCCAGGAAATGAATATGAACGTGGAACAAACAGTTGAAACACAAGTAAATAGAACCTAACTACATTTAAGGCCGAGTTCAATTACCGAGATTACAGGTAGAAAGCTATGAAAGGACAAGTATTCTCTTAATATTAAAAAGTCCGGCTATTTTAAGTGGAGTTTTCACTAAATGTGATTTCAAACATCAGGAATTACTGTTTATAGAGCTCAGAACTTGTGTATAAAGCTTTTATATGTAGAGAATAGTGTTTATGTTTACAATTGAGGTTGAATTGGAGTGGCGTCTTTTGACTGAAACAGTTCATATCCTAAAGGTTCTAGTACTTACTTCTAAGGAAACTCTCAAAATGTGGTAAAACTCTTAAAATACACAATTATCTTATCAGGAAATGAATATGAACTTATAACAAACAGTTGAAACACAAGAAAATAAATTCTAACTACATTTAATGCCGAGTTCAATTACCGAGATTACAGGTAGAAAGCTCTGAAAGGACAAGAATTCTCTTAATATTAAAGAGTCCGGCTATTTCAAGTGGAGTTTTCACTAAATGTGATTTCAAACATCAGGAATTACTGTTTATAAAGCTCAGAACTTGTGTATAAAGCTTTTATATGTAGAGAATAGTGTTAATGTTTACAATTGAGGTTGAATTGGAGTGGCGTCTTTTGACTGAAACAGTTATATCCTAAAGGTTCTAGTATGTACTTCTAAGGAAACTCTCAAAATGTGGTAATAGTCTTTTAATACACAATTACCTCTCCAGAAAATGAATATGAACGTGTAGCAAACAGTTGAAACACAAGTAAATAGAATCTAACTACATTTAATTCCCAGTTCAATTACGGAGATTACAGGAAGAAAGCTCTGAAATGACGAGAATTCTCAAAATGTAAACAATTCCGTATATTTCAAGTGGCGTTTTCAGTAAATTGTGATTTCAAACATTAAGAATTCCTGTTTATAGAGCTCTGAACTTGTGTATAAAACTTATAAATGTGGAGAATACTGCTTATGTTTTCAATTGACGCTGAATTGGCGAGGCGTCTTTTGACTGAAACAGTTCATATCCTGAAGGTTCTAGTATGTACTTATAAGGAAACTGTCAAAATGTAGTAAAACTCTTCAAATACACAATTATCTTTCCAGGAAATGAATATGAATGTGTAACAAACAGTAGAAACACAAGGAAATAGAATCTAACTACATTTAAGGCCGAGTTCAATTACCGAGATTACTGGAAGAAAGTTGTGAAATGACGAGAATACTCATAATATTAACAAGTCCGGATATTTTAAATCGCGTTTTCAGTAAATTGTGATTTCAAACATCAAGAATTGCAGTTTGTAGAGATCACGATTTGTGTATAAAGCTTTTAAATGAGGATAATACTGTTTATGTTTACAATTGAGGCTTACTTTGCCACGTGTTTTTTGAATGGAACAGTTAATATCCTGAAGGTTCTTTATGTACTTCTAGGGAAACTGTCAAAATGTTGTAAAACTCTTTAAATACACAATTACCTCTCCAGGAAATGAATATGAACGTGTAACAAACAGTTGAAACACAAGGAAATAGAACCTAACTACATTTAAGACCGAGTTCAATTACTGAGATTACAGGTAGAAAGCTATGAAAGGACAAGTATTCTCTTAATATTAAAAAGTCCGGCTATTTTAAGTGGAGTTTTCACTAAATGTGATTTCAAACATCAGGAATTACTGTTTATAGAGCTCAGAACTTGTGTATAAAGCTTTTATATGTAGAGAATAGTGCTTATGTTTACAATTGAGGTTGAATTGGAGTGGCGTCTTTTGACTGAAACAGTCCATAACCTAAAGGTTCTAGTATGTACTTCTAAGGAAACTCTCAAAATGTGGTAAAACTCTTAAAATACACAATTATCTTATCAGGAAATGAATATGAACTTATAACAAACAGTTGAAACACAAGAAAATAAATTCTAACTACATTTAATGCCGAGTTCAATTACCGAGATTACAGGTAGAAAGCTATGAAAGGACAAGAATTCTCTTAATATTAAAGAGTCCGGCTATTTTAAGTGGAGTTTTCACTAAATGTGATTTCAAACATCAGGAATTACTGTTTATAAAGCTCAGAACTTGTATATAAAGCTTTTATATGTAGAGAATAGTGTTAATGTTTACAATTGAGGTTGAATTGGAGTGGCGTCTTTTGACTGAAACAGTCCATATCCTAAAGGTTCTAGTATGTATTTCTAAGGAAACTCTCAAAATGTGGTAAAACTCTTTTAATACACAATTACCTCTCCAGGAAATGAATATGAACGTGTAACAAACAGTTGAAACACAAGTAAATAGAATCTAACTACATTTAATTCCCAGTTGAATTACGGAGATTACAAGAACAAAGCTCTGAAATGACGAGAATTCTCAAAATGTAAACAATTCCGGATATTTCAAGTGGCGTTTTCAGTAAATTGTGATTTCAAACATTAAGAATTCCTGTTTATAGAGCTCTGAACTTGTGTATAAACTTATAAATGTGGAGAATACTGTTTATGTTTTCAATTGACGCTGAATTGGCGAGGCGTCTTTTGACTGAAACAGTGGATATCCTGAAGGTTCTTTATGTACTTCTAAGGAAACTGTCAAAATGTGGTAAAACTCTTCAAATACACAATTATCTTTCCAGGAAATGAATATGAACGTGTAACAAACAGTTGAAACACAAGGAAATAGAATCTAACTACAATTAAGGCCGAATTCAATTACCGAGATTACTGGAAGAAAGTTGTGAAATGACGAGAATACTCATAATATTAACAAGTCCGGATATTTTACATCGGGTTTTCAGTAAATTGTGATTTCAAACATCAAGAATTGCTGTTTGTAGAGATCACGATTTGTGTATAAAGCTTTTAAATGAGGATAATACTGTTTATGTTTACAATTGAGGCTTACTTTGCCACGTGTTTTTTGAATGGAACAGTTGATATCCTGAAGGTTCTTTATGTACTTCTAGGGAAACTGTCAAAATGTTGTAAAACTCTTTAAATACACAATTACCTCTCCAGGAAATGAATATGAAAGTGTAACAAACAGTTGAAACACAAGGAAATAGAACCTAACTACATTTAAGGCCTAGTTCAATTACCGAGATTACAGGTAGAAAGCTATGAAAGGACAAGAATTCTCTTAATATTAAAAAGTCCGGCTATTTTAAGTGGAGTTTTCACTAAATGTGATTTCAAACATCAGGAATTACTGTTTATAAAGCTCAGAACTTGTGTATAAAGCTTTTATATGTAGAGAATAGTGTTAATGTTTACAATTGAGGTTGAATTGGAGTGGCGTCTTTTGACTGAAACAGTTCTTATCCTGAAGGTTCTAGTATGTACTTCTAAGGAAACTCTCAAAATGTGGTAAAACTCTTTTAATGCACAATTACCTCTCCAGGAAATGAATATGAACGTGTAACAAACAGTTGAAACACAAGTAAATAGAATGTAACTACATTTAATTCCCAGTTCAATTACGGAGATTACAAGAACAAAGCTCTGAAATGACGAGAATTCTCAAAGTGTAAACAATTCCGGATATTTCAAGTGGCGTTTTCAGTAAATTGTGATTTCAAACATTAAGAATTCCTGTTGATAGAGCTCTGAACTTGTGTATAAAACTTATAAATGTGGAGAATACTATTTATGTTTTCAATTGACGCTGAATTGGCGAGGCGTCTTTTGACTGAAACAGTTCATATCCTGAAGGTTCTAGTATGTACTTATAAGGAAACTGTCAAAATGTAGTAAAACTCTTCAAATACACAATTATCTTTTCAGGAAATGAATATGAACGTGTAACAAACAGTTGAAACACAAGCAAATAGAATCTAACTACATTTAAGGCCGAGTTCAATTACCGAGATTACTGGAAGAAAGTTGTGAAATGACGAGAATACTCATAATATTAACAAGTCCGGATATTTTAAATCGCGTTTTCAGTAAATTGTGATTTCAAACATCAAGAATTCCTGTTTGTAGAGATCACGATTTGTGTATAAAGCTTTTAAATGAGGATAATACTGTTTATGTTTACAATTGAGGCTTACTTTGCCAAGTGTTTTTTGAATGAAACAGTGGATATCCTGAAGGTTCTTTATGTACTTCTAAGGAAACTGTCAAAATGTTGTAAAACTCTTTAAATACCCAATTACCTCTCCAGGAAATGAATATGTACGTGGAACAAACAGTTGAAACACAAGGAAATAGAACCTAACTACATTTAAGGCCGAGTTCAATTACCGAGATTACAGGTAGAAAGCTATGAAAGGACAAGTATTCTCTCAATATTAAAAAGTCCGGCTATTTTAAGTGGAGTTTTCACTAAATGTGATTTCAAACATCAGGAATTACTGTTTATAGAGCTCAGAACTTGTGTATAAAGCTTTTATATGTAGAGAATAGTGTTTATGTTTACAATTGAGGTTGAATTGGAGTGGCGTCTTTTGACTGAAACAGTCCATATCCTAAAGGTTCTAGTATGTACTTCTAAGGAAACTCTCAAAATGTGGTAAAACTCTTAAAATACACAATTATCTTATCAGGAAATGAATATGAACTTATAACAAACAGTTGAAACACAAGAAAATAAATTCTAACTACATTTAATGCCGAGTTCAATTACCGAGATTACAGGTAGAAAGCTATGAAAGGACAAGAATTCTCTTAATATTAAAGAGTCCGGCTATTTTAAGTGGAGTTTTCACTAAATGTGATTTCAAACATAAGGAATTACTGTTTATAAAGCTCAGAACTTGTGTATAAAGCTTTTATATGTAGAGAATAGTGTTAATGTTTACAATTGAGGTTGAATTGGAGTGGCGTCTTTTGACTGAAACAGTTTATATCCTAAAGGTTCTAGTATGTACTTCTAAGGAAACTCTCAAAATGTGGTAAAAGTCATTTAATACACAATTACCTCTCCAGAAAATTAATATGAACATGTAGCAAACAGTTGAAACACAAGGAAATAGAATCTAACTACATTTAAGGCCGAGTTCAATTACCGACATTAC
The DNA here is from genome assembly GCF_964212035.1 of Myotis nattereri. Taxonomy (NCBI): domain Eukaryota; kingdom Metazoa; phylum Chordata; class Mammalia; order Chiroptera; family Vespertilionidae; genus Myotis; species Myotis nattereri. The sequence continues at coordinate 8,999,557 of NC_138080.1, read as the reverse complement.
TGGAAGAAAGTTGTGAAATGACGAGAATACTCATAATATTAACAAGTCCGGATATTTTAAATCGCGTTTTCAGTAAATTGTGATTTCAAACATCAAGAATTCCTGTTTGTAGAGATCACGATTTGTGTATAAAGCTTTTATATGAGGATAATACTGTTTATGTTTACAATTGAGGCTTACTTTGCCACGTGTTTTTTGAATGAAACAGTGGATATCCTGAAGGTTCTTTATGTACTTCTAAGGAAACTGTCAAAATGTTGTAAAACTCTTTAAATACCCAATTACCTCTCCAGGAAATGAATATGAACGTGTAACAAACAGTTGAAACACAAGGAAATAGAACCTAACTACATTTAAGGCCGAGTTCAATTACCGAGATTACAGGTAGAAAGCTATGAAAGGACAAGAATTCTCTTAATATTAAAAAGTCCGGCTATTTTAAGTGGAGTTTTCACTAAATGTGATTTGAAACATCAGGAATTACTGTTTATAAAGCTCAGAACTTGTTTATAAAGCTTTTATATGTAGAGAATAGTGTTTATGTTTACAATTGAGGTTGAATTGGAGTGGCGTCTTTTGACTGAAACAGTTCTTATCCTGAAGGTTCTAGTATGTACTTCTAAGGAAACTCTCAAAATGTGGTAAAACTCTTTTAATGCACAATTACCTCTCCAGGAAATGAATATGAACGTGTAACAAACAGTTGAAACACAAGTAAATAGAATCTAACTACATTTAATTCCCAGTTCAAGTACGGAGATTACAAGAACAAAGCTCTGAAATGACGAGAATTCTCAAAATGTAAACAATTCCGGATATTTCAAGTGGCGTTTTCAGTAAATTGTGATTTCAAACATTAAGAATTCCTGTTGATAGAGCTCTGAACTTGTGTATAAAACTTATAAATGTGGAGAATACTATTTATGTTTTCAATTGACGCTGAATTGGCGAGGCGTCTTTTGACTGAAACAGTTCATATCCTGAAGGTTCTAGTATGTACTTATAAGGAAACTGTCAAAATGAAGTAAAACTCTTCAAATACACAATTATCTTTCCAGGAAATGAATATGAACGTGTAACAAACAGTTGAAACACAAGCAAATAGAATCTAACTACATTTAAGGCCAAGTTCAATTACCGAGATTACTGGAAGAAAGTTGTGAAATGACGAGAATACTCATAATATTAACAAGTCCGGATATTTTAAATCGCGTTTTCAGTAAATTGTGATTTCAAACATCAAGAATTCCTGTTTGTAGAGATCACGATTTGTGTATAAAGCTTTTAAATGAGGATAATACTGTTTATGTTTACAATTGAGGCTTACTTTGCCACGTGTTTTTTGAATGAAACAGTGGATATCCTGAAGGTTCTTTATGTACTTCTAAGGAAACTGTCAAAATGTTGTAAAACTCTTTAAATACCCAATTACCTCTCCAGGAAATGAATATGAACGTGGAACAAACAGTTGAAACACAAGGAAATAGAACCTAACTACATTTAAGGCCGAGTTCAATTACCGAGATTACAGGTAGAAAGCTATGAAAGGACAAGTATTCTCTTAATATTAAAAAGTCCGGCTATTTTAAGTGGAGTTTTCACTAAATGTGATTTCAAACATCAGGAATTACTGTTTATAGAGCTCAGAACTTGTGTATAAAGCTTTTATATGTAGAGAATAGTGTTTATGTTTACAATTGAGGTTGAATTGGAGTGGCGTATTTTGACTGAAATAGTCCATATCCTAAAGGTTCTAGTATGTACTTCTAAGGAAACTCTCAAAATGTGGTAAAACTCTTAAAATACACAATTATCTTATCAGGAAATGAATATGAACTTATAACAAACAGTTGAAACACAAGAAAATAAATTCTAACTACATTTAATGCCGAGTTCAATTACCGAGATTACAGGTAGAAAGCTATGAAAGGACAAGAATTCTCTTAATATTAAAGAGTCCGGCTATTTTAAGTGGAGTTTTCACTAAATGTGATTTCAAACATCAGGGATTACTGTTTATAAAGCTCAGAACTTGTGTATAAAGCTTTTATATGTAGAGAATAGTGTTAATGTTTACAATTGAGGTTGAATGGGAGTGGCGTCTTTTGACTGAAACAGTTCTTATCCTGAAGGTTCTAGTATGTACTTCTAAGGAAACTCTCAAAATGTGGTAAAACTCTTTTAATGCACAATTACCTCTCCAGGAAATGAATATGAACGTGTAACAAACAGTTGAAACACAAGTAAATAGAATCTAACTACATTTAATTCCCAGTTCAATTACGGAGATTACAAGAACAAAGCTCTGAAATGACGAGAATTCTCAAAGTGTAAACAATTCCGGATATTTCAAGTGGCGTTTTCAGTAAATTGTGATTTCAAACATTAAGAATTCCTGTTGATAGAGCTCTGAACTTGTGTATAAAACTTATAAATGTGGAGAATACTATTTATGTTTTCAATTGACGCTGAATTGGCGAGGCGTCTTTTGACTGAAACAGTTCATATCCTGAAGGTTCTAGTATGTACTTATAAGGAAACTGTCAAAATGTAGTAAAACTCTTCAAATACACAATTATCTTTCCAGGAAATGAATATGAACGTGTAACAAACAGTTGAAACACAAGCAAATAGAATCTAACTACATTTAAGGCCGAGTTCAATTACCGAGATTACTGGAAGAAAGTTGTGAAATGACGAGAATACTCATAATATTAACAAGTCCGGATATTTTAAATCGCGTTTTCAGTAAATTGTGATTTCAAACATCAAGAATTCCTGTTTGTAGAGATCACGATTTGTGTATAAAGCTTTTAAATGAGGATAATACTGTTTATGTTTACAATTGAGGCTTACTTTGCCACGTGTTTTTTGAATGAAACAGTGGATATCCTGAAGGTTCTTTATGTACTTCTAAGGAAACTGTCAAAATGTTGTAAAACTCTTTAAATACCCAATTACCTCTCCAGGAAATGAATATGAACGTGGAACAAACAGTTGAAACACAAGGAAATAGAACCTAACTACATTTAAGGCCGAGTTCAATTACCGAGATTACAGGTAGAAAGCTATGAAAGGACAAGTATTCTCTCAATATTAAAAAGTCCGGCTATTTTAAGTGGAGTTTTCACTAAATGTGATTTCAAACATCAGGAATTACTGTTTATAGAGCTCAGAACTTGTGTATAAAGCTTTTATATGTAGAGAATAGTGTTTATGTTTACAATTGAGGTTGAATTGGAGTGGCGTCTTTTGACTGAAACAGTCCATATCCTATAGGTTCTAGTATGTACTTCTAAGGAAACTCTCAAAATGTGGTAAAACTCTTAAAATACACAATTATCTTATCAGGAAATGAATATGAACTTATAACAAACAGTTGAAACACAAGAAAATAAATTCTAACTACATTTAATGCCGAGTTCAATTACCGAGATTACAGGTAGAAAGCTATGAAAGAACAAGAATTCTCTTAATATTAAAGAGTCCGGCTATTTTAAGTGGAGTTTTCACTAAATGTGATTTCAAACATCAGGAATTACTGTTTATAAAGCTCAGAACTTGTGTATAAAGCTTTTATATGTAGAGAATAGTGTTAATGTTTACAATTGAGGTTGAATTGGAGTGGCGTCTTTTGACTGAAACAGTTTATATCCTAAAGGTTCTAGTATGTACTTCTAAGGAAACTCTCAAAATGTGGTAAAAGTCTTTTAATACACAATTACCTCTCCAGAAAATGAATATGAACATGTAGCAAACAGTTGAAACACAAGGAAATAGAATCTAACTACATTTAAGGCCGAGTTCAATTACCGACATTACTGGAAGAAAGTTGTGAAATGACGAGAATACTCATAACATTAACAAGTCCGGATATTTTATTTTTTTATTTTATTTTTTTTTTTTTTAAATATATTTTATTGATTTTTTACAGAGAGGAAGGGAGAGAGATAGAGAGTTAGAAACATCGATGAGAGAGAAACATCAATCAGCTGCCTCCTGCACATCTCCTACTGGGGATGTGCCCGCAACCCATGTACATGCCCTTCACCGGAATCGAACCTGGGACCTTTCAGTCCGTAGGCTGACGCTCTATCCACTGAGCCAAACCGGTTTCGGCAAGTCCGGATATTTTAAATCGCGTTTTCAGTAAATTGTGATTTCAAACATCAAGAATTCCTGTTTGTAGAGATCACGATTTGTGTATAAAGCTTTTATATGAGGATAATACTGTTTATGTTTACAATTGAGGCTTACTTTGCCACGTGTTTTTTGAATGAAACAGTGGATATCCTGAAGGTTCTTTATGTACTTCTAAGGAAACTGTCAAAATGTGGTAAAACTCTTAAAATACACAATTATCTTATCAGGAAATGAATATGAACTTATAACAAACAGTTGAAACACAAGAAAATAAATTCTAACTACATTTAATGCCGAGTTCAATTACCGAGATTACAGGTAGAAAGCTATGAAAGGACAAGAATTCTCTTAATATTAAAGAGTCCGGCTATTTTAAGTGGAGTTTTCACTAAATGTGATTTCAAACATCAGGAATTACAGTTTATAAAGCTCAGAACTTGTGTATAAAGCTTTTATATGTAGAGAATAGTGTTAATGTTTACAATTGAGGTTGAATTGGAGTGGCATCTTTTGACTGAAACAGTTCTTATCCTGAAGGTTCTAGTATGTACTTCTAAGGAAACTCTCAAAATGTGGTAAAACTCTTTTAATGCACAATTACCTCTCCAGGAAATGAATATGAACGTGTAACAAACAGTTGAAACACAAGAAAATAGAATCTAACTACATTTAATTCCCAGTTCAATTACGGAGATTACAAGAACAAAGCTCTGAAATGACGAGAATTCTCAAAATGTAAACAATTCCGGATATTTCAAGTGGCGTTTTCAGTAAATTGTGATTTCAAACATTAAGAATTCCTGTTGATAGAGCTCTGAACTTGTGTATAAAACTTATAAATGTGGAGAATACTATTTATGTTTTCAATTGACGCTGAATTGGCGAGGCGTCTTTTGACTGAAACAGTTCATATCCTGAAGGTTCTAGTATGTACTTATAAGGAAACTGTCAAAATGTAGTAAAACTCTTCAAATACACAATTATCTTTCCAGGAAATGAATATGAACGTGTAACAAACAGTTGAAACACAAGAAAATAGAATCTAACTACATTTAAGGCCGAGTTCAATTACCGAGATTACTGGAAGAAAGTTGTGAAATGACGAGAATACTCATAATATTAACAAGTCCGGATATTTTAAATCGCGTTTTCAGTAAATTGTGATTTCAAACATCAAGAATTCCTGTTTGTAGAGATCACGATTTGTGTATAAAGCTTTTAAATGAGGATAATACTGTTTATGTTTACAATTGAGGCTTACTTTGCCACGTGTTTTTTGAATGAAACAGAGGATATCCTGAAGGTTCTTTATGTACTTCTAAGGAAACTGTCAAAATGTTGTAAAACTCTTTAAATACCCAATTACCTCTCCAGGAAATGAATATGAACGTGGAACAAACAGTTGAAACACAAGGAAATAGAACCTAACTACATTTAAGGCCGAGTTCAATTACCGAGATTACAGGTAGAAAGCTATGAAAGGACAAGTATTCTCTTAATATTAAAAAGTCCGGCTATTTTAAGTGGAGTTTTCACTAAATGTGATTTCAAACATCAGGAATTACTGTTTATAGAGCTCAGAACTTGTGTATAAAGCTTTTATATGTAGAGAATAGTGTTTATGTTTACAATTGAGGTTGAATTGGAGTGGCGTCTTTTGACTGAAATAGTTCATATCCTAAAGGTTCTAGTATGTACTTCTAAGGAAACTCTCAAAATGTGGTAAAACTCTTAAAATACACAATTATCTTATCAGGAAATGAATATGAACTTATAACAAACAGTTGAAACACAAGAAAATAAATTCTAACTACATTTAATGCCGAGTTCAATTACCGAGATTACAGGTAGAAAGCTATGAAAGGACAAGAATTCTCTTAATATTAAAGAGTCCGGCTATTTTAAGTGGAGTTTTCACTAAATGTGATTTCAAACATCAGGAATTACTGTTTATAAAGCTCAGAACTTGTGTATAAAGCTTTTATATGTAGAGAATAGTGTTAATGTTTACAATTGAGGTTGAATTGGAGTGGCGTCTTTTGACTGAAACAGTCCATATCCTAAAGGTTCTAGTATGTACTTCTAAGGAAACTCTCAAAATGTGGTAAAACTCTTTTAATACACAATTACCTCTCCAGGAAATGAATATGAACGTGTAACAAACAGTTGAAACACAAGTAAATAGAATCTAACTACATTTAATTCCCAGTTGAATTACGGAGATTACAAGAACAAAGCTCTGAAATGACGAGAATTCTCAAAATGTAAACAATTCCGGATATTTCAAGTGGCGTTTTCAGTAAATTGTGATTTCAAACATTAAGAATTCCTGTTTATAGAGCTCTGAACTTGTGTATAAACTTATAAATGTGGAGAATACTGTTTATGTTTTCAATTGACGCTGAATTGGCGAGGCGTCTTTTGACTGAAACAGTGGATATCCTGAAGGTTCTTTATGTACTACTAAGGAAACTGTCAAAATGTGGTAAAACTCTTCAAATACACAATTATCATTCCAGGAAATGAATATGAACGTGTAACAAACAGTTGAAACACAAGGAAATAGAATCTAACTACATTTAAGGCCGAGTTCAATTACCGAGATTACTGGAAGAAAGTTGTGAAATGACGAGAATACTCATAATATTAACAAGTCCGGATATTTTAAATCGCGTTTTCAGTAAATTGTGATTTCAAACATCAAGAATTCCTGTTTGTAGAGATCACGATTTGTGTATAAAGCTTTTAAATGAGGATAATACTGTTTATGTTTACAATTGAGGCTTACTTTGCCACGTTTTTTTTGAATGAAACAGAGGATATCCTGAAGGTTCTTTATGTACTTCTAAGGAAACTGTCAAAATGTTTTAAAACTCTTTAAATACCCAATTACCTCTCCAGGAAATGAATATGAACGTGGAACAAACAGTTGAAACACAAGGAAATAGAACCTAACTACATTTAAGGCCGAGTTCAATTACCGAGATTACAGGTAGAAAGCTATGAAAGGACAAGTATTCTCTTAATATTAAAAAGTCCGGCTATTTTAAGTGGAGTTTTCACTAAATGTGATTTCAAACATCAGGAATTACTGTTTATAGAGCTCAGAACTTGTGTATAAAGCTTTTATATGTAGAGAATAGTGTTTATGTTTACAATTGAGGTTGAATTGGAGTGGCGTCTTTTGACTGAAACAGTTCATATCCTAAAGGTTCTAGTACTTACTTCTAAGGAAACTCTCAAAATGTGGTAAAACTCTTAAAATACACAATTATCTTATCAGGAAATGAATATGAACTTATAACAAACAGTTGAAACACAAGAAAATAAATTCTAACTACATTTAATGCCGAGTTCAATTACCGAGATTACAGGTAGAAAGCTCTGAAAGGACAAGAATTCTCTTAATATTAAAGAGTCCGGCTATTTTAAGTGGAGTTTTCACTAAATGTGATTTCAAACATCAGGAATTACTGTTTATAAAGCTCAGAACTTGTGTATAAAGCTTTTATATTTAGAGAATAGTGTTAATGTTTACAATTGAGGTTGAATTGGAGTGACGTCTTTTGACTGAAACAGTTATATCCTAAAGGTTCTAGTATGTACTTCTAAGGAAACTCTCAAAATGTGGTAATAGTCTTTTAATACACAATTACCTCTCCAGAAAATGAATATGAACGTGTAGCAAACAGTTGAAACACAAGTAAATAGAATCTAACTACATTTAATTCCCAGTTCAATTACGGAGATTACAGGAAGAAAGCTCTGAAATGACGAGAATTCTCAAAGTGTAAACAATTCCGTATATTTCAAGTGGCGTTTTCAGTAAATTGTGATTTCAAACATTAAGAATTCCTGTTTATAGAGCTCTGAACTTGTGTATAAAACTTATAAATGTGGAGAATACTGTTTATGTTTTCAATTGACGCTGAATTGGCGAGGCGTCTTTTGACTGAAACAGTTCATATCCTGAAGGTTCTAGTATGTACTTATAAGGAAACTGTCAAAATGTAGTAAAACTCTTCAAATACACAATTATCTTTCCAGGAAATGAATATGAATGTGTAACAAACAGTAGAAACACAAGGAAATAGAATCTAACTACATTTAAGGCCGAGTTCAATTACCGACATTACTGGAAGAAAGTTGTGAAATGACGAGAATACTCATAATATTAACAAGTCCGGATATTTTACATCGCGTTTTCAGTAAATTGTGATTTCAAACATCAAGAATTGCTGTTTGTAGAGATCACGATTTGTGTATAAAGCTTTTAAATGAGGATAATACTGTTTATGTTTACAATTGAGGCTTACTTTGCCACGTGTTTTTTGAATGGAACAGTTGATATCCTGAAGGTTCTTTATGTACTTCTAAGGAAACTGTCAAAATGTTGTAAAACTCTTTAAATACACAATTACCTCTCCAGGAAATGAATATGAACGTGTAACAAACAGTTGAAACACAAGGAAATAGAACCTAACTACATTTAAGGCCGAGTTCAATTACTGAGATTACAGGTAGAAAGCTATGAAAGGACAAGAATTCTCTTAATATTAAAAAGTCCGGCTATTTTAAGTGGAGTTTTCACTAAATGTGATTTCAAACATCAGGAATTACTGTTTATAAAGCTCAGAACTTGTGTATAAAGCTTTTATATGTAGAGAATAGTGTTAATGTTTACAATTGAGGTTGAATTGGAGTGGCGTCTTTTGACTGAAACAGTTCTTATCCTGAAGGTTCTAGTATGTACTTCTAAGGAAACTCTCAAAATGTGGTAAAACTCTTTTAATGCACAATTACCTCTCCAGGAAATGAATATGAACGTGTAACAAACAGTTGAAACACAAGTAAATAGAATCTAACTACATTTAATTCCCAGTTCAATTACGGAGATTACAAGAACAAAGCTCTGAAATGACGAGAATTCTGAAAATGTAAACAATTCCTGATATTTCAAGTGGCGTTTTCAGTAAATTGTGATTTCAAACATTAAGAATTCCTGTTGATAGAGCTCTGAACTTGTGTATAAAACTTATAAATGTGGAGAATACTATTTATGTTTTCAATTGACGCTGAATTGGCGAGGCGTCTTTTGACTGAAACAGTTCATATCCTGAAGGTTCTAGTACGTACTTATAAGGAAACTGTCAAAATGTAGTAAAACTCTTCAAATACACAATTATCTTTCCAGGAAATGAATATGAACGTGTAACAAACAGTTGAAACACAAGTAAATAGAATCTAACTACATTTAAGGCCGAGTTCAATTACCGAGATTACTGGAAGAAAGTTGTGAAATGACGAGAATACTCATAATATTAACAAGTCCGGATATTTTAAATCGCGTTTTCAGTAAATTGTGATTTCAAACATCAAGAATTCCTGTTTGTAGAGATCACGATTTGTGTATAAAGCTTTTAAATGAGGATAATACTGTTTATGTTTACAATTGAGGCTTACTTTGCCAAGTGTTTTTTGAATGAAACAGTGGATATCCTGAAGGTTCTTTATGTACTTCTAAGGAAACTGTCAAAATGTTGTAAAACTCTTTAAATACCCAATTACCTCTCCAGGAAATGAATATGAAAGTGTAACAAACAGTTGAAACACAAGGAAATAGAACCTAACTACATTTAAGGCCGAGTTCAATTACCGAGATTACAGGTAGAAAGCTATGAAAGGACAAGTATTCTCTTAATATTAAAAAGTCCGGCTATTTTAAGTGGAGTTTTCACTAAATGTGATTTCAAACATCAGGAATTACTGTTTATAGAGCTCAGAACTTGTGTATAAAGCTTTTATATGTAGAGAATAGTGTTTATGTTTACAATTGAGGTTGAATTGGAGTGGCGTCTTTTGACTGAAACAGTCCATATCCTAAAGGTTCTAGTACGTACTTCTAAGGAAACTCTCAAAATGTGGTAAAACTCTTAAAATACACAATTATCTTATCAGGAAATGAATATGAACTTATAACAAACAGTTGAAACACAAGAAAATAAATCCTAACTACATTTAATGCCGAGTTCAATTACCGAGATTACAGGTAGAAAGCTATGAAAGGACAAGAATTCTCTTAATATTAAAGAGTCCGGCTATTTTAAGTGGAGTTTTCACTAAATGTGATTTGAAACATCAGGAATTACTGTTTATAAAGCTCAGAACTTGTGTATAAAGCTTTTATATGTAGAGAATAGTGTTAATGTTTACAATTGAGGTTGAATTGGAGTGGCGTCTTTTGACTGAAACAGTTCTTATCCTGAAGGTTCTAGTATGTACTTCTAAGGAAACTCTCAAAATGTGGTAAAACTCTTTTAATGCACAATTACCTCTCCAGGAAATGAATATGAACGTGTAACAAACAGTTGAAACACAAGTAAATAGAATCTAACTACATTTAATTCCCAGTTCAATTACGGAGATTACAGGAAGAAAGCTCTGAAATGACGAGAATTCTCAAAATGTAAACAATTCCGGATATTTCAAGTGGCGTTTTCAGTAAATTGTGATTTCAAACATTAAGAATTCCTGTTGATAGAGCTCTGAACTTGTGTATAAAACTTATAAATGTGGAGAATACTATTTATGTTTTCAATTGACGCTGAATTGGCGAGGCGTCTTTTGACTGAAACAGTTCATATCCTGAAGGTTCTAGTATGTACTTCTAAGGAAACTGTCAAAATGTAGTAAAACTCTTCAAATACACAATTATCTTTCCAGGAAATGAATATGAACGTGTAACAAACAGTTGAAACACAAGCAAATAGAATCTAACTACATTTAAGGCCGAGTTCAATTACCGAGATTACTGGAAGAAAGTTGTGAAATGACGAGAATACTCATAATATTAACAAGTCCGGATATTTTAAATCGCGTTTTCAGTAAATTGTGATTTCAAACATCAAGAATTCCTGTTTGTAGAGATCACGATTTGTGTATAAAGCTTTTAAATGAGGATAATACTGTTTATGTTTACAATTGAGGCTTACTTTGCCACGTGTTTTTTGAATGAAACAGTGGATATCCTGAAGGTTCTTTATGTACTTCTAAGGAAACTGTCAAAATGTTGTAAAACTCTTTAAATACACAATTACCTCTCCAGGAAATGAATATGAACGTGTAACAAACAGTTGAAACACAAGGAAATAGAACCTAACTACATTTAAGGCCGAGTTCAATTACCGAGATTACAGGTAGAAAGCTCTGAAAGGACAAGAATTCTCTTAATATTAAAAAGTCCGGCTATTTTAAGTGGAGTTTTCACTAAATGTGATTTCAAACATCAGGAATTACTGTTTATAGAGCTCAGAACTTGTGTATAAAGCTTTTATATGTAGAGAATAGTGTTTATGTTTACAATTGAGGTTGAATTGGAGTGGCGTCTTTTGACTGAAACAGTCCATATCCTAAAGGTTCTAGTATGTACTTCTAAGGAAACTCTCAAAATGTGGTAAAACTCTTAAAATACACAATTATCTTATCAGGAAATGAATATGAACTTATAACAAACAGTTGAAACACAAGAAAATAAATTCTAACTACATTTAATGCCGAGTTCAATTACCGAGATTACAGGTAGAAAGCTATGAAAGGACAAGAATTATCTTAATATTAAAGAGTCCGGCTATTTTAAGTGGAGTTTTCACTAAATGTGATTTCAAACATCAGGAATTACTGTTTATAAAGCTCAGAACTTGTGTATAAAGCTTTTATATGTAGAGAATAGTGTTAATGTTTACAATTGAGGTTGAATTGGAGTGGCGTCTTTTGACTGAAACAGTTCTTATCCTGAAGGTTCTAGTATGTACTTCTAAGGAAACTCTCAAAATGTGGTAAAACTCTTTTAATGCACAATTACCTCTCCAGGAAATGAATATGAACGTGTAACAAACAGTTGAAACACAAGTAAATAGAATCTAACTACATTTAATTCCCAGTTCAATTACGGAGATTACAGGAAGAAAGCTCTGAAATGACGAGAATTCTCAAAATGTAAACAATTCCGGATATTTCAAGTGGCGTTTTCAGTAAATTGTGATTTCAAACATTAAGAATTCCTGTTGATAGAGCTCTGAACTTGTGTATAAAACTTATAAATGTGGAGAATACTATTTATGTTTTCAATTGACGCTGAATTGGCGAGGCGTCTTTTGACTGAAACAGTTCATATCCTGAAGGTTCTAGTATGTACTTCTAAGGAAACTGTCAAAATGTAGTAAAACTCTTCAAATACACAATTATCTTTCCAGGAAATGAATATGAACGTGTAACAAACAGTTGAAACACAAGCAAATAGAATCTAACTACATTTAAGGCCGAGTTCAATTACCAAGATTACTGGAAGAAAGTTGTGAAATGACGAGAATACTCATAATATTAACAAGTCCGGATATTTTAAATCGCGTTTTCAGTAAATTGTGATTTCAAACATCAAGAATTACTGTTTGTAGAGATCACGATTTGTGTATAAAGCTTTTAAATGAGGATAATATTGTTTATGTTTACAATTGAGGCTTACTTTGCCACGTGTTTTTTGAATGAAACAGTGGATATCCTGAAGGTTCTTTATGTACTTCTAAGGAAACTGTCAAAATGTTGTAAAACTCTTTAAATACCCAATTACCTCTCCAGGAAATGAATATGAACGTGGAACAAAGAGTTGAAACACAAGGAAATAGAACCTAACTACATTCAAGGCCGAGTTCAATTACCGAGATTACAGGTAGAAAGCTCTGAAAGGACAAGTATTCTCTTAATATTAAAAAGTCCGGCTATTTTAAGTGGAGTTTTCACTAAATGTGATTTCAAACATCAGGAATTACTGTTTATAGAGCTCAGAACTTGTGTATAAAGCTTTTATATGTAGAGAATAGTGTTTATGTTTACAATTGAGGTTGAATTGGAGTGGCGTCTTTTGACTGAAACAGTTCATATCCTAAAGGTTCTAGTATGTACTTCTAAGGAAACTCTCAAAATGTGGTAAAACTCTTAAAATACACAATTATCTTATCAGGAAATGAATATGAACTTATAACAAACAGTTGAAACACAAGAAAATAAATTCCAACTACATTTAATGCCGAGTTCAATTACCGAGATTACAGGTAGAAAGCTATGAAAGGACAAGAATTCTCTTAATATTAAAGAGTCCGGCTATTTTAAGTGGAGTTTTCACTAAATTTGATTTCAAACATCAGGAATTACTGTTTATAAAGCTCAGAACTTGTGTATAAAGCTTTTATATGTAGAGAATAGTGTTAATGTTTACAATTGAGGTTGAATTGGAGTGGCGTCTTTTGACTGAAACAGTTTATATCCTAAAGGTTCTAGTATGTACTTCTAAGGAAACTCTCAAAATGTGGTAAAAGTCTTTTAATACACAATTACTTCTCCAGAAAATGAATATGAACATGTAGCAAACAGTTGAAACACAAGGAAATAGAATCTAACTACATTTAAGGCCGAGTTCAATTACCGACATTACTGGAAGAAAGTTGTGAAATGACGAGAATACTCATAATATTAACAAGTCCGGATATTTTAAATCGCGTTTTCAGTAAATTGTGATTTCAAACATTAAGAATTCCTGTTGATAGAGCTCTGAACTTGTGTATAAAACTTATAAATGTGGAGAATACTATTTATGTTTTCAATTGACGCTGAATTGGCGAGGCGTCTTTTGACTGAAACAGTTCATATCCTGAAGGTTCTAGTATGTACTTATAAGGAAACTGTCAAAATGTAGTAAAACTCTTCAAATACACAATTATCTTTCCAGGAAGTGAATATGAACGTGTAACAAACAGTTGAAACACAAGCAAATAGAATCTAACTACATTTAAGGCCGAGTTCAATTACCGAGATTACTGGAAGAAAGTTGTGAAATGACGAGAATACTCATAATATTAACAAGTCCGGATATTTTAAATCGCGTTTTCAGTAAATTGTGATTTCAAACATCAAGAATTCCTGTTTGTAGAGATCACGATTTGTGTATAAAGCTTTTAAATGAGGATAATACTGTTTATGTTTACAATTGAGGCTTACTTTGCCACGTGTTTTTTGAATGAAACAGTGGATATCCTGAAGGTTCTTTATGTACTTCTAAGGAAACTGTCAAAATGTTGTAAAACTCTTTAAATACCCAATTACCTCTCCAGGAAATGAATATGAACGTGGAACAAACAGTTGAAACACAAGGAAATAGAACCTAACTACATTTAAGGCCGAGTTCAATTACCGAGATTACAGGTAGAAAGCTATGAAAGGACAAGTATTCTCTTAATATTAAAAAGTCCGGCTATTTTAAGTGGAGTTTTCACTAAATGTGATTTCAAACATCAGGAATTACTGTTTATAGAGCTCAGAACTTGTGTATAAAGCTTTTATATGTAGAGAATAGTGTTTATGTTTACAATTGAGGTTGAATTGGAGTGGCGTCTTTTGACTGAAACAGTTCTTATCCTGAAGGTTCTAGTATGTACTTCTAAGGAAACTCTCAAAATGTGGTAAAACTCTTTTAATGCACAATTACCTCTCCAGGAAATGAATATGAACGTGTAACAAACAGTTGAAACACAAGTAAATAGAATCTAACTACATTTAATTCCCAGTTCAATTACGGAGATTACAGGAAGAAAGCTCTGAAATGACGAGAATTCTCAAAATGTAAACAATTCCGGATATTTCAAGTGGCGTTTTCAGTAAATTGTGATTTCAAACATTAAGAATTCCTGTTGATAGAGCTCTGAACTTGTGTATAAAACTTATAAATGTGGAGAATACTATTTATGTTTTCAATTGACGCTGAATTGGCGAGGCGTCTTTTGACTGAAACAGTTCATATCCTGAAGGTTCTAGTATGTACTTCTAAGGAAACTGTCAAAATGTAGTAAAACTCTTCAAATACACAATTATCTTTCCAGGAAATGAATATGAACGTGTAACAAACAGTTGAAACACAAGCAAATAGAATCTAACTACATTTAAGGCCGAGTTCAATTACCGAGATTACTGGAAGAAAGTTGTGAAATGACGAGAATACTCATAATATTAACAAGTCCGGATATTTTAAATCGCGTTTTCAGTAAATTGTGATTTCAAACATCAAGAATTCCTGTTTGTAGAGATCACGATTTGTGTATAAAGCTTTTAAATGAGGATAATACTGTTTATGTTTACAATTGAGGCTTACTTTGCCACGTGTTTTTTGAATGAAACAGTGTATATCCTGAAGGTTCTTTATGTACTTCTAAGGAAACTGTCAAAATGTTGTAAAACTCTTTAAATACACAATTAGCTCTCCAGGAAATGAATATGAACGTGTAACAAACAGTTGAAACACAAGGAAATAGAACCTAACTACATTTAAGGCCGAGTTCAATTACCGAGATTACAGGTAGAAAGCTATGAAAGGACAAGAATTCTCTTAATATTAAAGAGTCCGGCTATTTTAAGTGGAGTTTTCACTAAATGTGATTTCAAACATCAGGAATTACTGTTTATAAAGCTCAGAACTTGTGTATAAAGCTTTTACATGTAGAGAATAGTGTTAATGTTTACAATTGAGGTTGAATTGGAGTGGCGTCTTTTGACTGAAACAGTTCTTATCCTGAAGGTTCTAGTATGTACTTCTAAGGAAACTCTCAAAATGTGGTAAAACTCTTTTAATGCACAATTACCTCTCCAGGAAATGAATATGAACGTGTAACAAACAGTTGAAACACAAGTAAATAGAATCTAACTACATTTAATTCCCAGTTCAATTACGGAGATTACAAGAACAAAGCTCTGAAATGACGAGAATTCTCAAAATGTAAACAATTCCGGATATTTCAAGTGGCGTTTTCAGTAAATTGTGATTTCAAACATTAAGAATTCCTGTTGATAGAGCTCTGAACTTGTGTATAAAACTTATAAATGTGGAGAATACTATTTATGTTTTCAATTGACGCTGAATTGGCGAAGCGTCTTTTGACTGAAACAGTACATATCCTGAAGGTTCTAGTATGTACTTATAAGGAAACTGTCAAAATGTAGTAAAACTCTTCAAATACACAATTATCTTTCCAGGAAATGAATATGAACGTGTAACAAACAGTTGAAACACAAGCAAATAGAATCTAACTACATTTAAGGCCGAGTTCAATTACCAAGATTACTGGAAGAAAGTTGTGAAATGACGAGAATACTCATAATATTAACAAGTCCGGATATTTTAAATCGCGTTTTCAGTAAATTGTGATTTCAAACATCAAGAATTCCTGTTTGTAGAGATCACGATTTGTGTATAAAGCTTTTAAATGAGGATAATACTGTTTATGTTTACAATTGAGGCTTACTTTGCCACGTGTTTTTTGAATGAAACAGTGGATATCCTGAAGGTTCTTTATGTACTTCTAAGGAAACTGTCAAAATGTTGTAAAACTCTTTAAATACCCAATTACCTCTCCAGGAAATGAATATGAACGTGGAACAAAGAGTTGAAACACAAGGAAATAGAACCTAACTACATTCAAGGCCGAGTTCAATTACCGAGATTACAGGTAGAAAGCTCTGAAAGGACAAGTATTCTCTTAATATTAAAAAGTCCGGCTATTTTAAGTGGAGTTTTCACTAAATGTGATTTCAAACATCAGGAATTACTGTTTATAGAGCTCAGAACTTGTGTATAAAGCTTTTATATGTAGAGAATAGTGTTTATGTTTACAATTGAGGTTGAATTGGAGTGGCGTCTTTTGACTGAAACAGTTCATATCCTAAAGGTTCTAGTATGTACTTCTAAGGAAACTCTCAAAATGTGGTAAAACTCTTAAAATACACAATTATCTTATCAGGAAATGAATATGAACTTATAACAAACAGTTGAAACACAAGAAAATAAATTCCAACTACATTTAATGCCGAGTTCAATTACCGAGATTACAGGTAGAAAGCTATGAAAGGACAAGATTTATCTTAATATTAAAGAGTCCGGCTATTTTAAGTGGAGTTTTCACTAAATGTGACTTCAAACATCAGGAATTACTGTTTATAAAGCTCAGAACTTGTGTATAAAGCTTTTATATGTAGAGAATAGTGTTAATGTTTACAATTGAGGTTGAATTGGAGTGGCGTCTTTTGACTGAAACAGTTTATATCCTAAAGGTTCTAGTATGTACTTCTAAGGAAACTCTCAAAATGTGGTAAAAGTCTTTTAATACACAATTACTTCTCCAGAAAATGAATATGAACATGTAGCAAACAGTTGAAACACAAGGAAATAGAATCTAACTACATTTAAGGCCGAGTTCAATTACCGACATTACTGGAAGAAAGTTGTGAAATGACGAGAATACTCATAATATTAACAAGTCCGGATATTTTAAATCGCGTTTTCAGTAAATTGTGATTTCAAACATTAAGAATTCCTGTTGATAGAGCTCTGAACTTGTGTATAAAACTTATAAATGTGGAGAATACTATTTATGTTTTCAATTGACGCTGAATTGGCGAGGCGTCTTTTGACTGAAACAGTTCATATCCTGAAGGTTCTAGTATGTACTTATAAGGAAACTGTCAAAATGTAGTAAAACTCTTCAAATACACAATTATCTTTCCAGGAAATGAATATGAACGTGTAACAAACAGTTGAAACACAAGCAAATAGAATCTAACTACATTTAAGGCCGAGTTCAATTACCGAGATTACTGGAAGAAAGTTGTAAAATGACGAGAATACTCATAATATTAACAAGTCCGGATATTTTAAATCGCGTTTTCAGTAAATTGTGATTTCAAACATCAAGAATTCCTGTTTGTAGAGATCACGATTTGTGTATAAAGCTTTTAAATGAGGATAATACTGTTTATGTTTACAATTGAGGCTTACTTTGCCACGTGTTTTTTGAATGAAACAGTGGATATCCTGAAGGTTCTTTATGTACTTCTAAGGAAACTGTCAAAATGTTGTAAAACTCTTTAAATACCCAATTACCTCTCCAGGAAATGAATATGAACGTGGAACAAACAGTTGAAACACAAGGAAATAGAACCTAACTACATTTAAGGCCGAGTTCAATTACCGAGATTACAGGTAGAAAGCTATGAAAGGACAAGTATTCTCTTAATATTAAAAAGTCCGGCTATTTTAAGTGGAGTTTTCACTAAATGTGATTTCAAACATCAGGAATTACTGTTTATAGAGCTCAGAACTTGTGTATAAAGCTTTTATATGTAGAGAATAGTGTTTATGTTTACAATTGAGGTTGAATTGGAGTGGCGTCTTTTGACTGAAACAGTTCATATCCTAAAGGTTCTAGTACTTACTTCTAAGGAAACTCTCAAAATGTGGTAAAACTCTTAAAATACACAATTATCTTATCAGGAAATGAATATGAACTTATAACAAACAGTTGAAACACAAGAAAATAAATTCTAACTACATTTAATGCCGAGTTCAATTACCGAGATTACAGGTAGAAAGCTATGAAAGGACAAGAATTCTCTTAATATTAAAGAGTCCGGCTATTTTAAGTGGAGTTTTCACTAAATGTGATTTCAAACATCAGGAATTACAGTTTATAAAGCTCAGAACTTGTGTATAAAGCTTTTATATGTAGAGAATAGTGTTAATGTTTACAATTGAGGTTGAATTGGAGTGGCGTCTTTTGACTGAAACAGTTCTTATCCTGAAGGTTCTATTATGTACTTCTAAGGAAACTCTCAAAATGTGGTAAAACTCTTTTAATGCACAATTACCTCTCCAGGAAATGAATATGAACGTGTAACAAACAGTTGAAACACAAGTAAATAGAATCTAACTACATTTAATTCCCAGTTCAATTACGGAGATTACAAGAACAAAGCTCTGAAATGACGAGAATTCTCAAAATGTAAACAATTCCGGATATTTCAAGTGGCGTTTTCAGTAAATTGTGATTTCAAACATTAAGAATTCCTGTTGATAGAGCTCTGAACTTGTGTATAAAACTTATAAATGTGGAGAATACTATTTATGTTTTCAATTGACGCTGAATTCGCGAGGCGTCTTTTGACTGAAACAGTTCATATCCTGAAGGTTCTAGTATGTACTTATAAGGAAACTGTCAAAATGTAGTAAAACTCTTCAAATACACAATTATCTTTCCAGGAAATGAATATGAACGTGTAACAAACAGTTGAAACACAAGCAAATAGAATCTAACTACATTTTAGGCTGAGTTCAATTACCGAGATTACTGGAAGAAAGTTGTGAAATGACGAGAATACTCATAATATTAACAAGTCCGGATATTTTAAATCGCGTTTTCAGTAAATTGTGATTTCAAACATCAAGAATTCCTGTTTGTAGAGATCACGATTTGTGTATAAAGCTTTTAAATGAGGATAATACTGTTTATGTTTACAATTGAGGCTTACTTTGCCACGTGTTTTTTGAATGAAACAGTGGATATCCTGAAGGTTCTTTATGTACTTCTAAGGAAACTGTCAAAATGTTGTAAAACTCTTTAAATACCCAATTACCTCTCCAGGAAATGAATATGAACGTGGAACAAACAGTTGAAACACAAGGAAATAGAACCTAACTACATTTAAGGCCGAGTTCAATTACCGAGATTACAGGTAGAAAGCTATGAAAGGACAAGTATTGTCTTAATATTAAAAAGTCCGGCTATTTTAAGTGGAGTTTTCACTAAATGTGATTTCAAACATCAGGAATTACTGTTTATAGAGCTCAGAACTTGTGTATAAAGCTTTTATATGTAGAGAATAGTGTTTATGTTTACAATTGAGGTTGAATTGGAGTGGCGTCTTTTGACTGAAATAGTTCATATCCTAAAGGTTCTAGTATGTACTTCTAAGGAAACTCTCAAAATGTGGTAAAACTCTTAAAATACACAATTATCTTATCAGGAAATGAATATGAACTTATAACAAACAGTTGAAACACAAGAAAATAAATTCTAACTACATTTAATGCCGAGTTCAATTACCGAGATTACAGGTAGAAAGCTATGAAAGGACAAGAATTCTCTTAATATTAAAGAGTCCGGCTATTTTAAGTGGAGTTTTCACTAAATGTGATTTCAAACATCAGGAATTACTGTTTATACAGCTCAGAACTTGTGTATAAAGCTTTTATATGTAGAGAATAGTGTTAATGTTTACAATTGAGGTTGAATTGGAGTGGCGTCTTTTGACTGAAACAGTTCTTAACCTGAAGGTTCTAGTATGTACTTCTAAGGAAACTCTCAAAATGTGGTAAAACTCTTTTAATGCACAATTACCTCTCCAGGAAATGAATATGAACGTGTTACAAACAGTTGAAACACAAGTAAATAGAATCTAACTACATTTAATTCCCAGTTCAATTACGGAGATTACAAGAACAAAGCTCTGAAATGACGAGAATTCTCAAAATGTAAACAATTCCGGATATTTCAAGTGGCGTTTTCAGTAAATTGTGATTTCAAACATTAAGAATTCTTGTGGATAGAGCTCTGAACTTGTGTATAAAACTTATAAATGTGGAGAATACTATTTATGTTTTCAATTGACGCTGAATTGGCGAGGCGTCTTTTGACTGAAACAGTTCATATCCTGAAGGTTCTAGTATGTACTTCTAAGGAAACTGTCAAAATGTGGTAAAACTCTTCAAATACACAATTATCTTTCCACGAAATGAATATGAACGTGTAACAAACAGTTGAAACACAAGCAAATAGAATCTAACTACATTTAAGGCCGAGTTCAATTACCGAGATTACTGGAAGAAAGTTGTGAAATGACGAGAATACTCATAATATTAACAAGTCCGGATATTTTAAATCGCGTTTTCAGTAAATTGTGATTTCAAACATCAAGAATTCCTGTTTGTAGAGATCACGATTTGTGTATAAAGCTTTTAAATGAGGATAATACTCTTTATGTTTACAATTGAGGCTTACTTTGCCACGTGTTTTTTGAATGAAACAGTGGATATCCTGAAGGTTCTTTATGTACTTCTAAGGAAACTGTCAAAATGTTGTAAAACTCTTTAAATACCCAATTACCTCTCCAGGAAATGAATATGAACGTGTAACAAACAGTTGAAACACAAGGAAATAGAACCTAACTACATTTAAGGCCGAGTTCAATTACCGAGATTACAGGTAGAAAGCTATGAAAGGACAAGAATTCTCTTAATATTAAAAAGTCCGGCTATTTTAAGTGGAGTTTTCACTAAATGTGATTTCAAACATCAGGAATTACTGTTTATAGAGCTCAGAACTTGTGTATAAAGCTTTTATATGTAGAGAATAGTGTTTATGTTTACAATTGAGGTTGAATTGGAGTGGCGTCTTTTGACTGAAATAGTTCATATCCTAAAGGTTCTAGTATGTACTTCTAAGGAAACTCTCAAAATGTGGTAAAACTCTTAAAATACAAAATTATCTTATCAGGAAATGAATATGAACTTATAACAAACAGTTGAAACACAAGAAAATAAATTCTAACTACATTTAATGCCGAGTTCAATTACCGAGATTACAGGTAGAAAGCTATGAAAGGACAAGAATTCTCTTAATATTAAAGAGTCCGGCTATTTTAAGTGGAGTTTTCACTAAATGTGACTTCAAACATCAGGAATTACTGTTTATAAAGCTCAGAACTTGTGTATAAAGCTTTTATATGTAGAGAATAGTGTTAATGTTTACAATTGAGGTTGAATTGGAGTGGCGTCTTTTGACTGAAACAGTTTATATCCTAAAGGTTCTAGTATGTACTTCTAAGGAAACTCTCAAAATGTGGTAAAAGTCTTTTAATACACAATTACTTCTCCAGAAAATGAATATGAACATGTAGCAAACAGTTGAAACACAAGGAAATAGAATCTAACTACATTTAAGGCCGAGTTCAATTACCGACATTACTGGAAGAAAGTTGTGAAATGACGAGAATACTCATAATATTAACAAGTCCGGATATTTTAAATCGCGTTTTCAGTAAATTGTGATTTCAAACATTAAGAATTCCTGTTGATAGAGCTCTGAACTTGTGTATAAAACTTATAAATGTGGAGAATACTATTTATGTTTTCAATTGACGCTGAATTGGCGAGGCGTCTTTTGACTGAAACAGTTCATATCCTGAAGGTTCTAGTATGTACTTATAAGGAAACTGTCAAAATGTAGTAAAACTCTTCAAATACACAATTATCTTTCCAGGAAATGAATATGAACGTGTAACAAACAGTTGAAACACAAGCAAATAGAATCTAACTACATTTAAGGCCGAGTTCAATTACCGAGATTACTGGAAGAAAGTTGTAAAATGACGAGAATACTCATAATATTAACAAGTCCGGATATTTTAAATCGCGTTTTCAGTAAATTGTGATTTCAAACATCAAGAATTCCTGTTTGTAGAGATCACGATTTGTGTATAAAGCTTTTAAATGAGGATAATACTGTTTATGTTTACAATTGAGGCTTACTTTGCCACGTGTTTTTTGAATGAAACAGTGGATATCCTGAAGGTTCTTTATGTACTTCTAAGGAAACTGTCAAAATGTTGTAAAACTCTTTAAATACCCAATTACCTCTCCAGGAAATGAATATGAACGTGGAACAAACAGTTGAAACACAAGGAAATAGAACCTAACTACATTTAAGGCCGAGTTCAATTACCGAGATTACAGGTAGAAAGCTATGAAAGGACAAGTATTCTCTTAATATTAAAAAGTCCGGCTATTTTAAGTGGAGTTTTCACTAAATGTGATTTCAAACATCAGGAATTACTGTTTATAGAGCTCAGAACTTGTGTATAAAGCTTTTATATGTAGAGAATAGTGTTTATGTTTACAATTGAGGTTGAATTGGAGTGGCGTCTTTTGACTGAAACAGTTCATATCCTAAAGGTTCTAGTACTTACTTCTAAGGAAACTCTCAAAATGTGGTAAAACTCTTAAAATACACAATTATCTTATCAGGAAATGAATATGAACTTATAACAAACAGTTGAAACACAAGAAAATAAATTCTAACTACATTTAATGCCGAGTTCAATTACCGAGATTACAGGTAGAAAGCTATGAAAGGACAAGAATTCTCTTAATATTAAAGAGTCCGGCTATTTTAAGTGGAGTTTTCACTAAATGTGATTTCAAACATCAGGAATTACAGTTTATAAAGCTCAGAACTTGTGTATAAAGCTTTTATATGTAGAGAATAGTGTTAATGTTTACAATTGAGGTTGAATTGGAGTGGCGTCTTTTGACTGAAACAGTTCTTATCCTGAAGGTTCTATTATGTACTTCTAAGGAAACTCTCAAAATGTGGTAAAACTCTTTTAATGCACAATTACCTCTCCAGGAAATGAATATGAACGTGTAACAAACAGTTGAAACACAAGTAAATAGAATCTAACTACATTTAATTCCCAGTTCAATTACGGAGATTACAAGAACAAAGCTCTGAAATGACGAGAATTCTCAAAATGTAAACAATTCCGGATATTTCAAGTGGCGTTTTCAGTAAATTGTGATTTCAAACATTAAGAATTCCTGTTGATAGAGCTCTGAACTTGTGTATAAAACTTATAAATGTGGAGAATACTATTTATGTTTTCAATTGACGCTGAATTCGCGAGGCGTCTTTTGACTGAAACAGTTCATATCCTGAAGGTTCTAGTATGTACTTATAAGGAAACTGTCAAAATGTAGTAAAACTCTTCAAATACACAATTATCTTTCCAGGAAATGAATATGAACGTGTAACAAACAGTTGAAACACAAGCAAATAGAATCTAACTACATTTTAGGCTGAGTTCAATTACCGAGATTACTGGAAGAAAGTTGTGAAATGACGAGAATACTCATAATATTAACAAGTCCGGATATTTTAAATCGCGTTTTCAGTAAATTGTGATTTCAAACATCAAGAATTCCTGTTTGTAGAGATCACGATTTGTGTATAAAGCTTTTAAATGAGGATAATACTGTTTATGTTTACAATTGAGGCTTACTTTGCCACGTGTTTTTTGAATGAAACAGTGGATATCCTGAAGGTTCTTTATGTACTTCTAAGGAAACTGTCAAAATGTTGTAAAACTCTTTAAATACCCAATTACCTCTCCAGGAAATGAATATGAACGTGGAACAAACAGTTGAAACACAAGGAAATAGAACCTAACTACATTTAAGGCCGAGTTCAATTACCGAGATTACAGGTAGAAAGCTATGAAAGGACAAGTATTGTCTTAATATTAAAAAGTCCGGCTATTTTAAGTGGAGTTTTCACTAAATGTGATTTCAAACATCAGGAATTACTGTTTATAGAGCTCAGAACTTGTGTATAAAGCTTTTATATGTAGAGAATAGTGTTTATGTTTACAATTGAGGTTGAATTGGAGTGGCGTCTTTTGACTGAAATAGTTCATATCCTAAAGGTTCTAGTATGTACTTCTAAGGAAACTCTCAAAATGTGGTAAAACTCTTAAAATACACAATTATCTTATCAGGAAATGAATATGAACTTATAACAAACAGTTGAAACACAAGAAAATAAATTCTAACTACATTTAATGCCGAGTTCAATTACCGAGATTACAGGTAGAAAGCTATGAAAGGACAAGAATTCTCTTAATATTAAAGAGTCCGGCTATTTTAAGTGGAGTTTTCACTAAATGTGATTTCAAACATCAGGAATTACTGTTTATACAGCTCAGAACTTGTGTATAAAGCTTTTATATGTAGAGAATAGTGTTAATGTTTACAATTGAGGTTGAATTGGAGTGGCGTCTTTTGACTGAAACAGTTCTTAACCTGAAGGTTCTAGTATGTACTTCTAAGGAAACTCTCAAAATGTGGTAAAACTCTTTTAATGCACAATTACCTCTCCAGGAAATGAATATGAACGTGTTACAAACAGTTGAAACACAAGTAAATAGAATCTAACTACATTTAATTCCCAGTTCAATTACGGAGATTACAAGAACAAAGCTCTGAAATGACGAGAATTCTCAAAATGTAAACAATTCCGGATATTTCAAGTGGCGTTTTCAGTAAATTGTGATTTCAAACATTAAGAATTCTTGTGGATAGAGCTCTGAACTTGTGTATAAAACTTATAAATGTGGAGAATACTATTTATGTTTTCAATTGACGCTGAATTGGCGAGGCGTCTTTTGACTGAAACAGTTCATATCCTGAAGGTTCTAGTATGTACTTCTAAGGAAACTGTCAAAATGTGGTAAAACTCTTCAAATACACAATTATCTTTCCACGAAATGAATATGAACGTGTAACAAACAGTTGAAACACAAGCAAATAGAATCTAACTACATTTAAGGCCGAGTTCAATTACCGAGATTACTGGAAGAAAGTTGTGAAATGACGAGAATACTCATAATATTAACAAGTCCGGATATTTTAAATCGCGTTTTCAGTAAATTGTGATTTCAAACATCAAGAATTCCTGTTTGTAGAGATCACGATTTGTGTATAAAGCTTTTAAATGAGGATAATACTCTTTATGTTTACAATTGAGGCTTACTTTGCCACGTGTTTTTTGAATGAAACAGTGGATATCCTGAAGGTTCTTTATGTACTTCTAAGGAAACTGTCAAAATGTTGTAAAACTCTTTAAATACCCAATTACCTCTCCAGGAAATGAATATGAACGTGTAACAAACAGTTGAAACACAAGGAAATAGAACCTAACTACATTTAAGGCCGAGTTCAATTACCGAGATTACAGGTAGAAAGCTATGAAAGGACAAGAATTCTCTTAATATTAAAAAGTCCGGCTATTTTAAGTGGAGTTTTCACTAAATGTGATTTCAAACATCAGGAATTACTGTTTATAGAGCTCAGAACTTGTGTATAAAGCTTTTATATGTAGAGAATAGTGTTTATGTTTACAATTGAGGTTGAATTGGAGTGGCGTCTTTTGACTGAAATAGTTCATATCCTAAAGGTTCTAGTATGTACTTCTAAGGAAACTCTCAAAATGTGGTAAAACTCTTAAAATACAAAATTATCTTATCAGGAAATGAATATGAACTTATAACAAACAGTTGAAACACAAGAAAATAAATTCTAACTACATTTAATGCCGAGTTCAATTACCGAGATTACAGGTAGAAAGCTATGAAAGGACAAGAATTCTCTTAATATTAAAGAGTCCGGCTATTTTAAGTGGAGTTTTCACTAAATGTGATTTCAAACATCAGGAATTACTGTTTAAACAGCTCAGAACTTGTGTATAAAGCTTTTATATGTAGAGAATAGTGTTAATGTTTACAATTGAGGTTGAATTGGAGTGGCGTCTTTTGACTGAAACAGTTCTTAACCTGAAGGTTCTAGTATGTACTTCTAAGGAAACTCTCAAAATGTGGTAAAACTCTTTTAATACACAATTGCCTCTCCAGGAAATGAATATGAACGTGTTACAAACAGTTGAAACACAAGTAAATAGAATCTAACTACATTTAATTCCCAGTTCAATTACGGAGATTACAAGAACAAAGCTCTGAAATGACGAGAATTCTCAAAATGTAAACAATTCCGGATATTTCAAGTGGCGTTTTCAGTAAATTGTGATTTCAAACATTAAGAATTCCTGTTGATAGAGCTCTGAACTTGTGTATAAAACTTATAAATGTGGAGAATACTATTTATGTTTTCAATTGACGCTGAATTGGCGAGGCGTCTTTTGACTGAAACAGTTCATATCCTGAAGGTTCTAGTATGTACTTATAAGGAAACTGTCAAAATGTAGTAAAACTCTTCAAATACACAATTATCTTTCCAGGAAATGAATATGAACGTGTAACAAACAGTTGAAACACAAGCAAATAGAATCTAACTACATTTGAGGCCGAGTTCAATTACCGAGATTACTGGAAGAAAGTTGTGAAATGACGAGAATACTCATAATATTAACAAGTCCGGATATTTTAAATCGCGTTTTCAGTAAATTGTGATTTCAAACATCAAGAATTCCTGTTTGTAGAGATCACGATTTGTGTATAAAGCTTTTAAATGAGGATAATACTGTTTATGTTTACAATTGAGGCTTACTTTGCCACGTGTTTTTTGAATGAAACAGTGGATATCCTGAAGGTTCTTTATGTACTTCTAAGGAAACTGTCAAAATGTTGTAAAACTCTTTAAATACCCAATTACCTCTCCAGGAAATGAATATGAACGTGGAACAAACAGTTGAAACACAAGGAAATAGAACCTAACTACATTTAAGGCCGAGTTCAATTACCGAGATTACAGGTAGAAAGCTATGAAAGGACAAGTATTCTCTTAATATTAAAAAGTCCGGCTATTTTAAGTGGAGTTTTCACTAAATGTGATTTCAAACATCAGGAATTACTGTTTATAGAGCTCAGAACTTGTGTATAAAGCTTTTATATGTAGAGAATAGTGTTTATGTTTACAATTGAGGTTGAATTGGAGTGGCGTCTTTTGACTGAAATAGTTCATATCCTAAAGGTTCTAGTATGTACTTCTAAGGAAACTCTCAAAATGTGGTAAAACTCTTAAAATACACAATTATCTTATCAGGAAATGAATATGAACTTATAACAAACAGTTGAAACACAAGAAAATAAATTCTAACTACATTTAATGCCGAGTTCAATTACCGAGATTACAGGTAGAAAGCTCTGAAAGGACAAGAATTCTCTTAATATTAAAGAGTCCGGCTATTTTAAGTGGAGTTTTCACTAAATGTGATTTCAAACATCAGGAATTACTGTTTATAAAGCTCAGAACTTGTGTATAAAGCTTTTATATGTAGAGAATAGTGTTAATGTTTACAATTGAGGTTGAATTGGAGTGGCGTCTTTTGACTGAAACAGTTCTTAACCTGAAGGTTCTAGTATGTACTTCTAAGGAAACTCTCAAAATGTGGTAAAACTCTTTTAATGCACAATTACCTCTCCAGGAAATGAATATGAACGTGTTACAAACAGTTGAAACACAAGTAAATAGAATCTAACTACATTTAATTCCCAGTTCAATTACGGAGATTACAAGAACAAAGCTCTGAAATGACGAGAATTCTCAAAATGTAAACAATTCCGGATATTTCAAGTGGCGTTTTCAGTAAATTGTGATTTCAAACATTAAGAATTCCTGTTGATAGAGCTCTGAACTTGTGTATAAAACTTATAAATGTGGAGAATACTATTTATGTTTTCAATTGACGCTGAATTGGCGAGGCGTCTTTTGACTGAAACAGTTCATATCCTGAAGGTTCTAGTATGTACTTATAAGGAAACTGTCAAAATGTAGTAAAACTCTTCAAATACACAATTATCTTTCCAGGAAATGAATATGAACGTGTAACAAACAGTTGAAACACAAGCAAATAGAATCTAACTACATTTAAGGCCGAGTTCAATTACCAAGATTACTGGAAGAAAGTTGTGAAATGACGAGAATACTCATAATATTAACAAGTCCGGATATTTTAAATCGCGTTTTCAGTAAATTGTGATTTCAAACATCAAGAATTCCTGTTTGTAGAGATCACGATTTGTGTATAAAGCTTTTAAATGAGGATAATACTGTTTATGTTTACAATTGAGGCTTACTTTGCCACGTGTTTTTTGAATGAAACAGTGGATATCCTGAAGGTTCTTTATGTACTTCTACGGAAACTGTCAAAATGTTGTAAAACTCTTTAAATACCCAATTACCTCTCCAGGAAATGAATATGAACGTGGAACAAACAGTTGAAACACAAGGAAATAGAACCTAACTACATTTAAGGCCGAGTTCAATTACCGAGATTACAGGTAGAAAGCTATGAAAGGACAAGTATTCTCTTAATATTAAAAAGTCCGGCTATTTTAAGTGGAGTTTTCACTAAATGTGATTTCAAACATCAGGAATTACTGTTTATAGAGCTCAGAACTTGTGTATAAAGCTTTTATATGTAGAGAATAGTGTTTATGTTTACAATTGAGGTTGAATTGGAGTGGCGTCTTTTGACTGAAACAGTTCATATCCTAAAGGTTCTAGTACTTACTTCTAAGGAAACTCTCAAAATGTGGTAAAACTCTTAAAATACACAATTATCTTATCAGGAAATGAATATGAACTTATAACAAACAGTTGAAACACAAGAAAATAAATTCTAACTACATTTAATGCCGAGTTCAATTACCGAGATTACAGGTAGAAAGCTATGAAAGGACAAGAATTCTCTTAATATTAAAGAGTCCGGCTATTTTAAGTGGAGTTTTCACTAAATGTGATTTCAAACATCAGGAATTACTGTTTATAAAGCTCAGAACTTGTGTATAAAGCTTTTATATGTAGAGAATAGTGTTAATGTTTACAATTGAGGTTGAATTGGAGTGGCGTCTTTTGACTGAAACAGTTCTTATCCTGAAGGTTCTAGTATGTACTTCTAAGGAAACTCTCAAAATGTGGTAAAACTCTTTTAATGCACAATTACCTCTCCAGGAAATGAATATGAACGTGTAACAAACAGTTGAAACACAAGTAAATAGAATCTAACTACATTTAATTCCCAGTTCAATTACGGAGATTACAAGAACAAAGCTCTGAAATGACGAGAATTCTCAAAATGTAAACAATTCCGGATATTTCAAGTGGCGTTTTCAGTAAATTGTGATTTCAAACATTAAGAATTCCTGTTGATAGAGCTCTGAACTTGTGTATAAAACTTATAAATGTGGAGAATACTATTTATGTTTTCAATTGACGCTGAATTGGCGAGGCGTCTTTTGACTGAAACAGTTCATATCCTGAAGGTTCTAGTATGTACTTCTAAGGAAACTGTCAAAATGTAGTAAAACTCTACAAATACACAATTATCTTTCCAGGAAATGAATATGAACGTGTAACAAACAGTTGAAACACAAGCAAATAGAATCTAACTACATTTAAGGCCGAGTTCAATTACCGAGATTACTGGAAGAAAGTTGTGAAATGACGAGAATACTCATAATATTAACAAGTCCGGATATTTTAAATCGCGTTTTCAGTAAATTGTGATTTCAAACATCAAGAATTCCTGTTTGTAGAGATCACGATTTGTGTATAAAGCTTTTAAATGAGGATAATACTGTTTATGTTTACAATTGAGGCTTACTTTGCCACGTGTTTTTTGAATGAAACAGTGGATATCCTGAAGGTTCTTTATGTACTTCTAAGGAAACTGTCAAAATGTTGTAAAACTCTTTAAATACCCAATTACCTCTCCAGGAAATGAATATGAACGTGGAACAAACAGTTGAAACACAAGGAAATAGAACCTAACTACATTTAAGGCCGAGTTCAATTACCGAGATTACAGGTAGAAAGCTATGAAAGGACAAGTATTCTCTTAATATTAAAAAGTCCGGCTATTTTAAGTGGAGTTTTCACTAAATGTGATTTCAAACATCAGGAATTACTGTTTATAGAGCTCAGAACTTGTGTATAAAGCTTTTATATGTAGAGAATAGTGTTTATGTTTACAATTGAGGTTGAATTGGAGTGGCGTCTTTTGACTGAAACAGTTCATATCCTAAAGGTTCTAGTACTTACTTCTAAGGAAACTCTCAAAATGTGGTAAAACTCTTAAAATACACAATTATCTTATCAGGAAATGAATATGAACTTATAACAAACAGTTGAAACACAAGAAATTAAATTCTAACTACATTTAATGCCGAGTTCAATTACCGAGATTACAGGTAGAAAGCTCTGAAAGGACAAGAATTCTCTTAATATTAAAGAGTCCGGCTATTTTAAGTGGAGTTTTCACTAAATGTGATTTCAAACATCAGGAATTACTGTTTATAAAGCTCAGAACTTGTGTATAAAGCTTTTATATGTAGAGAATAGTGTTAATGTTTACAATTGAGGTTGAATTGGAGTGGCGTCTTTTGACTGAAACAGTTCTTAACCTGAAGGTTCTAGTATGTACTTCTAAGGAAACTCTCAAAATGTGGTAAAACTCTTTTAATGCACAATTACCTCTCCAGGAAATGAATATGAACGTGTTACAAACAGTTGAAACACAAGTAAATAGAATCTAACTACATTTAATTCCCAGTTCAATTACGGAGATTACAAGAACAAAGCTCTGAAATGACGAGAATTCTCAAAATGTAAACAATTCCGGATATTTCAAGTGGCGTTTTCAGTAAATTGTGATTTCAAACATTAAGAATTCCTGTGGATAGAGCTCTGAACTTGTGTATAAAACTTATAAATGTGGAGAATACTATTTATGTTTTCAATTGACGCTGAATTGGCGAGGCGTCTTTTGACTGAAACAGTTCATATCCTGAAGGTTCTAGTATGTACTTCTAAGGAAACTGTCAAAATGTAGTAAAACTCTACAAATACACAATTATCTTTCCAGGAAATGAATATGAACGTGTAACAAACAGTTGAAACACAAGCAAATAGAATCTAACTACATTTAAGGCCGAGTTCAATTACCGAGATTACTGGAAGAAAGTTGTGAAATGACGAGAATACTCATAATATTAACAAGTCCGGATATTTTAAATCGCGTTTTCAGTAAATTGTGATTTCAAACATCAAGAATTGCTGTTTGTAGAGATCACGATTTGTGTATAAAGCTTTTAAATGAGGATAATACTGTTTATGTTTACAATTGAGGCTTACTTTGCCACGTGTTTTTTGAATGAAACAGTGGATATCCTGAAGGTTCTTTATGTACTTCTACGGAAACTGTCAAAATGTTGTAAAACTCTTTAAATACCCAATTACCTCTCCAGGAAATGAATATGAACGTGGAACAAACAGTTGAAACACAAGGAAATAGAACCTAACTACATTTAAGGCCGAGTTCAATTACCGAGATTACAGGTAGAAAGCTATGAAAGGACAAGTATTCTCTTAATATTAAAAAGTCCGGCTATTTTAAGTGGAGTTTTCACTAAATGTGATTTCAAACATCAGGAATTACTGTTTATAGAGCTCAGAACTTGTGTATAAAGCTTTTATATGTAGAGAATAGTGTTTATGTTTACAATTGAGGTTGAATTGGAGTGGCGTCTTTTGACTGAAACAGTTCATATCCTAAAGGTTCTAGTACTTACTTCTAAGGAAACTCTCAAAATGTGGTAAAACTCTTAAAATACACAATTATCTTATCAGGAAATGAATATGAACTTATAACAAACAGTTGAAACACAAGAAAATAAATTCTAACTACATTTAATGCCGAGTTCAATTACCGAGATTACAGGTAGAAAGCTATGAAAGGACAAGAATTCTCTTAATATTAAAGAGTCCGGCTATTTTAAGTGGAGTTTTCACTAAATGTGATTTCAAACATCAGGAATTACTGTTTATAAAGCTCAGAACTTGTGTATAAAGCTTTTATATGTAGAGAATAGTGTTAATGTTTACAATTGAGGTTGAATTGGAGTGGCGTCTTTTGACTGAAACAGTTCTTATCCTGAAGGTTCTAGTATGTACTTCTAAGGAAACTCTCAAAATGTGGTAAAACTCTTTTAATGCACAATTACCTCTCCAGGAAATGAATATGAACGTGTAACAAACAGTTGAAACACAAGTAAATAGAATCTAACTACATTTAATTCCCAGTTCAATTACGGAGATTACAAGAACAAAGCTCTGAAATGACGAGAATTCTCAAAATGTAAACAATTCCGGATATTTCAAGTGGCGTTTTCAGTAAATTGTGATTTCAAACATTAAGAATTCCTGTTGATAGAGCTCTGAACTTGTGTATAAAACTTATAAATGTGGAGAATACTATTTATGTTTTCAATTGACGCTGAATTGGCGAGGCGTCTTTTGACTGAAACAGTTCATATCCTGAAGGTTCTAGTATGTACTTCTAAGGAAACTGTCAAAATGTAGTAAAACTCTACAAATACACAATTATCTTTCCAGGAAATGAATATGAACGTGTAACAAACAGTTGAAACACAAGCAAATAGAATCTAACTACATTTAAGGCCGAGTTCAATTACCGAGATTACTGGAAGAAAGTTGTGAAATGACGAGAATACTCATAATATTAACAAGTCCGGATATTTTAAATCGCGTTTTCAGTAAATTGTGATTTCAAACATCAAGAATTCCTGTTTGTAGAGATCACGATTTGTGTATAAAGCTTTTAAATGAGGATAATACTGTTTATGTTTACAATTGAGGCTTACTTTGCCACGTGTTTTTTGAATGAAACAGTGGATATCCTGAAGGTTCTTTATGTACTTCTAAGGAAACTGTCAAAATGTTGTAAAACTCTTTAAATACCCAATTACCTCTCCAGGAAATGAATATGAACGTGGAACAAACAGTTGAAACACAAGGAAATAGAACCTAACTACATTTAAGGCCGAGTTCAATTACCGAGATTACAGGTAGAAAGCTATGAAAGGACAAGTATTCTCTTAATATTAAAAAGTCCGGCTATTTTAAGTGGAGTTTTCACTAAATGTGATTTCAAACATCAGGAATTACTGTTTATAGAGCTCAGAACTTGTGTATAAAGCTTTTATATGTAGAGAATAGTGTTTATGTTTACAATTGAGGTTGAATTGGAGTGGCGTCTTTTGACTGAAACAGTTCATATCCTAAAGGTTCTAGTACTTACTTCTAAGGAAACTCTCAAAATGTGGTAAAACTCTTAAAATACACAATTATCTTATCAGGAAATGAATATGAACTTATAACAAACAGTTGAAACACAAGAAATTAAATTCTAACTACATTTAATGCCGAGTTCAATTACCGAGATTACAGGTAGAAAGCTCTGAAAGGACAAGAATTCTCTTAATATTAAAGAGTCCGGCTATTTTAAGTGGAGTTTTCACTAAATGTGATTTCAAACATCAGGAATTACTGTTTATAAAGCTCAGAACTTGTGTATAAAGCTTTTATATGTAGAGAATAGTGTTAATGTTTACAATTGAGGTTGAATTGGAGTGGCGTCTTTTGACTGAAACAGTTCTTAACCTGAAGGTTCTAGTATGTACTTCTAAGGAAACTCTCAAAATGTGGTAAAACTCTTTTAATGCACAATTACCTCTCCAGGAAATGAATATGAACGTGTTACAAACAGTTGAAACACAAGTAAATAGAATCTAACTACATTTAATTCCCAGTTCAATTACGGAGATTACAAGAACAAAGCTCTGAAATGACGAGAATTCTCAAAATGTAAACAATTCCGGATATTTCAAGTGGCGTTTTCAGTAAATTGTGATTTCAAACATTAAGAATTCCTGTGGATAGAGCTCTGAACTTGTGTATAAAACTTATAAATGTGGAGAATACTATTTATGTTTTCAATTGACGCTGAATTGGCGAGGCGTCTTTTGACTGAAACAGTTCATATCCTGAAGGTTCTAGTATGTACTTCTAAGGAAACTGTCAAAATGTAGTAAAACTCTACAAATACACAATTATCTTTCCAGGAAATGAATATGAACGTGTAACAAACAGTTGAAACACAAGCAAATAGAATCTAACTACATTTAAGGCCGAGTTCAATTACCGAGATTACTGGAAGAAAGTTGTGAAATGACGAGAATACTCATAATATTAACAAGTCCGGATATTTTAAATCGCGTTTTCAGTAAATTGTGATTTCAAACATCAAGAATTGCTGTTTGTAGAGATCACGATTTGTGTATAAAGCTTTTAAATGAGGATAATACTGTTTATGTTTACAATTGAGGCTTACTTTGCCACGTGTTTTTTGAATGAAACAGTGGATATCCTGAAGGTTCTTTATGTACTTCTACGGAAACTGTCAAAATGTTGTAAAACTCTTTAAATACCCAATTACCTCTCCAGGAAATGAATATGAACGTGGAACAAACAGTTGAAACACAAGGAAATAGAACCTAACTACATTTAAGGCCGAGTTCAATTACCGAGATTACAGGTAGAAAGCTATGAAAGGACAAGTATTCTCTTAATATTAAAAAGTCCGGCTATTTTAAGTGGAGTTTTCACTAAATGTGATTTCAAACATCAGGAATTACTGTTTATAGAGCTCAGAACTTGTGTATAAAGCTTTTATATGTAGAGAATAGTGTTTATGTTTACAATTGAGGTTGAATTGGAGTGGCGTCTTTTGACTGAAACAGTTCATATCCTAAAGGTTCTAGTACTTACTTCTAAGGAAACTCTCAAAATGTGGTAAAACTCTTAAAATACACAATTATCTTATCAGGAAATGAATATGAACTTATAACAAACAGTTGAAACACAAGAAAATAAATTCTAACTACATTTAATGCCGAGTTCAATTACCGAGATTACAGGTAGAAAGCTATGAAAGGACAAGAATTCTCTTAATATTAAAGAGTCCGGCTATTTTAAGTGGAGTTTTCACTAAATGTGATTTCAAACATCAGGAATTACTGTTTATAAAGCTCAGAACTTGTGTATAAAGCTTTTATATGTAGAGAATAGTGTTAATGTTTACAATTGAGGTTGAATTGGAGTGGCGTCTTTTGACTGAAACAGTTCTTATCCTGAAGGTTCTAGTATGTACTTCTAAGGAAACTCTCAAAATGTGGTAAAACTCTTTTAATGCACAATTACCTCTCCAGGAAATGAATATGAACGTGTAACAAACAGTTGAAACACAAGTAAATAGAATCTAACTACATTTAATTCCCAGTTCAATTACGGAGATTACAAGAACAAAGCTCTGAAATGACGAGAATTCTCAAAATGTAAACAATTCCGGATATTTCAAGTGGCGTTTTCAGTAAATTGTGATTTCAAACATTAAGAATTCCTGTTGATAGAGCTCTGAACTTGTGTATAAAACTTATAAATGTGGAGAATACTATTTATGTTTTCAATTGACGCTGAATTGGCGAGGCGTCTTTTGACTGAAACAGTTCATATCCTGAAGGTTCTAGTATGTACTTCTAAGGAAACTGTCAAAATGTAGTAAAACTCTACAAATACACAATTATCTTTCCAGGAAATGAATATGAACGTGTAACAAACAGTTGAAACACAAGCAAATAGAATCTAACTACATTTAAGGCCGAGTTCAATTACCGAGATTACTGGAAGAAAGTTGTGAAATGACGAGAATACTCATAATATTAACAAGTCCGGATATTTTAAATCGCGTTTTCAGTAAATTGTGATTTCAAACATCAAGAATTCCTGTTTGTAGAGATCACGATTTGTGTATAAAGCTTTTAAATGAGGATAATACTGTTTATGTTTACAATTGAGGCTTACTTTGCCACGTGTTTTTTGAATGAAACAGTGGATATCCTGAAGGTTCTTTATGTACTTCTAAGGAAACTGTCAAAATGTTGTAAAACTCTTTAAATACCCAATTACCTCTCCAGGAAATTAATATGAACGTGGAACAAACAGTTGAAACACAAGGAAATAGAACCTAACTACATTTAAGGCCGAGTTCAATTACCGAGATTACAGGTAGAAAGCTATGAAAGGACAAGTATTCTCTTAATATTAAAAAGTCCGGCTATTTTAAGTGGAGTTTTCACTAAATGTGATTTCAAACATCAGGAATTACTGTTTATAGAGCTCAGAACTTGTGTATAAAGCTTTTATATGTAGAGAATAGTGTTTATGTTTACAATTGAGGTTGAATTGGAGTGGCGTCTTTTGACTGAAACAGTTCATATCCTAAAGGTTCTAGTACTTACTTCTAAGGAAACTCTCAAAATGTGGTAAAACTCTTAAAATACACAATTATCTTATCAGGAAATGAATATGAACTTATAACAAACAGTTGAAACACAAGAAATTAAATTCTAACTACATTTAATGCCGAGTTCAATTACCGAGATTACAGGTAGAAAGCTCTGAAAGGACAAGAATTCTCTTAATATTAAAGAGTCCGGCTATTTTAAGTGGAGTTTTCACTAAATGTGATTTCAAACATCAGGAATTACTGTTTATAAAGCTCAGAACTTGTGTATAAAGCTTTTATATGTAGAGAATAGTGTTAATGTTTACAATTGAGGTTGAATTGGAGTGGCGTCTTTTGACTGAAACAGTTCTTAACCTGAAGGTTCTAGTATGTACTTCTAAGGAAACTCTCAAAATGTGGTAAAACTCTTTTAATGCACAATTACCTCTCCAGGAAATGAATATGAACGTGTTACAAACAGTTGAAACACAAGTAAATAGAATCTAACTACATTTAATTCCCAGTTCAATTACGGAGATTACAAGAACAAAGCTCTGAAATGACGAGAATTCTCAAAATGTAAACAATTCCGGATATTTCAAGTGGCGTTTTCAGTAAATTGTGATTTCAAACATTAAGAATTCCTGTGGATAGAGCTCTGAACTTGTGTATAAAACTTATAAATGTGGAGAATACTATTTATGTTTTCAATTGACGCTGAATTGGCGAGGCGTCTTTTGACTGAAACAGTTCATATCCTGAAGGTTCTAGTATGTACTTCTAAGGAAACTGTCAAAATGTAGTAAAACTCTACAAATACACAATTATCTTTCCAGGAAATGAATATGAACGTGTAACAAACAGTTGAAACACAAGCAAATAGAATCTAACTACATTTAAGGCCGAGTTCAATTACCGAGATTACTGGAAGAAAGTTGTGAAATGACGAGAATACTCATAATATTAACAAGTCCGGATATTTTAAATCGCGTTTTCAGTAAATTGTGATTTCAAACATCAAGAATTGCTGTTTGTAGAGATCACGATTTGTGTATAAAGCTTTTAAATGAGGATAATACTGTTTATGTTTACAATTGAGGCTTACTTTGCCACGTGTTTTTTGAATGAAACAGTGGATATCCTGAAGGTTCTTTATGTACTTCTAAGGAAACTGTCAAAATGTTGTAAAACTCTTTAAATACCCAATTACCTCTCCAGGAAATTAATATGAACGTGGAACAAACAGTTGAAACACAAGGAAATAGAACCTAACTACATTTAAGGCCGAGTTCAATTACCGAGATTACAGGTAGAAAGCTATGAAAGGACAAGTATTCTCTTAATATTAAAAAGTCCGGCTATTTTAAGTGGAGTTTTCACTAAATGTGATTTCAAACATCAGGAATTACTGTTTATAGAGCTCAGAACTTGTGTATAAAGCTTTTATATGTAGAGAATAGTGTTTATGTTTACAATTGAGGTTGAATTGGAGTGGCGTCTTTTGACTGAAACAGTTCATATCCTAAAGGTTCTAGTACTTACTTCTAAGGAAACTCTCAAAATGTGGTAAAACTCTTAAAATACACAATTATCTTATCAGGAAATGAATATGAACTTATAACAAACAGTTGAAACACAAAAAATTAAATTCTAACTACATTTAATGCCGAGTTCAATTACCGAGATTACAGGTAGAAAGCTCTGAAAGGACAAGAATTCTCTTAATATTAAAGAGTCCGGCTATTTTAAGTGGAGTTTTCACTAAATGTGATTTCAAACATCAGGAATTACTGTTTATAAAGCTCAGAACTTGTGTATAAAGCTTTTATATGTAGAGAATAGTGTTAATGTTTACAATTGAGGTTGAATTGGAGTGGCGTCTTTTGACTGAAACAGTTCTTAACCTGAAGGTTCTAGTATGTACTTCTAAGGAAACTCTCAAAATGTGGTAAAACTCTTTTAATGCACAATTACCTCTCCAGGAAATGAATATGAACGTGTTACAAACAGTTGAAACACAAGTAAATAGAATCTAACTACATTTAATTCCCAGTTCAATTACGGAGATTACAAGAACAAAGCTCTGAAATGACGAGAATTCTCAAAATGTAAACAATTCCGGATATTTCAAGTGGCGTTTTCAGTAAATTGTGATTTCAAACATTAAGAATTCCTGTGGATAGAGCTCTGAACTTGTGTATAAAACTTATAAATGTGGAGAATACTATTTATGTTTTCAATTGACGCTGAATTGGCGAGGCGTCTTTTGACTGAAACAGTTCATATCCTGAAGGTTCTAGTATGTACTTATAAGGAAACTGTCAAAATGTAGTAAAACTCTTCAAATACACAATTATCTTTCCAGGAAATGAATATGAACGTGTAACAAACAGTTGAAACACAAGCAAATAGAATCTAACTACATTTAAGGCCGAGTTCAATTACCAAGATTACTGGAAGAAAGTTGTGAAATGACGAGAATACTCATAATATTAACAAGTCCGGATATTTTAAATCGCGTTTTCAGTAAATTGTGATTTCAAACATCAAGAATTCCTGTTTGTAGAGATCACGATTTGTGTATAAAGCTTTTAAATGAGGATAATACTGTTTATGTTTACAATTGAGGCTTACTTTGCCACGTGTTTTTTGAATGAAACAGTGGATATCCTGAAGGTTCTTTATGTACTTCTACGGAAACTGTCAAAATGTTGTAAAACTCTTTAAATACCCAATTACCTCTCCAGGAAATGAATATGAACGTGGAACAAACAGTTGAAACACAAGGAAATAGAACCTAACTACATTTAAGGCCGAGTTCAATTACCGAGATTACAGGTAGAAAGCTATGAAAGGACAAGTATTCTCTTAATATTAAAAAGTCCGGCTATTTTAAGTGGAGTTTTCACTAAATGTGATTTCAAACATCAGGAATTACTGTTTATAGAGCTCAGAACTTGTGTATAAAGCTTTTATATGTAGAGAATAGTGTTTATGTTTACAATTGAGGTTGAATTGGAGTGGCGTCTTTTGACTGAAACAGTTCATATCCTAAAGGTTCTAGTACTTACTTCTAAGGAAACTCTCAAAATGTGGTAAAACTCTTAAAATACACAATTATCTTATCAGGAAATGAATATGAACTTATAACAAACAGTTGAAACACAAGAAAATAAATTCTAACTACATTTAATGCCGAGTTCAATTACCGAGATTACAGGTAGAAAGCTATGAAAGGACAAGAATTCTCTTAATATTAAAGAGTCCGGCTATTTTAAGTGGAGTTTTCACTAAATGTGATTTCAAACATCAGGAATTACTGTTTATAAAGCTCAGAACTTGTGTATAAAGCTTTTATATGTAGAGAATAGTGTTAATGTTTACAATTGAGGTTGAATTGGAGTGGCGTCTTTTGACTGAAACAGTTCTTATCCTGAAGGTTCTAGTATGTACTTCTAAGGAAACTCTCAAAATGTGGTAAAACTCTTTTAATGCACAATTACCTCTCCAGGAAATGAATATGAACGTGTAACAAACAGTTGAAACACAAGTAAATAGAATCTAACTACATTTAATTCCCAGTTCAATTACGGAGATTACAAGAACAAAGCTCTGAAATGACGAGAATTCTCAAAATGTAAACAATTCCGGATATTTCAAGTGGCGTTTTCAGTAAATTGTGATTTCAAACATTAAGAATTCCTGTTGATAGAGCTCTGAACTTGTGTATAAAACTTATAAATGTGGAGAATACTATTTATGTTTTCAATTGACGCTGAATTGGCGAGGCGTCTTTTGACTGAAACAGTTCATATCCTGAAGGTTCTAGTATGTACTTCTAAGGAAACTGTCAAAATGTAGTAAAACTCTACAAATACACAATTATCTTTCCAGGAAATGAATATGAACGTGTAACAAACAGTTGAAACACAAGCAAATAGAATCTAACTACATTTAAGGCCGAGTTCAATTACCGAGATTACTGGAAGAAAGTTGTGAAATGACGAGAATACTCATAATATTAACAAGTCCGGATATTTTAAATCGCGTTTTCAGTAAATTGTGATTTCAAACATCAAGAATTCCTGTTTGTAGAGATCACGATTTGTGTATAAAGCTTTTAAATGAGGATAATACTGTTTATGTTTACAATTGAGGCTTACTTTGCCACGTGTTTTTTGAATGAAACAGTGGATATCCTGAAGGTTCTTTATGTACTTCTAAGGAAACTGTCAAAATGTTGTAAAACTCTTTAAATACCCAATTACCTCTCCAGGAAATTAATATGAACGTGGAACAAACAGTTGAAACACAAGGAAATAGAACCTAACTACATTTAAGGCCGAGTTCAATTACCGAGATTACAGGTAGAAAGCTATGAAAGGACAAGTATTCTCTTAATATTAAAAAGTCCGGCTATTTTAAGTGGAGTTTTCACTAAATGTGATTTCAAACATCAGGAATTACTGTTTATAGAGCTCAGAACTTGTGTATAAAGCTTTTATATGTAGAGAATAGTGTTTATGTTTACAATTGAGGTTGAATTGGAGTGGCGTCTTTTGACTGAAACAGTTCATATCCTAAAGGTTCTAGTACTTACTTCTAAGGAAACTCTCAAAATGTGGTAAAACTCTTAAAATACACAATTATCTTATCAGGAAATGAATATGAACTTATAACAAACAGTTGAAACACAAGAAATTAAATTCTAACTACATTTAATGCCGAGTTCAATTACCGAGATTACAGGTAGAAAGCTCTGAAAGGACAAGAATTCTCTTAATATTAAAGAGTCCGGCTATTTTAAGTGGAGTTTTCACTAAATGTGATTTCAAACATCAGGAATTACTGTTTATAAAGCTCAGAACTTGTGTATAAAGCTTTTATATGTAGAGAATAGTGTTAATGTTTACAATTGAGGTTGAATTGGAGTGGCGTCTTTTGACTGAAACAGTTCTTAACCTGAAGGTTCTAGTATGTACTTCTAAGGAAACTCTCAAAATGTGGTAAAACTCTTTTAATGCACAATTACCTCTCCAGGAAATGAATATGAACGTGTTACAAACAGTTGAAACACAAGTAAATAGAATCTAACTACATTTAATTCCCAGTTCAATTACGGAGATTACAAGAACAAAGCTCTGAAATGACGAGAATTCTCAAAATGTAAACAATTCCGGATATTTCAAGTGGCGTTTTCAGTAAATTGTGATTTCAAACATTAAGAATTCCTGTGGATAGAGCTCTGAACTTGTGTATAAAACTTATAAATGTGGAGAATACTATTTATGTTTTCAATTGACGCTGAATTGGCGAGGCGTCTTTTGACTGAAACAGTTCATATCCTGAAGGTTCTAGTATGTACTTATAAGGAAACTGTCAAAATGTAGTAAAACTCTTCAAATACACAATTATCTTTCCAGGAAATGAATATGAACGTGTAACAAACAGTTGAAACACAAGCAAATAGAATCTAACTACATTTAAGGCCGAGTTCAATTACCAAGATTACTGGAAGAAAGTTGTGAAATGACGAGAATACTCATAATATTAACAAGTCCGGATATTTTAAATCGCGTTTTCAGTAAATTGTGATTTCAAACATCAAGAATTCCTGTTTGTAGAGATCACGATTTGTGTATAAAGCTTTTAAATGAGGATAATACTGTTTATGTTTACAATTGAGGCTTACTTTGCCACGTGTTTTTTGAATGAAACAGTGGATATCCTGAAGGTTCTTTATGTACTTCTACGGAAACTGTCAAAATGTTGTAAAACTCTTTAAATACCCAATTACCTCTCCAGGAAATGAATATGAACGTGGAACAAACAGTTGAAACACAAGGAAATAGAACCTAACTACATTTAAGGCCGAGTTCAATTACCGAGATTACAGGTAGAAAGCTATGAAAGGACAAGTATTCTCTTAATATTAAAAAGTCCGGCTATTTTAAGTGGAGTTTTCACTAAATGTGATTTCAAACATCAGGAATTACTGTTTATAGAGCTCAGAACTTGTGTATAAAGCTTTTATATGTAGAGAATAGTGTTTATGTTTACAATTGAGGTTGAATTGGAGTGGCGTCTTTTGACTGAAACAGTTCATATCCTAAAGGTTCTAGTACTTACTTCTAAGGAAACTCTCAAAATGTGGTAAAACTCTTTAAATACACAATTATCTTATCAGGAAATGAATATGAACTTATAACAAACAGTTGAAACACAAGAAAATAAATTCTAACTACATTTAATGCCGAGTTCAATTACCGAGATTACAGGTAGAAAGCTCTGAAAGGACAAGAATTCTCTTAATATTAAAGAGTCCGGCTATTTTAAGTGGAGTTTTCACTAAATGTGATTTCAAACATCAGGAATTACTGTTTATAAAGCTCAGAACTTGTGTATAAAGCTTTTATATGTAGAGAATAGTGTTAATGTTTACAATTGAGGTTGAATTGGAGTGGCGT
Source organism: Myotis nattereri (assembly GCF_964212035.1). NCBI lineage: Eukaryota > Metazoa > Chordata > Mammalia > Chiroptera > Vespertilionidae > Myotis > Myotis nattereri. The sequence continues at coordinate 8,956,302 of NC_138080.1, read as the reverse complement.
CTTTTGACTGAAACAGTTCTTATCCTGAAGGTTCTAGTATGTACTTCTAAGGAAACTCTCAAAATGTGGTAAAACTCTTTTAATGCACAATTACCTCTCCAGGAAATGAATATGAACGTGTAACAAACAGTTGAAACACAAGTAAATAGAATCTAACTACATTTAATTCCCAGTTCAATTACGGAGATTACAAGAACAAAGCTCTGAAATGACGAGAATTCTCAAAATGTAAACAATTCCGGATATTTCAAGTGGCGTTTTCAGTAAATTGTGATTTCAAACATTAAGAATTCCTGTTGATAGAGCTCTGAACTTGTGTATAAAACTTATAAATGTGGAGAATACTATTTATGTTTTCAATTGACGCTGAATTGGCGAGGCGTCTTTTGACTGAAACAGTTCATATCCTGAAGGTTCTAGTATGTACTTCTAAGGAAACTGTCAAAATGTAGTAAAACTCTACAAATACACAATTATCTTTCCAGGAAATGAATATGAACGTGTAACAAACAGTTGAAACACAAGCAAATAGAATCTAACTACATTTAAGGCCGAGTTCAATTACCGAGATTACTGGAAGAAAGTTGTGAAATGACGAGAATACTCATAATATTAACAAGTCCGGATATTTTAAATCGCGTTTTCAGTAAATTGTGATTTCAAACATCAAGAATTCCTGTTTGTAGAGATCACGATTTGTGTATAAAGCTTTTAAATGAGGATAATACTGTTTATGTTTACAATTGAGGCTTACTTTGCCACGTGTTTTTTGAATGAAACAGTGGATATCCTGAAGGTTCTTTATGTACTTCTAAGGAAACTGTCAAAATGTTGTAAAACTCTTTAAATACCCAATTACCTCTCCAGGAAATTAATATGAACGTGGAACAAACAGTTGAAACACAAGGAAATAGAACCTAACTACATTTAAGGCCGAGTTCAATTACCGAGATTACAGGTAGAAAGCTATGAAAGGACAAGTATTCTCTTAATATTAAAAAGTCCGGCTATTTTAAGTGGAGTTTTCACTAAATGTGATTTCAAACATCAGGAATTACTGTTTATAGAGCTCAGAACTTGTGTATAAAGCTTTTATATGTAGAGAATAGTGTTTATGTTTACAATTGAGGTTGAATTGGAGTGGCGTCTTTTGACTGAAACAGTTCATATCCTAAAGGTTCTAGTACTTACTTCTAAGGAAACTCTCAAAATGTGGTAAAACTCTTAAAATACACAAATATCTTATCAGGAAATGAATATGAACTTATAACAAACAGTTGAAACACAAGAAATTAAATTCTAACTACATTTAATGCCGAGTTCAATTACCGAGATTACAGGTAGAAAGCTCTGAAAGGACAAGAATTCTCTTAATATTAAAGAGTCCGGCTATTTTAAGTGGAGTTTTCACTAAATGTGATTTCAAACATCAGGAATTACTGTTTATAAAGCTCAGAACTTGTGTATAAAGCTTTTATATGTAGAGAATAGTGTTAATGTTTACAATTGAGGTTGAATTGGAGTGGCGTCTTTTGACTGAAACAGTTCTTAACCTGAAGGTTCTAGTATGTACTTCTAAGGAAACTCTCAAAATGTGGTAAAACTCTTTTAATGCACAATTACCTCTCCAGGAAATGAATATGAACGTGTTACAAACAGTTGAAACACAAGTAAATAGAATCTAACTACATTTAATTCCCAGTTCAATTACGGAGATTACAAGAACAAAGCTCTGAAATGACGAGAATTCTCAAAATGTAAACAATTCCGGATATTTCAAGTGGCGTTTTCAGTAAATTGTGATTTCAAACATTAAGAATTCCTGTGGATAGAGCTCTGAACTTGTGTATAAAACTTATAAATGTGGAGAATACTATTTATGTTTTCAATTGACGCTGAATTGGCGAGGCGTCTTTTGACTGAAACAGTTCATATCCTGAAGGTTCTAGTATGTACTTATAAGGAAACTGTCAAAATGTAGTAAAACTCTTCAAATACACAATTATCTTTCCAGGAAATGAATATGAACGTGTAACAAACAGTTGAAACACAAGCAAATAGAATCTAACTACATTTAAGGCCGAGTTCAATTACCGAGATTACTGGAAGAAAGTTGTGAAATGACGAGAATACTCATAATATTAACAAGTCCGGATATTTTAAATCGCGTTTTCAGTAAATTGTGATTTCAAACATCAAGAATTCCTGTTTGTAGAGATCACGATTTGTGTATAAAGCTTTTAAATGAGGATAATACTGTTTATGTTTACAATTGAGGCTTACTTTGCCACGTGTTTTTTGAATGAAACAGTGGATATCCTGAAGGTTCTTTATGTACTTCTAAGGAAACTGTCAAAATGTTGTAAAACTCTTTAAATACCCAATTACCTCTCCAGGAAATGAATATGAACGTGGAACAAACAGTTGAAACACAAGGAAATAGAACCTAACTACATTTAAGGCCGAGTTCAATTACCGAGATTACAGGTAGAAAGCTATGAAAGGACAAGTATTCTCTTAATATTAAAAAGTCCGGCTATTTTAAGTGGAGTTTTCACTAAATGTGATTTCAAACATCAGGAATTACTGTTTATAGAGCTCAGAACTTGTGTATAAAGCTTTTATATGTAGAGAATAGTGTTTATGTTTACAATTGAGGTTGAATTGGAGTGGCGTCTTTTGACTGAAATAGTTCATATCCTAAAGGTTCTAGTATGTACTTCTAAGGAAACTCTCAAAATGTGGTAAAACTCTTAAAATACACAATTATCTTATCAGGAAATGAATATGAACTTATAACAAACAGTTGAAACACAAGAAAATAAATTCTAACTACATTTAATGCCGAGTTCAATTACCGAGATTACAGGTAGAAAGCTCTGAAAGGACAAGAATTCTCTTAATATTAAAGAGTCCGGCTATTTTAAGTGGAGTTTTCACTAAATGTGATTTCAAACATCAGGAATTACTGTTTATAAAGCTCAGAACTTGTGTATAAAGCTTTTATATGTAGAGAATAGTGTTAATGTTTACAATTGAGGTTGAATTGGAGTGCCGTCTTTTGACTGAAACAGTTCTTAACCTGAAGGTTCTAGTATGTACTTCTAAGGAAACTCTCAAAATGTGGTAAAACTCTTTTAATGCACAATTACCTCTCCAGGACATGAATATGAACGTGTTACAAACAGTTGAAACACAAGTAAATAGAATCTAACTACATTTAATTCCCAGTTCAATTACGGAGATTACAAGAACAAAGCTCTGAAATGACGAGAATTCTCAAAATGTAAACAATTCCGGATATTTCCAGTGGCGTTTTCAGTAAATTGTGATTTCAAACATTAAGAATTCCTGTTGATAGAGCTCTGAACTTGTGTATAAAACTTATAAATGTGGAGAATACTATTTATGTTTTCAATTGACGCTGAATTGGCGAGGCGTCTTTTGACTGAAACAGTTCATATCCTGAAGGTTCTAGTATGTACTTATAAGGAAACTGTCAAAATGTAGTAAAACTCTTCAAATACACAATTATCTTTCCAGGAAATGAATATGAACGTGTAACAAACAGTTGAAACACAAGCAAATAGAATCTAACTACATTTAAGGCCGAGTTCAATTACCAAGATTACTGGAAGAAAGTTGTGAAATGACGAGAATACTCATAATATTAACAAGTCCGGATATTTTAAATCGCGTTTTCAGTAAATTGTGATTTCAAACATCAAGAATTCCTGTTTGTAGAGATCACGATTTGTGTATAAAGCTTTTAAATGAGGATAATACTGTTTATGTTTACAATTGAGGCTTACTTTGCCACGTGTTTTTTGAATGAAACAGTGGATATCCTGAAGGTTCTTTATGTACTTCTACGGAAACTGTCAAAATGTTGTAAAACTCTTTAAATACCCAATTACCTCTCCAGGAAATGAATATGAACGTGGAACAAACAGTTGAAACACAAGGAAATAGAACCTAACTACATTTAAGGCCGAGTTCAATTACCGAGATTACAGGTAGAAAGCTATGAAAGGACAAGTATTCTCTTAATATTAAAAAGTCCGGCTATTTTAAGTGGAGTTTTCACTAAATGTGATTTCAAACATCAGGAATTACTGTTTATAGAGATCAGAACTTGTGTATAAAGCTTTTATATGTAGAGAATAGTGTTTATGTTTACAATTGAGGTTGAATTGGAGTGGCGTCTTTTGACTGAAACAGTTCATATCCTAAAGGTTCTAGTACTTACTTCTAAGGAAACTCTCAAAATGTGGTAAAACTCTTAAAATACACAATTATCTTATCAGGAAATGAATATGAACTTATAACAAACTGTTGAAACACAAGAAAATAAATTCTAACTACATTTAATGCCGAGTTCAATTACCGAGATTACAGGTAGAAAGCTATGAAAGGACAAGAATTCTCTTAATATTAAAGAGTCCGGCTATTTTAAGTGGAGTTTTCACTAAATGTGATTTCAAACATCAGGAATTACTGTTTATAAAGCTCAGAACTTGTGTATAAAGCTTTTATATGTAGAGAATAGTGTTAATGTTTACAATTGAGGTTGAATTGGAGTGGCGTCTTTTGACTGAAACAGTTCTTATCCTGAAGGTTCTAGTATGTACTTCTAAGGAAACTCTCAAAATGTGGTAAAACTCTTTTAATGCACAATTACCTCTCCAGGAAATGAATATGAACGTGTAACAAACAGTTGAAACACAAGTAAATAGAATCTAACTACATTTAATTCCCAGTTCAATTACGGAGATTACAAGAACAAAGCTCTGAAATGACGAGAATTCTCAAAATGTAAACAATTCCGGATATTTCAAGTGGCGTTTTCAGTAAATTGTGATTTCAAACATTAAGAATTCCTGTTGATAGAGCTCTGAACTTGTGTATAAAACTTATAAATGTGGAGAATACTATTTATGTTTTCAATTGACGCTGAATTGGCGAGGCGTCTTTTGACTGAAACAGTTCATATCCTGAAGGTTCTAGTATGTACTTCTAAGGAAACTGTCAAAATGTAGTAAAACTCTACAAATACACAATTATCTTTCCAGGAAATGAATATGAACGTGTAACAAACAGTTGAAACACAAGCAAATAGAATCTAACTACATTTAAGGCCGAGTTCAATTACCGAGATTACTGGAAGAAAGTTGTGAAATGACGAGAATACTCATAATATTAACAAGTCCGGATATTTTAAATCGCGTTTTCAGTAAATTGTGATTTCAAACATCAAGAATTCCTGTTTGTAGAGATCACGATTTGTGTATAAAGCTTTTAAATGAGGATAATACTGTTTATGTTTACAATTGAGGCTTACTTTGCCACGTGTTTTTTGAATGAAACAGTGGATATCCTGAAGGTTCTTTATGTACTTCTAAGGAAACTGTCAAAATGTTGTAAAACTCTTTAAATACCCAATTACCTCTCCAGGAAATTAATATGAACGTGGAACAAACAGTTGAAACACAAGGAAATAGAACCTAACTACATTTAAGGCCGAGTTCAATTACCGAGATTACAGGTAGAAAGCTATGAAAGGACAAGTATTCTCTTAATATTAAAAAGTCCGGCTATTTTAAGTGGAGTTTTCACTAAATGTTATTTCAAACATCAGGAATTACTGTTTATAGAGCTCAGAACTTGTGTATAAAGCTTTTATATGTAGAGAATAGTGTTTATGTTTACAATTGAGGTTGAATTGGAGTGGCGTCTTTTGACTGAAACAGTTCATATCCTAAAGGTTCTAGTACTTACTTCTAAGGAAACTCTCAAAATGTGGTAAAACTCTTAAAATACACAATTATCTTATCAGGAAATGAATATGAACTTATAACAAACAGTTGAAACACAAGAAATTAAATTCTAACTACATTTAATGCCGAGTTCAATTACCGAGATTACAGGTAGAAAGCTCTGAAAGGACAAGAATTCTCTTAATATTAAAGAGTCCGGCTATTTTAAGTGGAGTTTTCACTAAATGTGATTTCAAACATCAGGAATTACTGTTTATAAAGCTCAGAACTTGTGTATAAAGCTTTTATATGTAGAGAATAGTGTTAATGTTTACAATTGAGGTTGAATTGGAGTGGCGTCTTTTGACTGAAACAGTTCTTAACCTGAAGGTTCTAGTATGTACTTCTAAGGAAACTCTCAAAATGTGGTAAAACTCTTTTAATGCACAATTACCTCTCCAGGAAATGAATATGAACGTGTTACAAACAGTTGAAACACAAGTAAATAGAATCTAACTACATTTAATTCCCAGTTCAATTACGGAGATTACAAGAACAAAGCTCTGAAATGACGAGAATTCTCAAAATGTAAACAATTCCGGATATTTCAAGTGGCGTTTTCAGTAAATTGTGATTTCAAACATTAAGAATTCCTGTTGATAGAGCTCTGAACTTGTGTATAAAACTTATAAATGTGGAGAATACTATTTATGTTTTCAATTGACGCTGAATTGGCGAGGCGTCTTTTGACTGAAACAGTTCATATCCTGAAGGTTCTAGTATGTACTTCTAAGGAAACTGTCAAAATGTAGTAAAACTCTACAAATACACAATTATCTTTCCAGGAAATGAATATGAACGTGTAACAAACAGTTGAAACACAAGCAAATAGAATCTAACTACATTTAAGGCCGAGTTCAATTACCGAGATTACTGGAAGAAAGTTGTGAAATGACGAGAATACTCATAATATTAACAAGTCCGGATATTTTAAATCGCGTTTTCAGTAAATTGTGATTTCAAACATCAAGAATTCCTGTTTGTAGAGATCACGATTTGTGTATAAAGCTTTTAAATGAGGATAATACTGTTTATGTTTACAATTGAGGCTTACTTTGCCACGTGTTTTTTGAATGAAACAGTGGATATCCTGAAGGTTCTTTATGTACTTCTAAGGAAACTGTCAAAATGTTGTAAAACTCTTTAAATACCCAATTACCTCTCCAGGAAATTAATATGAACGTGGAACAAACAGTTGAAACACAAGGAAATAGAACCTAACTACATTTAAGGCCGAGTTCAATTACCGAGATTACAGGTAGAAAGCTATGAAAGGACAAGTATTCTCTTAATATTAAAAAGTCCGGCTATTTTAAGTGGAGTTTTCACTAAATGTTATTTCAAACATCAGGAATTACTGTTTATAGAGCTCAGAACTTGTGTATAAAGCTTTTATATGTAGAGAATAGTGTTTATGTTTACAATTGAGGTTGAATTGGAGTGGCGTCTTTTGACTGAAACAGTTCATATCCTAAAGGTTCTAGTACTTACTTCTAAGGAAACTCTCAAAATGTGGTAAAACTCTTAAAATACACAATTATCTTATCAGGAAATGAATATGAACTTATAACAAACAGTTGAAACACAAGAAATTAAATTCTAACTACATTTAATGCCGAGTTCAATTACCGAGATTACAGGTAGAAAGCTCTGAAAGGACAAGAATTCTCTTAATATTAAAGAGTCCGGCTATTTTAAGTGGAGTTTTCACTAAATGTGATTTCAAACATCAGGAATTACTGTTTATAAAGCTCAGAACTTGTGTATAAAGCTTTTATATGTAGAGAATAGTGTTAATGTTTACAATTGAGGTTGAATTGGAGTGGCGTCTTTTGACTGAAACAGTTCTTAACCTGAAGGTTCTAGTATGTACTTCTAAGGAAACTCTCAAAATGTGGTAAAACTCTTTTAATGCACAATTACCTCTCCAGGAAATGAATATGAACGTGTTACAAACAGTTGAAACACAAGTAAATAGAATCTAACTACATTTAATTCCCAGTTCAATTACGGAGATTACAAGAACAAAGCTCTGAAATGACGAGAATTCTCAAAATGTAAACAATTCCGGATATTTCAAGTGGCGTTTTCAGTAAATTGTGATTTCAAACATTAAGAATTCCTGTGGATAGAGCTCTGAACTTGTGTATAAAACTTATAAATGTGGAGAATACTATTTATGTTTTCAATTGACGCTGAATTGGCGAGGCGTCTTTTGACTGAAACAGTTCATATCCTGAAGGTTCTAGTATGTACTTATAAGGAAACTGTCAAAATGTAGTAAAACTCTTCAAATACACAATTATCTTTCCAGGAAATGAATATGAACGTGTAACAAACAGTTGAAACACAAGCAAATAGAATCTAACTACATTTAAGGCCGAGTTCAATTACCGAGATTACTGGAAGAAAGTTGTGAAATGACGAGAATACTCATAATATTAACAAGTCCGGATATTTTAAATCGCGTTTTCAGTAAATTGTGATTTCAAACATCAAGAATTCCTGTTTGTAGAGATCACGATTTGTGTATAAAGCTTTTAAATGAGGATAATACTGTTTATGTTTACAATTGAGGCTTACTTTGCCACGTGTTTTTTGAATGAAACAGTGGATATCCTGAAGGTTCTTTATGTACTTCTAAGGAAACTGTCAAAATGTTGTAAAACTCTTTAAATACCCAATTACCTCTCCAGGAAATGAATATGAACGTGGAACAAACAGTTGAAACACAAGGAAATAGAACCTAACTACATTTAAGGCCGAGTTCAATTACCGAGATTACAGGTAGAAAGCTATGAAAGGACAAGTATTCTCTTAATATTAAAAAGTCCGGCTATTTTAAGTGGAGTTTTCACTAAATGTGATTTCAAACATCAGGAATTACTGTTTATAAAGCTCAGAACTTGTGTATAAAGCTTTTATATGTAGAGAATAGTGTTTATGTTTACAATTGAGGTTGAATTGGAGTGGCGTCTTTTGACTGAAATAGTTCATATCCTAAAGGTTCTAGTATGTACTTCTAAGGAAACTCTCAAAATGTGGTAAAACTCTTAAAATACACAATTATCTTATCAGGAAATGAATATGAACTTATAACAAACAGTTGAAACACAAGAAAATAAATTCTAACTACATTTAATGCCGAGTTCAATTACCGAGATTACAGGTAGAAAGCTCTGAAAGGACAAGAATTCTCTTAATATTAAAGAGTCCGGCTATTTTAAGTGGAGTTTTCACTAAATGTGATTTCAAACATCAGGAATTACTGTTTATAAAGCTCAGAACTTGTGTATAAAGCTTTTATATGTAGAGAATAGTGTTAATGTTTACAATTGAGGTTGAATTGGAGTGGCGTCTTTTGACTGAAACAGTTCTTAACCTGAAGGTTCTAGTATGTACTTCTAAGGAAACTCTCAAAATGTGGTAAAACTCTTTTAATGCACAATTACCTCTCCAGGAAATGAATATGAACGTGTTACAAACAGTTGAAACACAAGTAAATAGAATCTAACTACATTTAATTCCCAGTTCAATTACGGAGATTACAAGAACAAAGCTCTGAAATGACGAGAATTCTCAAAATGTAAACAATTCCGGATATTTCAAGTGGCGTTTTCAGTAAATTGTGATTTCAAACATTAAGAATTCCTGTTGATAGAGCTCTGAACTTGTGTATAAAACTTATAAATGTGGAGAATACTATTTATGTTTTCAATTGACGCTGAATTGGCGAGGCGTCTTTTGACTGAAACAGTTCATATCCTGAAGGTTCTAGTATGTACTTATAAGGAAACTGTCAAAATGTAGTAAAACTCTTCAAATACACAATTATCTTTCCAGGAAATGAATATGAACGTGTAACAAACAGTTGAAACACAAGCAAATAGAATCTAACTACATTTAAGGCCGAGTTCAATTACCAAGATTACTGGAAAAAAGTTGTGAAATGACGAGAATACTCATAATATTAACAAGTCCGGATATTTTAAATCGCGTTTTCAGTAAATTGTGATTTCAAACATCAAGAATTCCTGTTTGTAGAGATCACGATTTGTGTATAAAGCTTTTAAATGAGGATAATACTGTTTATGTTTACAATTGAGGCTTACTTTGCCACGTGTTTTTTGAATGAAACAGTGGATATCCTGAAGGTTCTTTATGTACTTCTACGGAAACTGTCAAAATGTTGTAAAACTCTTTAAATACCCAATTACCTCTCCAGGAAATGAATATGAACGTGGAACAAACAGTTGAAACACAAGGAAATAGAACCTAACTACATTTAAGGCCGAGTTCAATTACCGAGATTACAGGTAGAAAGCTATGAAAGGACAAGTATTCTCTTAATATTAAAAAGTCCGGCTATTTTAAGTGGAGTTTTCACTAAATGTGATTTCAAACATCAGGAATTACTGTTTATAGAGATCAGAACTTGTGTATAAAGCTTTTATATGTAGAGAATAGTGTTTATGTTTACAATTGAGGTTGAATTGGAGTGGCGTCTTTTGACTGAAACAGTTCATATCCTAAAGGTTCTAGTACTTACTTCTAAGGAAACTCTCAAAATGTGGTAAAACTCTTAAAATACACAATTATCTTATCAGGAAATGAATATGAACTTATAACAAACAGTTGAAACACAAGAAAATAAATTCTAACTACATTTAATGCCGAGTTCAATTACCGAGATTACAGGTAGAAAGCTATGAAAGGACAAGAATTCTCTTAATATTAAAGAGTCCGGCTATTTTAAGTGGAGTTTTCACTAAATGTGATTTCAAACATCAGGAATTACTGTTTATAAAGCTCAGAACTTGTGTATAAAGCTTTTATATGTAGAGAATAGTGTTAATGTTTACAATTGAGGTTGAATTGGAGTGGCGTCTTTTGACTGAAACAGTTCTTATCCTGAAGGTTCTAGTATGTACTTCTAAGGAAACTCTCAAAATGTGGTAAAACTCTTTTAATGCACAATTACCTCTCCAGGAAATGAATATGAACGTGTAACAAACAGTTGAAACACAAGTAAATAGAATCTAACTACATTTAATTCCCAGTTCAATTACGGAGATTACAAGAACAAAGCTCTGAAATGACGAGAATTCTCAAAATGTAAACAATTCCGGATATTTCAAGTGGCGTTTTCAGTAAATTGTGATTTCAAACATTAAGAATTCCTGTTGATAGAGCTCTGAACTTGTGTATAAAACTTATAAATGTGGAGAATACTATTTATGTTTTCAATTGACGCTGAATTGGCGAGGCGTCTTTTGACTGAAACAGTTCATATCCTGAAGGTTCTAGTATGTACTTCTAAGGAAACTGTCAAAATGTAGTAAAACTCTACAAATACACAATTATCTTTCCAGGAAATGAATATGAACGTGTAACAAACAGTTGAAACACAAGCAAATAGAATCTAACTACATTTAAGGCCGAGTTCAATTACCGAGATTACTGGAAGAAAGTTGTGAAATGACGAGAATACTCATAATATTAACAAGTCCGGATATTTTAAATCGCGTTTTCAGTAAATTGTGATTTCAAACATCAAGAATTCCTGTTTGTAGAGATCACGATTTGTGTATAAAGCTTTTAAATGAGGATAATACTGTTTATGTTTACAATTGAGGCTTACTTTGCCACGTGTTTTTTGAATGAAACAGTGGATATCCTGAAGGTTCTTTATGTACTTCTAAGGAAACTGTCAAAATGTTGTAAAACTCTTTAAATACCCAATTACCTCTCCAGGAAATTAATATGAACGTGGAACAAACAGTTGAAACACAAGGAAATAGAACCTAACTACATTTAAGGCCGAGTTCAATTACCGAGATTACAGGTAGAAAGCTATGAAAGGACAAGTATTCTCTTAATATTAAAAAGTCCGGCTATTTTAAGTGGAGTTTTCACTAAATGTGATTTCAAACATCAGGAATTACTGTTTATAGAGCTCAGAACTTGTGTATAAAGCTTTTATATGTAGAGAATAGTGTTTATGTTTACAATTGAGGTTGAATTGGAGTGGCGTCTTTTGACTGAAACAGTTCATATCCTAAAGGTTCTAGTACTTACTTCTAAGGAAACTCTCAAAATGTGGTAAAACTCTTAAAATACACAATTATCTTATCAGGAAATGAATATGAACTTATAACAAACAGTTGAAACACAAGAAATTAAATTCTAACTACATTTAATGCCGAGTTCAATTACCGAGATTACAGGTAGAAAGCTCTGAAAGGACAAGAATTCTCTTAATATTAAAGAGTCCGGCTATTTTAAGTGGAGTTTTCACTAAATGTGATTTCAAACATCAGGAATTACTGTTTATAAAGCTCAGAACTTGTGTATAAAGCTTTTATATGTAGAGAATAGTGTTAATGTTTACAATTGAGGTTGAATTGTAGTGGCGTCTTTTGACTGAAACAGTTTATATCCTAATGGTTCTAGTATGTACTTCTAAGGAAACTCTCAAAATGTGGTAAAAGTCTTTTAATACACAATTACCTCTCCAGAAAATGAATATGAACGTGTAGCAAACAGTTGAAACACAAGGAAATAGAATCTAACTACATTTAAGGCCGAGTTCAATTACCGAGATTACTGGAAGAAAGTTGTGAAATGACGAGAATACTCATAATATTAACAAGTCCGGATATTTTAAATCGCGTTTTCAGTAAATTGTGATTTCAAACATCAAGAATTCCTTTTTGTAGAGATCACGATTTCTGTATAAAGCTTTTATATGAGGATAATGCTGTTTATGTTTACAATTGAGGCTTACTTTGCCACGTGTTTTTTGAATGAAACAGTGGATATCCTGAAGGTTCTTTATGTACTTCTAAGGAAACTGTCAAAATGTTGTAAAACTCTTTAAATACCCGATTACCTCTCCAGGAAATGAATATGAACGTGTAACAAACAGTTGAAACACAAGGAAATAGAACCTAACTACATTTAAGGCCGAGTTCAATTACCGAGATTACAGGTAGAAAGCTATGAAAGGACAAGAATTCTCTTAATATTAAAAAGTCCGGCTATTTTAAGTGGAGTTTTCACTAAATGTGATTTCAAACATCAGGAATTACTGTTTATAAAGCTCAGAACTTGTGTATAAAGCTTTTATATATAGAGAATAGTGTTTATGTTTACAATTGAGGTTGAATTGGAGTGGCGTCTTTTGACTGAAACAGTCCATATCCTAAAGGTTCTAGTATGTACTTCTAAGGAAACTCTCAAAATGTGGTAAAACTCTTTTAATACACAATTACCTCTCCAGGAAATGAATATGAACGTGTAACAAACAGTTGAAACACAAGTAAATAGAATCTAACTACATTTAATTCCCAGTTGAATTACGGAGATTACAAGAACAAAGCTCTGAAATGACGAGAATTCTCAAAATGTAAACAATTCCGGATATTTCAAGTGGCGTTTTCAGTAAATTGTGATTTCAAACATTAAGAATTCCTGTTTATAGAGCTCTGAACTTGTGTATAAACTTATAAATGTGGAGAATACTGTTTATGTTTTCAATTGACGCTGAATTGGCGAGGCGTCTTTTGACTGAAACAGTGGATATCCTGAAGGTTCTTTATGTACTTCTAAGGAAACTGTCAAAATGTGGTAAAACTCTTCAAATACACAATTATCATTCCAGGAAATGAATATGAACGTGTAACAAACAGTTGAAACACAAGGAAATAGAATCTAACTACATTTAAGGCCGAATTCAATTACCGAGATTGCTGGAAGAAAGTTGTGAAATGACGAGAATACTAATAATATTAACAAGTCCGGATATTTTAAATCGCGTTTTCAGTAAATTGTGATTTCAAACATCAAGAATTGCTGTTTGTAGAGATCACGATTTGTGTATAAAGCTTTTAAATGAGGATAATACTGTTTATGTTTACAATTGAGGCTTACTTTGCCACGTGTTTTTTGAATGGAACAGTTGATATCCTGAAGGTTCTTTATGTACTTCTAGGGAAACTGTCAAAATGTTGTAAAACTCTTTAAATACACAATTACCTCTCCAGGAAATGAATATGAACGTGTAACAAACAGTTGAAACACAAGGAAATAGAACCTAACTACATTTAAGGCCGAGTTCAATTACCGAGATTACAGGTAGAAAGCTATGAAAGGACAAGAATTCTCTTAATATTAAAAAGTCCGGCTATTTTAAGTGGAGTTTTCACTAAATGTGATTTCAAACATCAGGAATTACTGTTTATAAAGCTCAGAACTTGTGTATAAAGCTTTTATATGTAGAGAATAGTGTTTATGTTTACAATTGAGGTTGAATTGGAGTGGCGTCTTTTGACTGAAACAGTCCATATCCTAAAGGTTCTAGTATGTACTTCTAAGGAAACTCTCAAAATGTGGTAAAACTCTTTTAATACACAATTACCTCTCCAGGAAATGAATATGAACGTGTAACAAACAGTTGAAACACAAGTAAATAGAATCTAACTACATTTAATTCCCAGTTGAATTACGGAGTTACAAGAACAAAACTCTGAAATGACGAGAATTCTCAAAATGTAAACAATTCCGGATATTTCAAGTGGCGTTTTCAGTAAATTGTGATTTCAAACATTAAGAATTCCTGTTTATAGAGCTCTGAACTTGTGTATAAACTTATAAATGTGGAGAATACTGTTTATGTTTTCATTTGACGCTGAATTGGCGAGGCGTCTTTTGACTGAAACAGTGGATATCCTGAAGGTTCTTTATGTACTTCTAAGGAAACTGTCAAAATGTGGTAAAACTCTTCAAATACACAATTATCATTCCAGGAAATGAATATGAACGTGTAACAAACAGTTGAAACACAAGGAAATAGAATCTAACTACATTTAAGGCCGAATTCAATTACCGAGATTGCTGGAAGAAAGTTGTGAAATGACGAGAATACTAATAATATTAACAAGTCCGGATATTTTAAATCGCGTTTTCAGTAAATTGTGATTTCAAACATCAAGAATTGCTGTTTGTAGAGATCACGATTTGTGTATAAAGCTTTTAAATGAGGATAATACTGTTTATGTTTACAATTGAGGCTTACTTTGCCACGTGTTTTTTGAATGGAACAGTTGATATCCTGAAGGTTCTTTATGTACTTCTAGGGAAACTGTCAAAATGTTGTAAAACTCTTTAAATACACAATTACCTCTCCAGGAAATGAATATGAACGTGTAACAAACAGTTGAAACACAAGGAAATAGAACCTAACTACATTTAAGGCCGAGTTCAATTACCGAGATTACAGGTAGAAAGCTATGAAAGGACAAGAATTCTCTTAATATTAAAAAGTCCGGCTATTTTAAGTGGAGTTTTCACTAAATGTGATTTCAAACATCAGGAATTACTGTTTATAAAGCTCAGAACTTGTGTATAAAGCTTTTATATGTAGAGAATAGTGTTTATGTTTACAATTGAGGTTGAATTGGAGTGGCGTCTTTTGACTGAAACAGTCCATATCCTAAAGGTTCTAGTATGTACTTCTAAGGAAACTCTCAAAATGTGGTAAAACTCTTTTAATACACAATTACCTCTCCAGGAAATGAATATGAACGTGTAACAAACAGTTGAAACACAAGTAAATAGAATCTAACTACATTTAATTCCCAGTTGAATTACGGAGTTACAAGAACAAAACTCTGAAATGACGAGAATTCTCAAAATGTAAACAATTCCGGATATTTCAAGTGGCGTTTTCAGTAAATTGTGATTTCAAACATTAAGAATTCCTGTTTATAGAGCTCTGAACTTGTGTATAAACTTATAAATGTGGAGAATACTGTTTATGTTTTCATTTGACGCTGAATTGGCGAGGCGTCTTTTGACTGAAACAGTGGATATCCTGAAGGTTCTTTATGTACTTCTAAGGAAACTGTCAAAATGTGGTAAAACTCTTCAAATACACAATTATCATTCCAGGAAATGAATATGAACGTGTAACAAACAGTTGAAACACAAGGAAATAGAATCTAACTACATTTAAGGCCGAATTCAATTACCGAGATTACTGGAAGAAAGTTGTGAAATGACGAGAATACTCATAATATTAACAAGTCCGGATATTTTAAATCGCGTTTTCAGTAAATTGTGATTTCAAACATCAAGAATTGCTGTTTGTAGAGATCACGATTTGTGTATAAAGCTTTTAAATGAGGATAATACTGTTTATGTTTACAATTGAGGCTTACTTTGCCACGTGTTTTTTGAATGGAACAGTTGATATCCTGAAGGTTCTTTATGTACTTCTAGGGAAACTGTCAAAATGTTGTAAAACTCTTTAAATACCCAATTACCTCTCCAGGAAATGAATATGAACGTGTAACAAACAGTTGAAACACAAGGAAATAGAACCTAACTACATTTAAGGCCGAGTTCAATTACCGAGATTACAGGTAGAAAGCTATGAAAGGACAAGAATTCTCTTAATATTAAAAAGTCCGGCTATTTTAAGTGGAGTTTTCACTAAATGTGATTTCAAACATCAGGAATTACTGTTTATAAAGCTCAGAACTTGTGTATAAAGCTTTTATATGTAGAGAATAGTGTTAATGTTTACAATTGAGGTTGAATTGGAGTGGCGTCTTTTGACTGAAACAGTTCTTATCCTGAAGGTTCTCGTATGTACTTCTAAGGAAACTCTCAAAATGTGGTAAAACTTTTTTAATGCACAATTACCTCTCCAGGAAATGAATATGAACGTGTAACAAACAGTTGAAAAACAAGTAAAAAGAATCTAACTACATTTAATTCCCAGTTCAATTACGGAGATTACAAGAACAAAGCTCTGAAATGACGAGAATTCTCAAAATGTAAACAATTCCGGATATTTCAAGTGGCGTTTTCAGTAAATTGTGATTTCAAACATTAAGAATTCCTGTTGATAGAGCTCTGAACTTGTGTATAAAACTTATAAATGTGGAGAATACTATTTATGTTTTCAATTGACGCTGAATTGGCGAGGCGTCTTTTGACTGAAACAGTTCATATCCTGAAGGTTCTAGTATGTACTTCTAAGGAAACTGTCAAAATGTAGTAAAACTCTTCAAATACACAATTATCTTTCCAGGAAATGAATATGAACGTGTAACAAACAGTTGAAACACAAGCAAATAGAATCTAACTACATTTAAGGCCGAGTTCAATTACCGAGATTACTGGTAGAAAGCTATGAAAGGACTAGTATTCTCTTAATATTAAAAAGTCCGGCTATTTTAAGTGGAGTTTTCACTAAATGTGATTTCAAACATCAGGAATTACTGTTTATAGAGCTCAGAACTTGTGTATAAAGCTTTTATATGTAGAGTATAGTGTTTATGTTTACAATTGAGGTTGAATTGGAGTGGCGTCTTTTGACTGAAACACTTCATATCCTAAAGGTTCTAGTATGTACTTCTAAGGAAACTCTCAAAATGTGGTAAAACTCTTAAAATACACAATTATCTTATCAGGGAATGAATATGACCTTATAACAAACAGTTGAAACACAAGAAAATAAATTCTAACTACATTTAATGCCGAGTTCAATTACCGAGATTACAGGTAGAAAGCTATGAAAGGACAAGAATTCTCTTAATGTTAAAGAGTCCGGCTATTTTAAGTGGAGTTTTCACTAAATGTGATTTCAAACATCAGGAATTACTGTTTATAAAGCTCAGAACTTGTGTATAAAGCTTTTATATGTAGAGAATAGTGTTAATGTTTACAATTGAGGTTGAATTGGAGCGGCGTCTTTTGACTGAAACAGTTTATATCCTAAAGGTTCTAGTATGTACTTCTAAGGAAACTCTCAAAATGTGGTAAAAGTCTTTTAATACACAATTACCTCTCCAGAAAATGAATATGAACATGTAGCAAACAGTTGAAACACAAGGAAATAGAATCTAACTACATTTAAGGCCGAATTCAATTACCGAGATTACTGGAAGAAAGTTGTGAAATGAGGAGAATACTCATAATATTAACAAGTCCGGATATTTTAAATCGCGTTTTCAGTAAATTGTGATTTCAAACATCAAGAATTGCTGTTTGTAGAGATCACGATTTGTGTATAAAGCTTTTAAATGAGGATAATACTGTTTATGTTTACAATTGAGGCTTACTTTGCCACGTGTTTTTTGAATGGAACAGTTGATATCCTGAAGGTTCTTTATGTACTTCTAGGGAAACTGTCAAAATGTTGTAAAACTCTTTAAATACACAATTACCTCTCCAGGAAATGAATATGAACGTGTAACAAACAGTTGAAACACAAGGAAATAGAACCTAACTACATTGAAGGCCGAGTTCAATTACCGAGATTACAGGTAGAAAGCTATGAAAGGACAAGTATTCTCTTAATATTAAAAAGTACGGCTATTTTAAGTGGAGTTTTCACTAAATGTGATTTCAAACATCAGGAATTACTGTTTATAGAGCTCAGAACTTGTGTATAAAGCTTTTATATGTAGAGAATAGTGTTCATGTTTACAATTGAAGTTGAATTGGAGTGGCGTCTTTTGACTGAAACAGTTCATATACTAAAGGTTCTAGTATGTACTTCTAAGGAAACTCTCAAAATGTGGTAAAAGTCTTTTAATACACAATTACCTCTCCAGAAAATGAATATGAACATGTAGCAAACAGTTGAAACACAAGGAAATAGAACCTAACTACATTTAAGGCCGAGTTCAATTACCGAGATTACTGGAAGAAAGTTGTGAAATGACGAGAATACTCATAATATTAACAAGTCCGGATATTTTAAATCGCGTTTTCAGTAAATTGTGATTTCAAACATCAAGAATTCCTGTTTGTAGAGATCACGATTTGTGTATAAAGCTTTTATATGAGGATAATACTGTTTATGTTTACAATTGAGGCTTACTTTGCCACGTGTTTTTTGAATGAAACAGTGGATATTCTGAAGGTTCTTTATGTACTTCTAAGGAAACTGTCAAAATGTTGTAAAACTCTTTAAATACACAATTACCTCTCCAGGAAAGGAATATGAACGTGGAACAAACAGTTGAAACACAAGGAAATAGAACCTAACTACATTTAAGGCCGAGTTCAATTACCGAGATTACAGGTAGAAAGCTATGAAAGGACAAGTATTCTCTTAATATTAAAAAGTCCGGCTATTTTAAGTGGAGTTTTCACTAAATGTGATTTCAAACATCAGGAATTACTGTTTATAGAGCTCAGAACTTGTGTATAAAGCTTTTATATGTAGAGAATAGTGTTTATGTTTACAATTGAGGTTGAATTGGAGTGGCGTCTTTTGACTGAAACAGTTCATATCCTAAAGGTTCTAGTATGTACTTCTAAGGAAACTCTCAAAATGTGGTAAAACTCTTAAAATACACAATTATCTTATCAGGAAATGAATATGAACGTATAACAAACAGTTGAAACACAAGAAAATAAATTCTAACTACATTTAATGCCGAGTTCAATTACCGAGATTACAGGTAGAAAGCTATGAAAGGACAAGAATTCTCTTAATATTAAAGAGTCCGGCTATTTTAAGTGGAGTTTTCACTAAATGTGATTTCAAACATCAGGAATTACTGTTTATAAAGCTCAGAACTTGTGTATAAAGCTTTTATATGTAGAGAATAGTGTTAATGTTTACAATTGAGGTTGAATTGGAGTGGCGTCTTTTGACTGAAACAGTTTATATCCTAAAGGTTCTAGTATGTACTTCTAAGGAAACTCTCAAAATGTGGTAAAAGTCTTTTAATACACAATTACCTCTCCAGAAAATGAATATGAACATGTAGCAAACAGTTGAAACACAAGGAAATAGAATCTAACTACATTTAAGGCCGAGTTCAATTACCGAGATTACTGGAAGAAAGTTGTGAAATGAAGAGAATACTCATAATATTAACAAGTCCGGATA
Source organism: Myotis nattereri (assembly GCF_964212035.1). Lineage (NCBI taxonomy): Eukaryota > Metazoa > Chordata > Mammalia > Chiroptera > Vespertilionidae > Myotis > Myotis nattereri. Next base: position 8,936,571 of record NC_138080.1, on the reverse strand, counting down.
TTTTAAATCGCGTTTTCAGTAAATTTTGATTTCAAACATCAAGAATTCCTGTTTGTAGAGATCACGATTTGTGTATAAAGCTTTTATATGAGGATAATACTGTTTATGTTTACAATTGAGGCTTACTTTGCCACGTGTTTTTTGAATGAAACAGTGGATATCCTGAAGGTTCTTTATGTACTTCTAAGGAAACTGTCAAAATGTTGTAAAACTCTTTAAATACACAATTACCTCTCCAGGAAATGAATATGAACGTGTAACAAACAGTTGAAACACAAGGAAATAGAACCTAACTACATTTAAGGCCGAGTTCAATTACCGAGATTACAGGTAGAAAGCTATGAAAGGACAAGAATTCTCTTAATATTAAAAAGTCCGGCTATTTAAAGTGGAGTTTTCACTAAATGTGATTTCAAACATCAGGAATTACTGTTTATAAAGCTCAGAACTTGTTTATAAAGCTTTTATATGTAGAGAATAGTGTTTATGTTTACAATTGAGGTTGAATTGGAGTGGCGTCTTTTGACTGAAACAGTCCATATCCTAAAGGTTCTAGTATGTACTTCTAAGGAAACTCTCAAAATGTGGTAAAACTCTTTTAATACACAATTACCTCTCCAGGAAATGAATATGAACGTGTAACAAACAGTTGAAACACAAGTAAATAGAATCTAACTACATTTAATTCCCAGTTGAATTACGGAGTTACAAGAACAAAGCTCTGAAATGACGAGAATTCTCAAAATGTAAACAATTCCGGATATTTCAAGTGGCGTTTTCAGTAAATTGTGATTTCAAACATTAAGAATTCCTGATTATAGAGCTCTGAACTTGTGTATAAACTTATAAATGTGGAGAATACTGTTTATGTTTTCAATTGACGCTGAATTGGCGAGGCGTCTTTTGACTGAAACAGTTCATATCCTGAAGGTTCTTTATGTACTTCTAAGGAAACTGTCAAAATGTGGTAAAACTCTTCAAATACACAATTATCATTCCAGTAAATGAATATGAACGTGTAACAAACAGTTGAAACACAAGGAAATAGAATCTAACTACATTTAAGGCCGAATTCAATTACCGAGATTACTGGAAGAAAGTTGTGAAATGACGAGAATACTCATAATATTAACAAGTCCGGATATTTTAAATCGCGTTTTCAGTAAATTGTGATTTCAAACATCAAGAATTGCTGTTTGTAGAGATCACGATTTGTGTATAAAGCTTTTATATGAGGATAATACTGTTTATGTTTACAATTGAGGCTTACTTTGCCACGTGTTTTTTGAATGAAACAGTGGATATTCTGAAGGTTCTTTATGTACTTCTAAGGAAACTGTCAAAATGTTGTAAAACTCTTTAAATACCCAATTACCTCTCCAGGAAATGAATATGAACGTGGAACAAACAGTTGAAACACAAGGAAATAGAACCTAACTACATTTAAGGCCGAGTTCAATTACCGAGATTACAGGTAGAAAGCTATGAAAGGACAAGTATTCTCTTAATATTAAAAAGTCCGGCTATTTTAAGTGGAGTTTTCACTAAATGTGATTTCAAACATCAGGAATTACTGTTTATAGAGCTCAGAACTTGTGTATAAAGCTTTTATATGTAGAGAATAGTGTTTATGTTTACAATTGAGGTTGAATTGGAGTGGCGTTTTTTGACTGAAACAGTTCATATCCTAAAGGTTCTAGTATGTACTTCTAAGGAAACTCTCAAAATGTGGTAAAACTCTTAAAATACACAATTATCTTATCAGGAAATGAATATGAACTTATAACAAACAGTTGAAACACAAGAAAATAAATTCTAACTACATTTAATGCCGAGTTCAATTACCGAGATTACAGGTAGAAAGCTCTGAAAGGACAGGAATTCTCTTAATAATAAAGAGTCCGGCTATTGTAAGTGGAATTTTCACTAAATGTGATTTCAAACATCAGGAATTACTGTTTATAAAGCTCAGAACTTGTGTATAAAGCTTTTATATGTAGAGAGTAGTGTTAATGTTTACAATTGAGGTTGAATTGGAGTGGCGTCTTTTGACTGAAACAGTTTATATCCTACAGGTTCTAGTGTGTACTTCTAAGGAAACTCTCAAAATGTGGTAAAAGTCTTTTAATACACAATTACCTCTCCAGAAAATGAATATGAACGTGTAGCAAACAGTTGAAATACAAGTAAATAGAATCTAACTACATTTAATTCCCAGTTCAATTACGGAGATTACAGGAAGAAAGCTCTGAAATGAAGAGAATTCTCAAAATGTAAACAATTCCGGATATTTCAAGTGGCGTTTTCAGTAAATTGTGATGTCAAACATTAAGAATTCCTGTTTATAGACCTCTGAACTTGTGTATAAAACTTATAAATGTGGAGAATACTGTTTATGTTTTCAATTGACGCTGAATTGCCGAGGCGTCTTTTGACTGAAACAGTTCATATCCTGAAGGTTCTAGTATGTACTTCTAAGGAAACTGTCAAAATGTAGTAAAACTCTTCAAATACACAATTATCTTTCCAGGAAATGAATATGAACGTGTAACAAACAGTTGAAACACAAGCAAATAGAATCTAACTACATTTAAGGCCGAATTCAATTACCGAGATTACTGGAAGAAAGTTGTGAAATGACGAGAATACTCATAATATTAACAAGTCCGGATATTTTAAATCGCGTTTTCAGTAAATTGTGATTTCAAACATCAAGAATTGCTGTTTGTAGAGATCACGATTTGTGTATAAATCTTTTAAATGAGGATAATACTGTTTATGTTTACAATTGAGGCTTACTTTGCCACGTGTTTTTTGAATGGAACAGTTGATATCCTGAAGGTTCTTTATGTACTTCTAGGGAAACTGTCAAAATGTTGTAAAACTCTTTAAATACACAATTACCTCTCCAGGAAATGAATATGAACGTGTAACAAACAGTTGAAACACAAGGAAATAGAACCTAACTACATTTAAGGCCGAGTTCAATTACCGAGATTACAGGTAGAAAGCTATGAAAGGACAAGAATTCTCTTAATATTAAAAAGTCCGGCTATTTTAAGTGGAGTTTTCACTAAATGTGATTTCAAACATCAGGAATTACTGTTTATAAAGCTCAGAACTTGTGTATAAAGCTTTTATATGTAGAGAATAGTGTTAATGTTTCCAATGAGGTTGAATTGGAGTGGCGTCTTTTGACTGAAACAGTTCTTATCCTGAAGGTTCTAGTATGTACTTCTAAGGAAACTCTCAAAATGTGGTAAAACTCTTTTAATGCACAATTACCTCTCCAGGAAATGAATATGAACGTGTAACAAACAGTTGAAACACAAGTAAATAGAATCTAACTACATTTAATTCCCAGTTCAATTACGGAGATTACAAGAACAAAGCTCTGAAATGACGAGAATTCTCAAAATGTAAACAATTCCGGATATTTCAAGTGGCGTTTTCAGTAAATTGTGATTTCAAACATTAAGAATTCCTGTTGATAGAGCTCTGAACTTGTGTATAAAACTTATAAATGTGGAGAATACTGTTTATGTTTTCAATTGACGCTGAATTGGCGAGGCGTCTTTTGACTGAAACAGTTCATATCCTGAAGGTTCTAGTATGTACTTTTAAGGAAACTGTCAAAATGTAGTAAAACTCTTCAAATACACAATTATCTTTCCAGGAAATGAATATGAACGTGTAACAAACAGTTGAAACACAAGGAAATAGAACCTAACTACATTTAAGGCCGAGTTCAATTACCGAGATTACAGGTAGAAAGCTATGAAAGGACAAGTATTCTCTTAATATTAAAAAGTCCGGCTATTTTAAGTGGAGTTTTCACTAAATGTGATTTCAAACATCAGGAATTACTGTTTATAGAGCTCAGAACTTGTGTATAAAGCTTTTATATGTAGAGAATAGTGTTTATGTTTACAATTGAGGTTGAATTGGAGTGGCGTCTTTTGACTGAAACAGTTCATATCCTAAAGGTTCTAGTATGTACTTCTAAGGAAACTCTCAAAATGTGGTAAAACTCTTAAAATACACAATTATCTTATCAGGAAATGAATATGAACTTATAACAAACAGTTGAAACACAAGAAAATAAATTCTAACTACATTTAATGCCGAGTTCAATTACCGAGATTACAGGTAGAAAGCTCTGAAAGGACAAGAATTCTCTTAATACTAAAGATTCCGGCTATTTTAAGTGGAGTTTTCACTAAATGTGATTTCAAACATCAGGAATTACTGTTTATAAAGCTCAGAACTTGTGTATAAAGCTTTTATATGTAGAGAATAGTGTTAATGTTTACAATTGAGGTTGAATTGGAGCGGCGTCTTTTGACTGAAACAGTTCTTATCCTGAAGGTTCTCATATGTACTTCTAAGGAAACTATCAAAATGTGGTAAAACTCTTTTAATGCACAATTACCTCTCCAGGAAATGAATATGAACGTGTAACAAACAGTTGAAACACAAGTAAATAGAATCTAACTACATTTAATTCCCAGTTCAATTACGGAGATTACAAGAACAAAGCTCTGAAATGACGAGAATTCTCAAAATGTAAACAATTCCGGATATTTCAAGTGGCGTTTTCAGTAAATTGTGATTTCAAACATTAAGAATTCCTGTTGATAGAGCTCTGAACTTGTGTATAAAACTTATAAATGTGGAGAATACTATTTATGTTTTCAATTGACGCTGAATTGGCGAGGCGTCTTTTGACTGAAACAGTTCATATCCTGAAGGTTCTAGTATGTACTTATAAGGAAACTGTCAAAATGTAGTAAAACCCTTCAAATACACAATTATCTTTCCAGGAAATGAATATGAACGTGTAACAAACAGTTGAAACACAAGCAAATAGAATCTAACTACATTTAAGGCCGAGTTCAATTACCGAGATTACTGGAAGAAAGTTGTGAAATGACGAGAATACTCATAATATTAACAAGTCCGGATATTTTAAATCGCGTTTTCAGTAAATTGTGATTTCAAACATCAAGAATTCCTGTTTGTAGAGATCACGATTTGTGTATAAAGCTTTTAAATGAGGATAATACTGTTTATGTTTACAATTGAGGCTTACTTTGCCACGTGTTTTTTGAATGAAACAGTGGATATCCTGAATGTTCTTTATGTACTTCTAAGGAAACAGTCAAAATGTTGTAAAACTCTTTAAATACACGATTACCTCTCCAGGAAATGAATATGAACGTGTAACAAACAGTTGAAACACAAGGAAATAGAACCTAACTACATTTAAGGCCGAGTTCAATTACCGAGATTACAGGTAGAAAGCTCTGAAAGGACAAGAATTCTCTTAATATTAAAAAGTCCGGCTATTTTAAGTTGAGTTTTCACTAAATGTGATTTCAAACATCAGGAATTACTGTTTATAGAGCTCAGAACTTGTGTATAAAGCTTTTATATGTAGAGAATAGTGTTTATGTTTACAATTGAGGTTGAATTGGAGTGGCGTTTTTTGACTGAAACAGTTCATATCCTAAAGGTTCTAGTATGTACTTCTAAGGAAACTCTCAAAATGTGGTAAAACTCTTAAAATACACAATTATCTTATCAGGAAATGAATATGAACTTATAACAAACAGTTGAAACACAAGAAAATAAATTCTAACTACATTTAATGCCGAGTTCAATTACCGAGATTACAGGTAGAAAGCTATGAAAGGACAAGAATTCTCTTAATATGAAAGAGTCCGGCTATTTTAAGTGGAGTTTTCACTAAATGTGATTTCAAACATCAGGAATTACTGTTTATAAAGCTCAGAACTTGTGTATAAAGCTTTTATATGTAGAGAATAGTGTTAATGTTTACAATTGAGGTTGAATTGGAGTGGCGTCTTTTGACTGAAACAGTTCTTATCCTGAAGGTTCTCGTATGTACTTCTAAGGAAACTCTCAAAATGTGGTAAAACTCTTTTAATGCACAATTACCTCTCCAGGAAATGAATATGAACGTGTAACAAACAGTTGAAACACAAGTAAATAGAATCTAACTACATTTAATTCCCAGTTCAATTACGGAGATTACAAGAACAAAGCTCTGAAATGACGAGAATTCTCAAAATGTAAACAATTCCGGATATTTCAAGTGGCGTTTTCAGTAAATTGTGATTTCAAACATTAAGAATTCCTGTTGATAGAGCTCTGAACTTGTGTATAAAACTTATAAATGTGGAGAATACTATTTATGTTTTCAATTGACGCTGAATTGGCGAGGCGTCTTTTGACTGAAACAGTTCATATCCTGAAGGTTCTAGTATGTACTTATAAGGAAACTGTCAAAATGTAGTAAAACTCTTCAAATACACAATTATCTTTCCAGGAAATGAATATGAACGTGTAACAAACAGTTGAAACACAAGCAAATAGAATCTAACTACATTTAAGGCCGAGTTCAATTACCGAGATTACTGGAAGAAAGTTGTGAAATGACGAGAATACTCATAATATTAACAAGTCCGGATATTTTAAATCGCGTTTTCAGTAAATTGTGATTTCAAACATCAAGAATTCCTGTTTGTAGAGATCACGATTTGTGTATAAAGCTTTTAAATGAGGATAATACTGTTTATGTTTACAATTGAGGCTTAATTTGCCATGTGTTTTTTGAATGAAACAGTGGATATCCTGAAGGTTCTTTATGTACTTCTAAGGAAACTGTCAAAATGTTGTAAAACTCTTTAAATACCCGATTACCTCTCCAGGAAATGAATATGAACGTGGAACAAACAGTTGAAACACAAGGAAATAGAACCTAACTACATTTAAGGCCGAGTTCAATTACCGAGATTACAGGTAGAAAGCTATGAAAGGACAAGTATTCTCTTAATATTAAAAAGTCCGGCTATTTTAAGTGGAGTTTTCACTAAATGTGATTTCAAACATCAGGAATTACTGTTTATAGAGCTCAGAACTTGTGTATAAAGCTTTTATATGTAGAGAATAGTGTTTATGTTTACAATTGAGGTTGAATTGGAGTGGCGTCTTTTGACTGAAACAATTCATATCCTAAAGGTTCTAGTACTTACTTCTAAGGAAACTCTCAAAATGTGGTAAAACTCTTAAAATACACAATTATCTTATCAGGAAATGAATATGAACTTATAACAAACAGTTGAAACACAAGTAAATAGAATCTAACTACATTTAATTCCCAGTTCAATTACGGAGATTACAAGAACAAAGCTCTGAAATGACGAGAATTCTCAAAATGTAAACAATTTCGGATATTTCAAGTGGTGTTTTCAGTAAATTGTGATTTCAAACATTAAGAATTCCTGTTGATAGAGCTCTGAACTTGTGTATAAAACTTATAAATGTGGAGAATACTATTTATGTTTTCAATTGACGCTGAATTGGCGAGGCGTCTTTTGACTGAAACAGTTCATATCCTGAAGGTTCTAGTATGTACTTTTAAGGAAACTGTCAAAATGTAGTAAAACTCTTCAAATACACAATTATCTTTCCAGGAAATGAATATGAACGTGTAACAAACAGTTGAAACACAAGCAAATAGAACCTAACTACATTTAAGGCCGAGTTCAATTACCGAGATTACTGGAAGAAAGTTGTGAAATGACGAGAATACTCATAATATTAACAAGTCCGGATATTTTAAATCGCGTTTTCAGTAAATTGTGATTTCAAACATCAAGAATTCCTGTTTGTAGAGATCACGATTTGTGTATAAAGCTTTTAAATGAGGATAATACTGTTTATGTTTACAATTGAGGCTTACTTTGCCACGTGTTTTTTGAATGAAACAGTGGATATCCTGAATGTTCTTTATGTACTTCTAAGGAAACAGTCAAAATGTTGTAAAACTCTTTAAATACACGATTACCTCTCCAGGAAATGAATATGAACGTGTAACAAACAGTTGAAACACAAGGAAATAGAACCTAACTACATTTAAGGCCGAGTTCAATTACCGAGATTACAGGTAGAAAGCTCTGAAAGGACAAGAATTCTCTTAATATTAAAAAGTCCGGCTATTTTAAGTTGAGTTTTCACTAAATGTGATTTCAAACATCAGGAATTACTGTTTATAGAGCTCAGAACTTGTGTATAAAGCTTTTATATGTAGAGAATAGTGTTTATGTTTACAATTGAGGTTGAATTGGAGTGGCGTCTTTTGACTGAAACAGTTCATATCCTAAAGGTTCTAGTATGTACTTCTAAGGAAACTCTCAAAATGTGGTAAAACTCTTAAAATACACAATTATCTTATCAGGAAATGAATATGAACTTATAACAAACAGTTTAAACACAAGAAAATAAATTCTAACTACATTTAATGCCGAGTTCAATTACCGAGATTTCAGGTAGAAAGCTCTGAAAGGACAGGAATTCTCTTAATATTAAAGAGTCCGGCTATTGTAAGTGGAATTTTCATTAAATGTGATTTCAAACATCAGGAATTACTGTTTATAAAGCTCAGAACTTGTGTATAAAGCTTTTATATGTAGAGAGTAGTGTTAATGTTTACAATTGAGGTTGAATTGGAGTGGCGTCTTTTGACTGAAACAGTTTATATCCTACAGGTTCTAGTGTGTACTTCTAAGGAAACTCTCAAAATGTGGTAAAAGTCTTTTAATACACAATTACCTCTCCAGAAAATGAATATGAACGTGTAGCAAACAGTTGAAATACAAGTAAATAGAATCTAACTACATTTAATTCCCAGTTCAATTACGGAGATTACAGGAAGAAAGCTCTGAAATGAAGAGAATTCTCAAAATGTAAACAATTCCGGATATTTCAAGTGGCGTTTTCAGTAAATTGTGATTTCAAACATTAAGAATTCCTGTTTATAGAGCTCTGAACTTGTGTATAAAACTTATAAATGTGGAGAATACTGTTTATGTTTTCAATTGACGCTGAATTGCCGAGGCGTCTTTTGACTGAAACAGTTCATATCCTGAAGGTTCTAGTATGTACTTCTAAGGAAACTGTCAAAATGTAGTAAAACTCTTCAAATACACAATTATCTTTCCAGGAAATGAATATGAACGTGTAACAAACAGTTGAAACACAAGCAAATAGAATCTAACTACATTTAAGGCCGAATTCAATTACCGAGATTACTGGAAGAAAGTTGTGAAATGACGAGAATACTCATAATATTAACAAGTCCGGATATTTTAAATCGCGTTTTCAGTAAATTGTGATTTCAAACATCAAGAATTGCTGTTTGTAGAGATCACGATTTGTGTATAAATCTTTTAAATGAGGATAATACTGTTTATGTTTACAATTGAGGCTTACTTTGCCACGTGTTTTTTGAATGGAACAGTTGATATCCTGAAGGTTCTTTATGTACTTCTAGGGAAACTGTCAAAATGTTGTAAAACTCTTTAAATACACAATTACCTCTCCAGGAAATGAATATGAACGTGTAACAAACAGTTGAAACACAAGGAAATAGAACCTAACTACATTTAAGGCCGAGTTCAATTACCGAGATTACAGGTAGAAAGCTATGAAAGGACAAGAATTCTCTTAATATTAAAAAGTCCGGCTATTTTAAGTGGAGTTTTCACTAAATGTGATTTCAAACATCAGGAATTACTGTTTATAAAGCTCAGAACTTGTGTATAAAGCTTTTATATGTAGAGAATAGTGTTAATGTTTCCAATGAGGTTGAATTGGAGTGGCGTCTTTTGACTGAAACAGTTCTTATCCTGAAGGTTCTAGTATGTACTTCTAAGGAAACTCTCAAAATGTGGTAAAACTCTTTTAATGCACAATTACCTCTCCAGGAAATGAATATGAACGTGTAACAAACAGTTGAAACACAAGTAAATAGAATCTAACTACATTTAATTCCCAGTTCAATTACGGAGATTACAAGAACAAAGCTCTGAAATGACGAGAATTCTCAAAATGTAAACAATTCCGGATATTTCAAGTGGCGTTTTCAGTAAATTGTGATTTCAAACATTAAGAATTCCTGTTGATAGAGCTCTGAACTTGTGTATAAAACTTATAAATGTGGAGAATACTGTTTATGTTTTCAATTGACGCTGAATTGGCGAGGCGTCTTTTGACTGAAACAGTTCATATCCTGAAGGTTCTAGTATGTACTTTTAAGGAAACTGTCAAAATGTAGTAAAACTCTTCAAATACACAATTATCTTTCCAGGAAATGAATATGAACGTGTAACAAACAGTTGAAACACAAGCAAATAGAACCTAACTACATTTAAGGCCGAGTTCAATTACCGAGATTACTGGAAGAAAGTTGTGAAATGACGAGAATACTCATAATATTAACAAGTCCGGATATTTTAAATCGCGTTTTCAGTAAATTGTGATTTCAAACATCAAGAATTCCTGTTTGTAGAGATCACGATTTGTGTATAAAGCTTTTAAATGAGGATAATACTGTTTATGTTTACAATTGAGGCTTACTTTGCCACGTGTTTTTTGAATGAAACAGTGGATATCCTGAATGTTCTTTATGTACTTCTAAGGAAACAGTCAAAATGTTGTAAAACTCTTTAAATACACGATTACCTCTCCAGGAAATGAATATGAACGTGTAACAAACAGTTGAAACACAAGGAAATAGAACCTAACTACATTTAAGGCCGAGTTCAATTACCGAGATTACAGGTAGAAAGCTCTGAAAGGACAAGAATTCTCTTAATATTAAAAAGTCCGGCCATTTTAAGTTGAGTTTTCACTAAATGTGATTTCAAACATCAGGAATTACTGTTTATAGAGCTCAGAACTTGTGTATAAAGCTTTTATATGTAGAGAATAGTGTTAATGTTTCCAATGAGGTTGAATTGGAGTGGCGTCTTTTGACTGAAAGAGTTCTTATCCTGAAGGTTCTAGTATGTACTTCTAAGGAAACTCTCAAAATGTGGTAAAACTCTTTTAATGCACAATTACCTCTCCAGGAAATGAATATGAACGTGTAACAAACAGTTGAAACACAAGTAAATAGAATCTAACTACATTTAATTCCCAGTTCAATTACGGAGATTACAAGAACAAAGCTCTGAAATGACGAGAATTCTCAAAATGTAAACAATTCCGGATATTTCAAGTGGCGTTTTCAGTAAATTGTGATTTCAAACATTAAGAATTCCTGTTGATAGAGCTCTGAACTTGTGTATAAAACTTATAAATGTGGAGAATACTGTTTATGTTTTCAATTGACGCTGAATTGGCGAGGCGTCTTTTGACTGAAACAGTTCATATCCTGAAGGTTCTAGTATGTACTTTTAAGGAAACTGTCAAAATGTAGTAAAACTCTTCAAATACACAATTATCTTTCCAGGAAATGAATATGAACGTGTAACAAACAGTTGAAACACAAGCAAATAGAACCTAACTACATTTAAGGCCGAGTTCAATTACCGAGATTACTGGAAGAAAGTTGTGAAATGACGAGAATACTCATAATATTAACAAGTCCGGATATTTTAAATCGCGTTTTCAGTAAATTGTGATTTCAAACATCAAGAATTGCTGTTTGTAGAGATCACGATTTGTGTATAAAGCTTTTAAATGAGGATAATACTGTTTATGTTTACAATTGAGGCTTACTTTGCCACGTGTTTTTTGAATGGAACAGTTGATATCCTGAAGGTTCTTTATGTACTTCTAGGGAAACTGTCAAAATGTTGTAAAACTCTTTAAATACACAATTACCTCTCCAGGAAATGAATATGAACGTGTAACAAACAGTTGAAACACAAGGAAATAGAACCTAACTACATTTAAGGCCGAGTTCAATTACCGAGATTACAGGTAGAAAGCTATGAAAGGACAAGTATTCTCTTAATATTAAAAAGTCCGGCTATTTTAAGTGGAGTTTTCACTAAATGTGATTTCAAACATCAGGAATTACTGTTTATAGAGCTCAGAACTTGTGTATAAAGCTTTTATATGTAGAGAATAGTGTTTATGTTTACAATTGAGGTTGAATTGGAGTGGCGTCTTTTGACTGAAACAGTTCATATCCTAAAGGTTCTAGTATGTACTTCTAAGGAAACTCTCAAAATGTGGTAAAACTCTTAAAATACACAATTATCTTATCAGGAAATGAATATGAACTTATAACAAACAGTTGAAACACAAGAAAATAAATTCTAACTACATTTAATGCCGAGGTCAATTACCGAGATTACAGGTAGAAAGCTCTGAAAGGACAAGTATTCTCTTAATATTAAAAAGTCCGGCTATTTTAAGTGGAGTTTTCACTAAATGTGATTTCAAACATCAGGAATTACTGTTTATAGAGCTCAGAACTTGTGTATAAAGCTTTTATATGTAGAGAATAGTGTTTATGTTTACAATTGAGGTTGAATTGGAGTGGCGTCTTTTGACTGAGACAGTTCATATCCTAAAGGTTCTAGTACTTACTTCTAAGGAAACTCTCAAAATGTGGTAAAACTCTTAAAATACACAATTATCTTATCAGGAAATGAATATGAACTTATAACAAACAGTTGAAACACAAGTAAATAGAATCTAACTACATTTAATTCCCAGTTCAATTACGGAGATTACAAGAACAAAGCTCTGAAATGATGAGAATTCTCAAAATGTAAACAATTTCGGATATTTCAAGTGGCGTTTTCAGTAAATTGTGATTTCAAACATTAAGAATTCCTGTTGATAGAGCTCTGAACTTGTGTATAAAACTTATAAATGTGGAGAATACTATTTATGTTTTCAATTGACGCTGAATTGGCGAGGCGTCTTTTGACTGAAACAGTTCATATCCTGAAGGTTCTAGTATGTACTTTTAAGGAAACTGTCAAAATGTAGTAAAACTCTTCAAATACACAATTATCTTTCCAGGAAATGAATATGAACGTGTAACAAACAGTTGAAACACAAGCAAATAGAACCTAACTACATTTAAGGCCGAGTTCAATTACCGAGATTACTGGAAGAAAGTTGTGAAATGACGAGAATACTCATAATATTAACAAGTCCGGATATTTTAAATCGCGTTTTCAGTAAATTGTGATTTCAAACATCAAGAATTCCTGTTTGTAGAGATCACGATTTGTGTATAAAGCTTTTAAATGAGGATAATACTGTTTATGTTTACAATTGAGGCTTACTTTGCCACGTGTTTTTTGAATGAAACAGTGGATATCCTGAAGGTTCTTTATGTACTTCTAAGGAAACTGTCAAAATGTTGTAAAACTCTTTAAATACCCGATTACCTCTCCAGGAAATGAATATGAACGTGGAACAAACAGTTGAAACACAAGGAAATAGAACCTAACTACATTTAAGGCCGAGTTCAATTACCGAGATTACAGGTAGAAAGCTATGAAAGGACAAGTATTCTCTTAATATTAAAAAGTCCGGCTATTTTAAGTGGAGTTTTCACTAAATGTGATTTCAAACATCAGGAATTACTGTTTATAGAGCTCAGAACTTGTGTATAAAGCTTTTATATGTAGAGAATAGTGTTTATGTTTACAATTGAGGTTGAATTGGAGTGGCGTCTTTTGACTGAAACAGTTCATATCCTAAAGGTTCTAGTACTTACTTCTAAGGAAACTCTCAAAATGTGGTAAAACTCTTAAAATACACAATTATCTTATCAGGAAATGAATATGAACTTATAACAAACAGTTGAAACACAAGTAAATAGAATCTAACTACATTTAATTCCCAGTTCAATTACGGAGATTACAAGAACAAAGCTCTGAAATGACGAGAATTCTCAAAATGTAAACAATTTCGGATATTTCAAGTGGCGTTTTCAGTAAATTGTGATTTCAAACATTAAGAATTCCTGTTGATAGAGCTCTGAACTTGTGTATAAAACTTATAAATGTGGAGAATACTATTTATGTTTTCAATTGACGCTGAATTGGCGAGGCGTCTTTTGACTGAAACAGTTCATATCCTGAAGGTTCTAGTATGTACTTTTAAGGAAACTGTCAAAATGTAGTAAAACTCTTCAAATACACAATTATCTTTCCAGGAAATGAATATGAACGTGTAACAAACAGTTGAAACACAAGCAAATAGAACCTAACTACATTTAAGGCCGAGTTCAATTACCGAGATTACTGGAAGAAAGTTGTGAAATGACGAGAATACTCATAATATTAACAAGTCCGGATATTTTAAATCGCGTTTTCAGTAAATTGTGATTTCAAACATCAAGAATTCCTGTTTGTAGAGATCACGATTTGTGTATAAAGCTTTTAAATGAGGATAATACTGTTTATGTTTACAATTGAGGCTTACTTTGCCACGTGTTTTTTGAATGAAACAGTGGATATCCTGAATGTTCTTTATGTACTTCTAAGGAAACAGTCAAAATGTTGTAAAACTCTTTAAATACACGATTACCTCTCCAGGAAATGAATATGAACGTGTAACAAACAGTTGAAACACAAGGAAATAGAACCTAACTACATTTAAGGCCGAGTTCAATTACCGAGATTACAGGTAGAAAGCTCTGAAAGGACAAGAATTCTCTTAATATTAAAAAGTCCGGCTATTTTAAGTTGAGTTTTCACTAAATGTGATTTCAAACATCAGGAATTACTGTTTATAGAGCTCAGAACTTGTGTATAAAGCTTTTATATGTAGAGAATAGTGTTAATGTTTCCAATGAGGTTGAATTGGAGTGGCGTCTTTTGACTGAAAGAGTTCTTATCCTGAAGGTTCTAGTATGTACTTCTAAGGAAACTCTCAAAATGTGGTAAAACTCTTTTAATGCACAATTACCTCTCCAGGAAATGAATATGAACGTGTAACAAACAGTTGAAACACAAGTAAATAGAATCTAACTACATTTAATTCCCAGTTCAATTACGGAGATTACAAGAACAAAGCTCTGAAATGACGAGAATTCTCAAAATGTAAACAATTCCGGATATTTCAAGTGGCGTTTTCAGTAAATTGTGATTTCAAACATTAAGAATTCCTGTTGATAGAGCTCTGAACTTGTGTATAAAACTTATAAATGTGGAGAATACTGTTTATGTTTTCAATTGACGCTGAATTGGCGAGGCGTCTTTTGACTGAAACAGTTCATATCCTGAAGGTTCTAGTATGTACTTTTAAGGAAACTGTCAAAATGTAGTAAAACTCTTCAAATACACAATTATCTTTCCAGGAAATGAATATGAATGTGTAACAAACAGTAGAAACACAAGCAAATAGAACCTAACTACATTTAAGGCCGAGTTCAATTACCGAGATTACTGGAAGAAAGTTGTGAAATGACGAGAATACTCATAATATTAACAAGTCCGGATATTTTAAATCGCGTTTTCAGTAAATTGTGATTTCAAACATCAAGAATTGCTGTTTGTAGAGATCACGATTTGTGTATAAAGCTTTTAAATGAGGATAATACTGTTTATGTTTACAATTGAGGCTTACTTTGCCACGTGTTTTTTGAATGGAACAGTTGATATCCTGAAGGTTCTTTATGTACTTCTAGGGAAACTGTCAAAATGTTGTAAAACTCTTTAAATACACAATTACCTCTCCAGGAAATGAATATGAACGTGTAACAAACAGTTGAAACACAAGGAAATAGAACCTAACTACATTTAAGGCCGAGTTCAATTACCGAGATTACAGGTAGAAAGCTATGAAAGGACAAGAATTCTCTTAATATTAAGAAGTCCGGCTATTTTAAGTGGAGTTTTCACTAAATGTGATTTCAAACATCAGGAATTACTGTTTATAGAGCTCAGAACTTGTGTATAAAGCTTTTATATGTAGAGAATAGTGTTTATGTTTACAATTGAGGTTGAATTGGAGTGGCGTCTTTTGACTGAAACAGTTCATATCCTAAAGGTTCTAGTATGTACTTCTAAGGAAACTCTCAAAATGTGGTAAAACTCTTAAAATACACAATTATCTTATCAGGAAATGAATATGAACTTATAACAAACAGTTGAAACACAAGAAAATAAATTCTAACTACATTTAATGCCGAGTTCAATTACCGAGATTACAGGTAGAAAGCTCTGAAAGGACAAGAATTCTCTTAATATTAAAGAGTCCGGCTATTTTAAGTGGAGTTTTCACTAAATGTGATTTCAAACATCAGGAATTACTGTTTATAAAGCTCAGAACTTGTGTATAAAGCTTTTATATGTAGAGAATAGTGTTAATGTTTACAATTGAGGTTGAATTGGAGTGGCGTCTTTTGACTGAAACAGTTCTTATCCTGAAGGTTCTAGTATGTACTTCTAAGGAAACTCTCAAAATGTGGTAAAACTCTTTTAATGCACAATTACCTCTCCAGGAAATGAATATGAACGTGTAACAAACAGTTGAAACACAAGTAAATAGAATCTAACTACATTTAATTCCCAGTTCAAGTACGGAGATTACAAGAACAAAGCTCTGAAATGACGAGAATTCTCAAAATGTAAACAATTCCGGATATTTCAAGTGGCGTTTTCAGTAAATTGTGATTTCAAACATTAAGAATTCCTGTTGATAGAGCTCTGAACTTGTGTATAAAACTTATAAATGTGGAGAATACTATTTATGTTTTCAATTGACGCTGAATTGGCGAGGCGTCTTTTGACTGAAACAGTTCATATCCTGAAGGTTCTAGTATGTACTTATAAGGAAACTGTCAAAATGAAGTAAAACTCTTCAAATACACAATTATCTTTCCAGGAAATGAATATGAACGTGTAACAAACAGTTGAAACACAAGCAAATAGAATCTAACTACATTTAAGGCCAAGTTCAATTACCGAGATTACTGGAAGAAAGTTGTGAAATGACGAGAATACTCATAATATTAACAAGTCCGGATATTTTAAATCGCGTTTTCAGTAAATTGTGATTTCAAACATCAAGAATTCCTGTTTGTAGAGATCACGATTTGTGTATAAAGCTTTTAAATGAGGATAATACTGTTTATGTTTACAATTGAGGCTTACTTTGCCACGTGTTTTTTGAATGAAACAGTGGATATCCTGAAGGTTCTTTATGTACTTCTAAGGAAACAGTCAAAATGTTGTAAAACTCTTTAAATACACGATTACCTCTCCAGGAAATGAATATGAACGTGTAACAAACAGTTGAAACACAAGGAAATAGAACCTAACTACATTTAAGGCCGAGTTCAATTACCGAGATTACAGGTAGAAAGCTCTGAAAGGACAAGAATTCTCTTAATATTAAAAAGTCAGGCTATTTTAAGTTGAGTTTTCACTAAATGTGATTTCAAACATCAGGAATTACTGTTTATAGAGCTCAGAACTTGTGTATTAAGCTTTTATATGTAGAGAATAGTGTTTATGTTTACAATTGAGGTTGAATTGGAGTGGCGTCTTTTGACTGAAACAGTTCATATCCTAAAGGTTCTAGTATGTACTTCTAAGGAAACTCTCAAAATGTGGTAAAACTCTTAAAATACACAATTATCTTATCAGGAAATGAATATGAACTTATAACAAACAGTTGAAACACAAGAAAATAAATTCTAACTACATTTAATGCCGAGTTCAATTACCGAGATTTCAGGTAGAAAGCTCTGAAAGGACAGGAATTCTCTTAATATTAAAGAGTCCGGCTATTGTAAGTGGAATTTTCATTAAATGTGATTTCAAACATCAGGAATTACTGTTTATAAAGCTCAGAACTTGTGTATAAAGCTTTTATATGTAGAGAGTAGTGTTAATGTTTACAATTGAGGTTGAATTGGAGTGGCGTCTTTTGACTGAAACAGTTTATATCCTACAGGTTCTAGTGTGTACTTCTAAGGAAACTCTCAAAATGTGGTAAAAGTCTTTTAATACACAATTACCTCTCCAGAAAATGAATATGAACGTGTAGCAAACAGTTGAAATACAAGTAAATAGAATCTACCTACATTTAATTCCCAGTTCAATTACGGAGATTACAGGAAGAAAGCTCTGAAATGAAGAGAATTCTCAAAATGTAAACAATTCCGGATATTTCAAGTGGCGTTTTCAGTAAATTGTGATTTCAAACATTAAGAATTCCTGTTTATAGAGCTCTGAACTTGTGTATAAAACTTATAAATGTGGAGAATACTGTTTATGTTTTCAATTGACGCTGAATTGCCGAGGCGTCTTTTGACTGAAACAGTTCATATCCTGAAGGTTCTAGTATGTACTTCTAAGGAAACTGTCAAAATGTAGTAAAACTCTTCAAATACACAATTATCTTTCCAGGAAATGAATATGAACGTGTAACAAACAGTTGAAACACAAGCAAATAGAATCTAACTACATTTAAGGCCGAATTCAATTACCGAGATTACTGGAAGAAAGTTGTGAAATGACGAGAATACTCATAATATTAACAAGTCCGGATATTTTAAATCGCGTTTTCAGTAAATTGTGATTTCAAACATCAAGAATTGCTGTTTGTAGAGATCACGATTTGTGTATAAATCTTTTAAATGAGGATAATACTGTTTATGTTTACAATTGAGGCTTACTTTGCCACGTGTTTTTTGAATGGAACAGTTGATATCCTGAAGGTTCTTTATGTACTTCTAGGGAAACTGTCAAAATGTTGTAAAACTCTTTAAATACACAATTACCTCTCCAGGAAATGAATATGAACGTGTAACAAACAGTTGAAACACAAGGAAATAGAACCTAACTACATTTAAGGCCGAGTTCAATTACCGAGATTACAGGTAGAAAGCTATGAAAGGACAAGAATTCTCTTAATATTAAAAAGTCCGGCTATTTTAAGTGGAGTTTTCACTAAATGTGATTTCAAACATCAGGAATTACTGTTTATAAAGCTCAGAACTTGTGTATAAAGCTTTTATATGTAGAGAATAGTGTTAATGTTTACAATGAGGTTGAATTGGAGTGGCGTCTTTTGACTGAAAGAGTTCTTATCCTGAAGGTTCTAGTATGTACTTCTAAGGAAACTCTCAAAATGTGGTAAAACTCTTTTAATGCACAATTACCTCTCCAGGAAATGAATATGAACGTGTAACAAACAGTTGAAACACAAGTAAATAGAATCTAACTACATTTAATTCCCAGTTCAAGTACGGAGATTACAAGAACAAAGCTCTGAAATGACGAGAATTCTCAAAATGTAAACAATTCCGGATATTTCAAGTGGCGTTTTCAGTAAATTGTGATTTCAAACATTAAGAATTCCTGTTGATAGAGCTCTGAACTTGTGTATAAAACTTATAAATGTGGAGAATACTATTTATGTTTTCAATTGACGCTGAATTGGCGAGGCGTCTTTTGACTGAAACAGTTCATATCCTGAAGGTTCTAGTATGTACTTATAAGGAAACTGTCAAAATGAAGTAAAACTCTTCAAATACACAATTATCTTTCCAGGAAATGAATATGAACGTGTAACAAACAGTTGAAACACAAGCAAATAGAATCTAACTACATTTAAGGCCAAGTTCAATTACCGAGATTACTGGAAGAAAGTTGTGAAATGACGAGAATACTCATAATATTAACAAGTCCGGATATTTTAAATCGCGTTTTCAGTAAATTGTGATTTCAAACATCAAGAATTCCTGTTTGTAGAGATCACGATTTGTGTATAAAGCTTTTAAATGAGGATAATACTGTTTATGTTTACAATTGAGGCTTACTTTGCCACGTGTTTTTTGAATGAAACAGTGGATATCCTGAAGGTTCTTTATGTACTTCTAAGGAAACAGTCAAAATGTTGTAAAACTCTTTAAATACACGATTACCTCTCCAGGAAATGAATATGAACGTGTAACAAACAGTTGAAACACAAGGAAATAGAACCTAACTACATTTAAGGCCGAGTTCAATTACCGAGATTACAGGTAGAAAGCTCTGAAAGGACAAGAATTCTCTTAATATTAAAAAGTCAGGCTATTTTAAGTTGAGTTTTCACTAAATGTGATTTCAAA
Source organism: Myotis nattereri (assembly GCF_964212035.1). Lineage (NCBI taxonomy): Eukaryota > Metazoa > Chordata > Mammalia > Chiroptera > Vespertilionidae > Myotis > Myotis nattereri. The sequence goes on along the minus strand of NC_138080.1, from coordinate 8,916,665 downwards.
CATCAGGAATTACTGTTTATAGAGCTCAGAACTTGTGTATTAAGCTTTTATATGTAGAGAATAGTGTTTATGTTTACAATTGAGGTTGAATTGGAGTGGCGTCTTTTGACTGAAACAGTTCATATCCTAAAGGTTCTAGTATGTACTTCTAAGGAAACTCTCAAAATGTGGTAAAACTCTTAAAATACACAATTATCTTATCAGGAAATGAATATGAACTTATAACAAACAGTTGAAACACAAGAAAATAAATTCTAACTACATTTAATGCCGAGTTCAATTACCGAGATTTCAGGTAGAAAGCTCTGAAAGGACAGGAATTCTCTTAATATTAAAGAGTCCGGCTATTGTAAGTGGAATTTTCATTAAATGTGATTTCAAACATCAGGAATTACTGTTTATAAAGCTCAGAACTTGTGTATAAAGCTTTTATATGTAGAGAGTAGTGTTAATGTTTACAATTGAGGTTGAATTGGAGTGGCGTCTTTTGACTGAAACAGTTTATATCCTACAGGTTCTAGTGTGTACTTCTAAGGAAACTCTCAAAATGTGGTAAAAGTCTTTTAATACACAATTACCTCTCCAGAAAATGAATATGAACGTGTAGCAAACAGTTGAAATACAAGTAAATAGAATCTAACTACATTTAATTCCCAGTTCAATTACGGAGATTACAGGAAGAAAGCTCTGAAATGAAGAGAATTCTCAAAATGTAAACAATTCCGGATATTTCAAGTGGCGTTTTCAGTAAATTGTGATTTCAAACATTAAGAATTCCTGTTTATAGAGCTCTGAACTTGTGTATAAAACTTATAAATGTGGAGAATACTGTTTATGTTTTCAATTGACGCTGAATTGCCGAGGCGTCTTTTGACTGAAACAGTTCATATCCTGAAGGTTCTAGTATGTACTTCTAAGGAAACTGTCAAAATGTAGTAAAACTCTTCAAATACACAATTATCTTTCCAGGAAATGAATATGAACGTGTAACAAACAGTTGAAACACAAGCAAATAGAATCTAACTACATTTAAGGCCGAATTCAATTACCGAGATTACTGGAAGAAAGTTGTGAAATGACGAGAATACTCATAATATTAACAAGTCCGGATATTTTAAATCGCGTTTTCAGTAAATTGTGATTTCAAACATCAAGAATTGCTGTTTGTAGAGATCACGATTTGTGTATAAATCTTTTAAATGAGGATAATACTGTTTATGTTTACAATTGAGGCTTACTTTGCCACGTGTTTTTTGAATGGAACAGTTGATATCCTGAAGGTTCTTTATGTACTTCTAGGGAAACTGTCAAAATGTTGTAAAACTCTTTAAATACACAATTACCTCTCCAGGAAATGAATATGAACGTGTAACAAACAGTTGAAACACAAGGAAATAGAACCTAACTACATTTAAGGCCGAGTTCAATTACCGAGATTACAGGTAGAAAGCTATGAAAGGACAAGAATTCTCTTAATATTAAAAAGTCCGGCTATTTTAAGTGGAGTTTTCACTAAATGTGATTTCAAACATCAGGAATTACTGTTTATAAAGCTCAGAACTTGTGTATAAAGCTTTTATATGTAGAGAATAGTGTTAATGTTTACAATGAGGTTGAATTGGAGTGGCGTCTTTTGACTGAAAGAGTTCTTATCCTGAAGGTTCTAGTATGTACTTCTAAGGAAACTCTCAAAATGTGGTAAAACTCTTTTAATGCACAATTACCTCTCCAGGAAATGAATATGAACGTGTAACAAACAGTTGAAACACAAGTAAATAGAATCTAACTACATTTAATTCCCAGTTCAATTACGGAGATTACAAGAACAAAGCTCTGAAATGACGAGAATTCTCAAAATGTAAACAATTCCGGATATTTCAAGTGGCGTTTTCAGTAAATTGTGATTTCAAACATTAAGAATTCCTGTTGATAGAGCTCTGAACTTGTGTATAAAACTTATAAATGTGGAGAATACTGTTTATGTTTTCAATTGACGCTGAATTGGCGAGGCGTCTTTTGACTGAAACAGTTCATATCCTGAAGGTTCTAGTATGTACTTTTAAGGAAACTGTCAAAATGTAGTAAAACTCTTCAAATACACAATTATCTTTCCAGGAAATGAATATGAACGTGTAACAAACAGTTGAAACACAAGCAAATAGAACCTAACTACATTTAAGGCCGAGTTCAATTACCGAGATTACTGGAAGAAAGTTGTGAAATGACGAGAATACTCATAATATTAACAAGTCCGGATATTTTAAATCGCGTTTTCAGTAAATTGTGATTTCAAACATCAAGAATTGCTGTTTGTAGAGATCACGATTTGTGTATAAAGCTTTTAAATGAGGATAATACTGTTTATGTTTACAATTGAGGCTTACTTTGCCACGTGTTTTTTGAATGGAACAGTTGATATCCTGAAGGTTCTTTATGTACTTCTAGGGAAACTGTCAAAATGTTGTAAAACTCTTTAAATACACAATTACCTCTCCAGGAAATGAATATGAACGTGTAACAAACAGTTGAAACACAAGGAAATAGAACCTAACTACATTTAAGGCCGAGTTCAATTACCGAGATTACAGGTAGAAAGCTATGAAAGGACAAGTATTCTCTTAATATTAAAAAGTCCGGCTATTTTAAGTGGAGTTTTCACTAAATGTGATTTCAAACATCAGGAATTACTGTTTATAGAGCTCAGAACTTGTGTATAAAGCTTTTATATGTAGAGAATAGTGTTTATGTTTACAATTGAGGTTGAATTGGAGTGGCGTCTTTTGACTGAAACAGTTCATATCCTAAAGGTTCTAGTATGTACTTCTAAGGAAACTCTCAAAATGTGGTAAAACTCTTAAAATACACAATTATCTTATCAGGAAATGAATATGAACTTATAACAAACAGTTGAAACACAAGAAAATAAATTCTAACTACATTTAATGCCGAGGTCAATTACCGAGATTACAGGTAGAAAGCTCTGAAAGGACAAGAATTCTCTTAATATTAAAGATTCCGGCTATTTTAAGTGGAGTTTTCACTAAATGTGATTTCAAACATCAGGAATTACTGTTTATAAAGCTCAGAACTTGTGTATAAAGCTTTTATATGTAGAGAATAGTGTTAATGTTTACAATTGAGGTTGAATTGGAGCGGCGTCTTTTGACTGAAACAGTTCTTATCCTGAAGGTTCTCGTATGTACTTCTAAGGAAACTCTCAAAATGTGGTAAAACTCTTTTAATGCACAATTACCTCTCCAGGAAATGAATATGAACGTGTAACAAACAGTTGAAACACAAGTAAATAGAATCTAACTACATTTAATTCCCAGTTCAATTACGGAGATTACAAGAACAAAGCTCTGAAATGACGAGAATTCTCAAAATGTAAACAATTCCGGATATTTCAAGTGGCGTTTTCAGTAAATTGTGATTTCAAACATTAAGAATTCCTGTTGATAGAGCTCTGAACTTGTGTATAAAACTTATAAATGTGGAGAATACTATTTATGTTTTCAATTGACGCTGAATTGGCGAGGCGTCTTTTGACTGAAACAGTTCATATCCTGAAGGTTCTAGTATGTACTTATAAGGAAACTGTCAAAATGTAGTAAAACTCTTCAAATACACAATTATCTTTCCAGGAAATGAATATGAACGTGTAACAAACAGTTGAAACACAAGCAAATAGAATCTAACTACATTTAAGGCCGAGTTTAATTACCGAGATTACTGGAAGAAAGTTGTGAAATGACGAGAATACTCATAATATTAACAAGTCCGGATATTTTAAATCGCGTTTTCAGTAAATTGTGATTTCAAACATCAAGAATTCCTGTTTGTAGAGATCACGATTTGTGTATAAAGCTTTTAAATGAGGATAATACTGTTTATGTTTACAATTGAGGCTTAATTTGCCACGTGTTTTTTGAATGAAACAGTGGATATCCTGAAGGTTCTTTATGTACTTCTAAGGAAACAGTCAAAATGTTGTAAAACTCTTTAAATACCCGATTACCTCTCCAGGAAATGAATATGAACGTGGAACAAACACTTGAAACACAAGGAAATAGAACCTAACTACATTTAAGGCCGAGTTCAATTACCGAGATTACAGGTAGAAAGCTATGAAAGGACAAGTATTCTCTTAATATTAAAAAGTCCGGCTATTTTAAGTGGAGTTTTCACTAAATGTGATTTCAAACATCAGGAATTACTGTTTATAGAGCTCAGAACTTGTGTATAAAGCTTTTATATGTAGAGAATAGTGTTTATGTTTACAATTGAGGTTGAATTGGAGTGGCGTCTTTTGACTGAGACAGTTCATATCCTAAAGGTTCTAGTACTTACTTCTAAGGAAACTCTCAAAATGTGGTAAAACTCTTAAAATACACAATTATCTTATCAGGAAATGAATATGAACTTATAACAAACAGTTGAAACACAAGTAAATAGAATCTAACTACATTTAATTCCCAGTTCAATTACGGAGATTACAAGAACAAAGCTCTGAAATGATGAGAATTCTCAAAATGTAAACAATTTCGGATATTTCAAGTGGCGTTTTCAGTAAATTGTGATTTCAAACATTAAGAATTCCTGTTGATAGAGCTCTGAACTTGTGTATAAAACTTATAAATGTGGAGAATACTATTTATGTTTTCAATTGACGCTGAATTGGCGAGGCGTCTTTTGACTGAAACAGTTCATATCCTGAAGGTTCTAGTATGTACTTTTAAGGAAACTGTCAAAATGTAGTAAAACTCTTCAAATACACAATTATCTTTCCAGGAAATGAATATGAACGTGTAACAAACAGTTGAAACACAAGCAAATAGAACCTAACTACATTTAAGGCCGAGTTCAATTACCGAGATTACTGGAAGAAAGTTGTGAAATGACGAGAATACTCATAATATTAACAAGTCCGGATATTTTAAATCGCGTTTTCAGTAAATTGTGATTTCAAACATCAAGAATTCCTGTTTGTAGAGATCACGATTTGTGTATAAAGCTTTTAAATGAGGATAATACTGTTTATGTTTACAATTGAGGCTTACTTTGCCACGTGTTTTTTGAATGAAACAGTGGATATCCTGAAGGTTCTTTATGTACTTCTAAGGAAACTGTCAAAATGTTGTAAAACTCTTTAAATACCCGATTACCTCTCCAGGAAATGAATATGAACGTGGAACAAACAGTTGAAACACAAGGAAATAGAACCTAACTACATTTAAGGCCGAGTTCAATTACCGAGATTACAGGTAGAAAGCTATGAAAGGACAAGTATTCTCTTAATATTAAAAAGTCCGGCTATTTTAAGTGGAGTTTTCACTAAATGTGATTTCAAACATCAGGAATTACTGTTTATAGAGCTCAGAACTTGTGTATAAAGCTTTTATATGTAGAGAATAGTGTTAATGTTTACAATTGAGGTTGAATTGGAGTGGCGTCTTTTGACTGAAACAGTTCATATCCTAAAGGTTCTAGTACTTACTTCTAAGGAAACTCTCAAAATGTGGTAAAACTCTTAAAATACACAATTATCTTATCAGGAAATGAATATGAACTTATAACAAACAGTTGAAACACAAGTAAATAGAATCTAACTACATTTAATTCCCAGTTCAATTACGGAGATTACAAGAACAAAGCTCTGAAATGACGAGAATTCTCAAAATGTAAACAATTTCGGATATTTCAAGTGGCGTTTTCAGTAAATTGTGATTTCAAACATTAAGAATTCCTGTTGATAGAGCTCTGAACTTGTGTATAAAACTTATAAATGTGGAGAATACTATTTATGTTTTCAATTGACGCTGAATTGGCGAGGCGTCTTTTGACTGAAACAGTTCATATCCTGAAGGTTCTAGTATGTACTTTTAAGGAAACTGTCAAAATGTAGTAAAACTCTTCAAATACACAATTATCTTTCCAGGAAATGAATATGAACGTGTAACAAACAGTTGAAACACAAGCAAATAGAACCTAACTACATTTAAGGCCGAGTTCAATTACCGAGATTACTGGAAGAAAGTTGTGAAATGACGAGAATACTCATAATATTAACAAGTCCGGATATTTTAAATCGCGTTTTCAGTAAATTGTGATTTCAAACATCAAGAATTCCTGTTTGTAGAGATCACGATTTGTGTATAAAGCTTTTAAATGAGGATAATACTGTTTATGTTTACAATTGAGGCTTACTTTGCCACGTGTTTTTTGAATGAAACAGTGGATATCCTGAATGTTCTTTATGTACTTCTAAGGAAACAGTCAAAATGTTGTAAAACTCTTTAAATACACGATTACCTCTCCAGGAAATGAATATGAACGTGTAACAAACAGTTGAAACACAAGGAAATAGAACCTAACTACATTTAAGGCCGAGTTCAATTACCGAGATTACAGGTAGAAAGCTCTGAAAGGACAAGAATTCTCTTAATATTAAAAAGTCCGGCTATTTTAAGTTGAGTTTTCACTAAATGTGATTTCAAACATCAGGAATTACTGTTTATAGAGCTCAGAACTTGTGTATAAAGCTTTTATATGTAGAGAATAGTGTTAATGTTTCCAATGAGGTTGAATTGGAGTGGCGTCTTTTGACTGAAAGAGTTCTTTTCCTGAAGGTTCTAGTATGTACTTCTAAGGAAACTCTCAAAATGTGGTAAAACTCTTTTAATACACAATTACCTCTCCAGGAAATGAATATGAACGTGTAACAAACAGTTGAAACACAAGTAAATAGAATCTAACTACATTTAATTCCCAGTTCAATTACGGAGATTACAAGAACAAAGCTCTGAAATGACGAGAATTCTCAAAATGTAAACAATTCCGGATATTTCAAGTGGCGTTTTCAGTAAATTGTGATTTCAAACATTAAGAATTCCTGTTGATAGAGCTCTGAACTTGTGTATAAAACTTATAAATGTGGAGAATACTGTTTATGTTTTCAATTGACGCTGAATTGGCGAGGCGTCTTTTGACTGAAACAGTTCATATCCTGAAGGTTCTAGTATGTACTTTTAAGGAAACTGTCAAAATGTAGTAAAACTCTTCAAATACACAATTATCTTTCCAGGAAATGAATATGAACGTGTAACAAACAGTTGAAACACAAGCAAATAGAACCTAACTACATTTAAGGCCGAGTTCAATTACCGAGATTACTGGAAGAAAGTTGTGAAATGACGAGAATACTCATAATATTAACAAGTCCGGATATTTTAAATCGCGTTTTCAGTAAATTGTGATTTCAAACATCAAGAATTGCTGTTTGTAGAGATCACGATTTGTGTATAAAGCTTTTAAATGAGGATAATACTGTTTATGTTTACAATTGAGGCTTACTTTGCCACGTGTTTTTTGAATGGAACAGTTGATATCCTGAAGGTTCTTTATGTACTTCTAGGGAAACTGTCAAAATGTTGTAAAACTCTTTAAATACACAATTACCTCTCCAGGAAATGAATATGAACGTGTAACAAACAGTTGAAACACAAGGAAATAGAACCTAACTACATTTAAGGCCGAGTTCAATTACCGAGATTACAGGTAGAAAGCTATGAAAGGACAAGTATTCTCTTAATATTAAAAAGTCCGGCTATTTTAAGTGGAGTTTTCACTAAATGTGATTTCAAACATCAGGAATTACTGTTTATAGAGCTCAGAACTTGTGTATAAAGCTTTTATATGTAGAGAATAGTGTTTATGTTTACAATTGAGGTTGAATTGGAGTGGCGTCTTTTGACTGAAACAGTTCATATCCTAAAGGTTCTAGTATGTACTTCTAAGGAAACTCTCAAAATGTGGTAAAACTCTTAAAATACACAATTATCTTATCAGGAAATGAATATGAACTTATAACAAACAGTTGAAACACAAGAAAATAAATTCTAACTACATTTAATGCCGAGTTCAATTACCGAGATTACAGGTAGAAAGCTCTGAAAGGACAAGAATTCTCTTAATATTAAAGATTCCGGCTATTTTAAGTGGAGTTTTCACTAAATGTGATTTCAAACATCAGGAATTACTGTTTATAAAGCTCAGAACTTGTGTATAAAGCTTTTATATGTAGAGAATAGTGTTAATGTTTACAATTGAGGTTGAATTGGAGCGGCGTCTTTTGACTGAAACAGTTCTTATCCTGAAGGTTCTCGTATGTACTTCTAAGGAAACTCTCAAAATGTGGTAAAACTCTTTTAATGCACAATTACCTCTCCAGGAAATGAATATGAACGTGTAACAAACAGTTGAAACACAAGTAAATAGAATCTAACTACATTTAATTCCCAGTTCAATTACGGAGATTACAAGAACAAAGCTCTGAAATGACGAGAATTCTCAAAATGTAAACAATTCCGGATATTTCAAGTGGCGTTTTCAGTAAATTGTGATTTCAAACATTAAGAATTCCTGTTGATAGAGCTCTGAACTTGTGTATAAAACTTATAAATGTGGAGAATACTATTTATGTTTTCAATTGACGCTGAATTGGCGAGGCGTCTTTTGACTGAAACAGTTCATATCCTGAAGGTTCTAGTATGTACTTATAAGGAAACTGTCAAAATGTAGTAAAACTCTTCAAATACACAATTATCTTTCCAGGAAATGAATATGAACGTGTAACAAACAGTTGAAACACAAGCAAATAGAATCTAACTACATTTAAGGCCGAGTTTAATTACCGAGATTACTGGAAGAAAGTTGTGAAATGACGAGAATACTCATAATATTAACAAGTCCGGATATTTTAAATCGCGTTTTCAGTAAATTGTGATTTCAAACATCAAGAATTCCTGTTTGTAGAGATCACGATTTGTGTATAAAGCTTTTAAATGAGGATAATACTGTTTATGTTTACAATTGAGGCTTAATTTGCCAGGTGTTTTTTGAATGAAACAGTGGATATCCTGAAGGTTCTTTATGTACTTCTAAGGAAACTGTCAAAATGTTGTAAAACTCTTTAAATACCCGATTACCTCTCCAGGAAATGAATATGAACGTGGAACAAACACTTGAAACACAAGGAAATAGAACCTAACTACATTTAAGGCCGAGTTCAATTACCGAGATTACAGGTAGAAAGCTCTGAAAGGACAAGTATTCTCTTAATATTAAAAAGTCCGGCTATTTTAAGTGGAGTTTTCACTAAATGTGATTTCAAACATCAGGAATTACTGTTTATAGAGCTCAGAACTTGTGTATAAAGCTTTCATATGTAGAGAATAGTGTTTATGTTTACAATTGAGGTTGAATTGGAGTGGCGTCTTTTGACTGAAACAGTTCATATCCTAAAGGTTCTAGTACTTACTTCTAAGGAAACTCTCAAAATGTGGTAAAACTCTTAAAATACACAATTATCTTATCAGGAAATGAATATGAACTTATAACAAACAGTTGAAACACAAGTAAATAGAATCTAACTACATTTAATTCCCAGTTCAATTACGGAGATTACAAGAACAAAGCTCTGAAATGACGAGAATTCTCAAAATGTAAACAATTCCGGATATTTCAAGTGGCGTTTTCAGTAAATTGTGATTTCAAACATTAAGAATTCCTGTTGATAGAGCTCTGAACTTGTGTATAAAACTTATAAATGTGGAGAATACTATTTATGTTTTCAATTGACGCTGAATTGGCGAGGCGTCTTTTGACTGAAACAGTTCATATCCTGAAGGTTCTAGTATGTACTTATAAGGAAACTGTCAAAATGTAGTAAAACTCTTCAAATACACAATTATCTTTCCAGGAAATGAATATGAACGTGTAACAAACAGTTGAAACACAAGCAAATAGAATCTAACTACATTTAAGGCCGAGTTTAATTACCGAGATTACTGGAAGAAAGTTGTGAAATGACGAGAATACTCATAATATTAACAAGTCCGGATATTTTAAATCGCGTTTTCAGTAAATTGTGATTTCAAACATCAAGAATTCCTGTTTGTAGAGATCACGATTTGTGTATAAAGCTTTTAAATGAGGATAATACTGTTTATGTTTACAATTGAGGCTTAATTTGCCAGGTGTTTTTTGAATGAAACAGTGGATATCCTGAAGGTTCTTTATGTACTTCTAAGGAAACTGTCAAAATGTTGTAAAACTCTTTAAATACCCGATTACCTCTCCAGGAAATGAATATGAACGTGGAACAAACACTTGAAACAGAAGGAAATAGAACCTAACTACATTTAAGGCCGAGTTCAATTACCGAGATTACAGGTAGAAAGCTCTGAAAGGACAAGTATTCTCTTAATATTAAAAAGTCCGGCTATTTTAAGTGGAGTTTTCACTAAATGTGATTTCAAACATCAGGAATTACTGTTTATAGAGCTCAGAACTTGTGTATAAAGCTTTTATATGTAGAGAATAGTGTTTATGTTTACAATTGAGGTTGAATTGGAGTGGCGTCTTTTGACTGAAACAGTTCATATCCTAAAGGTTCTAGTACTTACTTCTAAGGAAACTCTCAAAATGTGGTAAAACTCTTAAAATACACAATTATCTTATCAGGAAATGAATATGAACTTATAACAAACAGTTGAAACACAAGTAAATAGAATCTAACTACATTTAATTCCCAGTTCAATTACGGAGATTACAGGAAGAAAGCTCTGAAATGACGAGAATTCTCAAAATGTAAACAATTCCGGATATTTCAAGTGGCGTTTTCAGTAAATTGTGATTTCAAACATTAAGAATTCCTGTTTATAGAGCTCTGAACTTGTGTATAAAACTTATAAATGTGGAGAATACTGTTTATGTTTTCAATTGACGCTGAATTGGCGAGGCGTCTTTTGACTGAAACAGTTCATATCCTGAAGGTTCTAGTATGTACTTCTAAGGAAACTGTCAAAATGTAGTAAAACTCTTCAAATACACAATTATCTTTCCAGGAAATGAATATGAATGTGTAACAAACAGTAGAAACACAAGGAAATAGAATCTAACTACATTTAAGGTCGAGTTCAATTACCGAGATTACTGGAAGAAAGTTGTGAAATGACGAGAATACTCATAATATTAACAAGTCCGGATATTTTAAATCGCGTTTTCAGTAAATTGTGATTTCAAACATCAAGAATTGCTGTTTGTAGAGATCACGATATGTGTATAAAGCTTTTAAATGAGGATAATACTGTTTATGTTTACAATTGAGGCTTACTTTGCCACGTGTTTTTTGAATGGAACAGTGGATATCCTGAAGGTTCTTTATGTACTTCTAGGGAAACTGTCAAAATGTTGTAAAACTCTTTAAATACACAATTACCTCTCCAGGAAATGAATATGAACGTGTAACAAACAGTTGAAACACAAGGAAATCGAACCTAACTACATTGTAGGCCGAGTTCAATTACCAAGATTACAGGTAGAAAGCTATGAAAGGACAAGAATTCTCTTAATATTAAAAAGTCCGGCTATTTTAAGTGGAGTTTTCACTAAATGTGATTTCAAACATCAGGAATTACTGTTTATAAAGCTCAGAACTTGTGTATAAAGCTTTTATATGTAGAGAATAGTGTTAATGTTTACAATTGAGGTTGAATTGGAGTGGCGTCTTTTGACTGAAACAGTTCTTATCCTGAAGGTTCTAGTATGTACTTCTAAGGAAACTCTCAAAATGTGGTAAAACTCTTTTAATGCACAATTACCTCTCCAGGAAATGAATATGAACGTGTAACAAACAGTTGAAACACAAGTAAATAGAATCTAACTACATTTAATTCCCAGTTCAATTACGGAGATTACAGGAAGAAAGCTCTGAAATGACGAGAATTCTCAAAATGTAAACAATTCCGGATATTTCAAGTGGCGTTTTCAGTAAATTGTGATTTCAAACATTAAGAATTCCTCTTTATAGAGCTCTGAACTTGTGTATAAAACTTATAAATGTGGAGAATACTGTTTATGTTTTCAATTGACGCTGAATTGGCGAGGCGTCTTTTGACTGAAACAGTTCATATCCTGAAGGTTCTAGTATGTACTTTTAAGGAAACTGTCAAAATGTAGTAAAACTCTTCAAATACACAATTATCTTTCCAGGAAATGAATATGAATGTGTAACAAACAGTAGAAACACAAGCAAATAGAACCTAACTACATTTAAGGCCGAGTTCAATTACCGAGATTACTGGAAGAAAGTTGTGAAATGACGAGAATACTCATAATATTAACAAGTCCGGATATTTTAAATCGCGTTTTCAGTAAATTGTGATTTCAAACATCAAGAATTGCTGTTTGTAGAGATCACGATTTGTGTATAAAGCTTTTAAATGAGGATAATACTGTTTATGTTTACAATTGAGGCTTACTTTGCCACGTGTTTTTTGAATGGAACAGTTGATATCCTGAAGGTTCTTTATGTACTTCTAGGGAAACTGTCAAAATGTTGTAAAACTCTTTAAATACACAATTACCTCTCCAGGAAATGAATATGAACGTGTAACAAACAGTTGAAACACAAGGAAATAGAACCTAACTACATTTAAGGCCGAGTTCAATTACCGAGATTACAGGTAGAAAGCTATGAAAGGACAAGAATTCTCTTAATATTAAGAAGTCCGGCTATTTTAAGTGGAGTTTTCACTAAATGTGATTTCAAACATCAGGAATTACTGTTTATAGAGCTCAGAACTTGTGTATAAAGCTTTTATATGTAGAGAATAGTGTTTATGTTTACAATTGAGGTTGAATTGGAGTGGCGTCTTTTGACTGAAACAGTTCATATCCTAAAGGTTCTAGTATGTACTTCTAAGGAAACTCTCAAAATGTGGTAAAACTCTTAAAATACACAATTATCTTATCAGGAAATGAATATGAACTTATAACAAACAGTTGAAACACAAGAAAATAAATTCTAACTACATTTAATGCCGAGTTCAATTACCGAGATTACAGGTAGAAAGCTCTGAAAGGACAAGAATTCTCTTAATATTAAAGAGTCCGGCTATTTTAAGTGGAGTTTTCACTAAATGTGATTTCAAACATCAGGAATTACTGTTTATAAAGCTCAGAACTTGTGTATAAAGCTTTTATATGTAGAGAATAGTGTTAATGTTTACAATTGAGGTTGAATTGGAGTGGCGTCTTTTGACTGAAACAGTTCTTATCCTGAAGGTTCTCATATGTACTTCTAAGGAAACTCTCAAAATGTGGTAAAACTCTTTTAATGCACAATTACCTCGTCAGGAAATGAATATGAACGTGTAACAAACAGTTGAAACACAAGTAAATAGAATCTAACTACATTTAATTCCCAGTTCAATTACGGAGATTACAAGAACAAAGCTCTGAAATGAAGAGAATTCTCAAAATGTAAACAATTCCGGATATTTCAAGTGGCGTTTTCAGTAAATTGTGATTTCAAACATTAAGAATTCCTGTTGATAGAGCTCTGAACTTGTGTATAAAACTTATAAATGTGGAGAATACTGTTTATGTTTTCAATTGACGCTGAATTGGCGAGGCGTCTTTTGACTGAAACAGTTCATATCCTGAAGGTTCTAGTATGTACTTCTAAGGAAACTGTCAAAATGTAGTAAAACTCTTCAAATACACAATTATCTTTCCAGGAAATGAATATGAATGTGTAACAAACAGTAGAAACACAAGGAAATAGAATCTAACTACATTTAAGGTCGAGTTCAATTACCGAGATTACTGGAAGAAAGTTGTGAAATGACGAGAATACTCATAATATTAACAAGTCCGGATATTTTAAATCGCGTTTTCAGTAAATTGTGATTTCAAACATCAAGAATTGCTGTTTGTAGAGATCACGATATGTGTATAAAGCTTTTAAATGAGGATAATACTGTTTATGTTTACAATTGAGGCTTACTTTGCCACGTGTTTTTTGAATGGAACAGTGGATATCCTGAAGGTTCTTTATGTACTTCTAGGGAAACTGTCAAAATGTTGTAAAACTCTTTAAATACACAATTACCTCTCCAGGAAATGAATATGAACGTGTAACAAACAGTTGAAACACAAGGAAATAGAACCTAACTACATTGAAGGCCGAGTTCAATTACCAAGATTACAGGTAGAAAGCTATGAAAGGACAAGAATTCTCTTAATATTAAAAAGTCCTTCTATTTTAAGTGGAGTTTTCACTAAATGTGATTTCAAACATCAGGAATTACTGTTTATAAAGCTCAGAACTTGTGTATAAAGCTTTTATATGTAGAGAATAGTGTTAATGTTTACAATTGAGGTTGAATTGGAGTGGCGTCTTTTGACTGAAACAGTTCTTATCCTGAAGGTTCTAGTATGTACTTCTAAGGAAACTCTCAAAATGTGGTAAAACTCTTTTAATGCACAATTACCTCTCCAGGAAATGAATATGAACGTGTAACAAACAGTTGAAACACAAGTAAATAGAATCTAACTACATTTAATTCCCAGTTCAATTACGGAGATTACAGGAAGAAAGCTCTGAAATGACGAGAATTCTCAAAATGTAAACAATTCCGGATATTTCAAGTGGCGTTTTCAGTAAATTGTGATTTCAAACATTAAGAATTCCTCTTTATAGAGCTCTGAACTTGTGTATAAAACTTATAAATGTGGAGAATACTGTTTATGTTTTCAATTGACGCTGAATTGGCGAGGCGTCTTTTGACTGAAACAGTTCATATCCTGAAGGTTCTAGTATGTACTTTTAAGGAAACTGTCAAAATGTAGTAAAACTCTTCAAATACACAATTATCTTTCCAGGAAATGAATATGAATGTGTAACAAACAGTAGAAACACAAGCAAATAGAACCTAACTACATTTAAGGCCGAGTTCAATTACCGAGATTACTGGAAGAAAGTTGTGAAATGACGAGAATACTCATAATATTAACAAGTCCGGTTATTTTAAATCGCGTTTTCAGTAAATTGTGATTTCAAACATCAAGAATTGCTGTTTGTAGAGATCACGATTTGTGTATAAAGCTTTTAAATGAGGATAATACTGTTTATGTTTACAATTGAGGCTTACTTTGCCACGTGTTTTTTGAATGGAACAGTTGATATCCTGAAGGTTCTTTATGTACTTCTAGGGAAACTGTCAAAATGTTGTAAAACTCTTTAAATACACAATTACCTCTCCAGGAAATGAATATGAACGTGTAACAAACAGTTGAAACACAAGGAAATAGAACCTAACTACATTTAAGGCCGAGTTCAATTACCGAGATTACAGGTAGAAAGCTATGAAAGGACAAGAATTCTCTTAATATTAAGAAGTCCGGCTATTTTAAGTGGAGTTTTCACTAAATGTGATTTCAAACATCAGGAATTACTGTTTATTGAGCTCAGAACTTGTGTATAAAGCTTTTATATGTAGAGAATAGTGTTTATGTTTACAATTGAGGTTGAATTGGAGTGGCGTCTTTTGACTGAAACAGTTCATATCCTAAAGGTTCTAGTATGTACGTCTAAGGAAACTCTCAAAATGTGGTAAAACTCTTAAAATACACAATTATCTTATCAGGAAATGAATATGAACTTATAACAAACAGTTGAAACACAAGAAAATAAATTCTAACTACATTTAATGCCGAGTTCAATTACCGAGATTACAGGTAGAAAGCTCTGAAAGGACAAGAATTCTCTTAATATTAAAGAGTCCGGCTATTTTAAGTGGAGTTTTCACTAAATGTGATTTCGAACATCAGGAATTACTGTTTATAAAGCTCAGAACTTGTGTATAAAGCTTTTATATGTAGAGAATAGTGTTAATGTTTACAATTGAGGTTGAATTGGAGTGGCGTCTTTTGACTGAAACAGTTCTTATCCTGAAGGTTCTCGTATGTACTTCTAAGGAAACTCTCAAAATGTGGTAAAACTCTTTTAATGCACAATTACCTCTCCAGGAAATGAATATGAACGTGTAACAAACAGTTGAAACACAAGTAAATAGAATCTAACTACATTTAATTCCCAGTTCAATTACGGAGATTACAAGAACAAAGCTCTGAAATGAAGAGAATTCTCAAAATGTAAACAATTCCGGATATTTCAAGTGGCGTTTTCAGTAAATTGTGATTTCAAACATTAAGAATTCCTGTTGATAGAGCTCTGAACTTGTGTATAAAACTTATAAATGTGGAGAATACTGTTTATGTTTTCAATTGACGCTGAATTGGCGAGGCGTCTTTTGACTGAAACAGTTCATATCCTGAAGGTTCTAGTATGTACTTCTAAGGAAACTGTCAAAATGTAGTAAAACTCTTCAAATACACAATTATCTTTCCAGGAAATGAATATGAATGTGTAACAAACAGTAGAAACACAAGGAAATAGAATCTAACTACATTTAAGGTCGAGTTCAATTACCGAGATTACTGGAAGAAAGTTGTGAAATGACGAGAATACTCATAATATTAACAAGTCCGGATATTTTAAATCGCGTTTTCAGTAAATTGTGATTTCAAACATCAAGAATTGCTGTTTGTAGAGATCACGATATGTGTATAAAGCTTTTAAATGAGGATAATACTGTTTATGTTTACAATTGAGGCTTACTTTGCCACGTGTTTTTTGAATGGAACAGTGGATATCCTGAAGGTTCTTTATGTACTTCTAGGGAAACTGTCAAAATGTTGTAAAACTCTTTAAATACACAATTACCTCTCCAGGAAATGAATATGAACGTGGAACAAACAGTTGAAACACAAGGAAATAGAACCTAACTACATTGAAGGCCGAGTTCAATTACCGAGATTACAGGTAGAAAGCTATGAAAGGACCAGAATTCTCTTAATATTAAAAAGTCCGGCTATTTTAAGTGGAGTTTTCACTAAATGTGATTTCAAACATCAGGAATTACTGTTTATAAAGCTCAGAACTTGTGTATAAAGCTTTTATATGTAGAGAATAGTGTTAATGTTTACAATTGAGGTTGAATTGGAGTGGCGTCTTTTGACTGAAAAAGGTTCTTATCCTGATGGTTCTAGTATGTACTTCTAAGGAAACTCTCAAAATGTGGTAAAACTCTTTTAATGCACAATTACCTCTCCAGGAAATGAATATGAACGTGTAACAAACAGTTGAAACACAAGTAAATAGAATCTAACTACATTTAATTCCCAGTTCAATTACGGAGATTACAGGAAGAAAGCTCTGAAATGACGAGAATTCTCAAAATGTAAACAATTCCGGATATTTCAAGTGGCGTTTTCAGTAAATTGTGATTTCAAACATTAAGAATTCCTGTTTATAGAGCTCTGAACTTGTGTATAAAACTTATAAATGTGGAGAATACTGTTTATGTTTTCAATTGACGCTGAATTGGCGAGGCGTCTTTTGACTGAAACAGTTCATATCCTGAAGGTTCTAGTATGTACTTCTAAGGAAACTGTCAAAATGTAGTAAAACTCTTCAAATACACAATTATCTTTCCAGGAAATGAATATGAATGTGTAACAAACAGTAGAAACACAAGGAAATAGAATCTAACTACATTTAAGGCCGAGTTCAATTACCGAGATTACTGGAAGAAAGTTGTGAAATGACGAGAATACTCATAATATTAACAAGTCCGGATATTTTAAATCGCGTTTTCAGTAAATTGTGATTTCAATCATCAAGAATTGCTGTTTGTAGAGATCACGATTTGTGTATAAAGCTTTTAAATGAGGATAATACTGTTTATGTTTACAATTGAGGCTTACTTTGCCACGTGTTTTTTGAATGGAACAGTTGATATCCTGAAGGTTCTTTATGTACTTCTAGGGAAACTGTCAAAATGTTGTAAAACTCTTTAAATACACAATTACCTCTCCAGGAAATGAATATGAACGTGTAACAAACAGTTGAAACACAAGGAAATAGAACCTAACCTCATTTAAGGCCGAGTTCAATTACCGAGATTACAGGTAGAAAGCTATGAAAGGACAAGAATTCTTTTAATATTAAAAAGTCCGGCTATTTTAAGTGGAGTTTTCACTAAATGTGATTTCAAACATCAGGAATTACTGTTTATAGAGCTCAGAACTTGTGTATAAAGCTTTTATATGTAGAGAATACTGTTTGTGTTTACAATTGAGGTTGAATTGGAGTGGCGTCTTTTGACTGAAACATTTCATATCCTAAAGGTTCTAGTATGTACTTCTAAGGAAACTCTCAAAATGTGGTAAAACTCTTAAAATACACAATTATCTTATCAGGAAATGAATATGAACTTATAACAAACAGTTGAAACACAAGAAAATAAATTCTAACTACATTAATGCCGAGTTCAATTACCGAGATTACAGGTAGAAAGCTCTGAAAGGACAAGAATTCTCTTAATATTAAAGAGTCCGGCTATTGTAAGTGGAGTTTTCACTAAATGTGATTTCAAACATCAGGAATTACTGTTTATAAAGCTCAGAACTTGTGTATAAAGCTTTTATATGTAGAGAATAGTGTTAATGTTTACAATTGAGGTTGAATTGTGTGGCGTCTTTTGATTGAAACAGTTTATATCCTAAAGGTTCTAGTGTGTACTTCGAAGGAAACTCTCAAAATGTGGTAAAAGTCTTTTAATACACAATTACCTCTCCAGAAAATGAATATGAACGTGTAGCAAACAGTTGAAACACAAGTAAATAGAATCTAAATACATTTAATTCCCAGTTCAATTACGGAGATTACAGGAAGAAAGCTCTGAAATGACGAGAATTCTCAAAATGTAAACAATTCCGGATATTTCAAGTGGCGTTTTCAGTAAATTGTGATTTCAAACATTAAGAATTCCTGTTTATAGAGCTCTGAACTTGTGTATAACACTTATAAATGTGGAGAATACTGTTTATGTTTTCAATTGACGCTGAATTGGCGAGGCGTCTTTTGACTGAAACAGTTCATATCCTGAAGGTTCTAGTATGTACTTCTAAGGAAACTGTCAAAATGTAGTAAAACTCTTCAAATACACAATTATCTTTCCAGGAAATGAATATGAACGTGTACCAAACAGTAGAAACACAAGGAAATAGAATCTAACTACATTTAAGGCCGAGTTCAATTACCGAGATTACTGGAAGAAAGTTGTGAAATGACGAGAATACTCATAATATTAACAAGTCCGGATATTTTAAATCGCGTTTTCAGTAAATTGTGATTTCAAACATCAAGAATTGCTGTTTGTAGAGATCACGATTTGTGTATAAAGCTTTTAAATGAGGATAATACTGTTTATGTTTACAATTGAGGGTTACTTTGCCACGTGTTTTTTGAATGGAACTGTTGATATCCTGAAGTTTCTTTATGTACTTCTAGGGAAACTGTCAAAATGTTGTAAAACTCTTTAAATACACAATTACCTCTCCAGGAAATGAATATGAACGTGTAACAAACAGTTGAAACACAAGGAAATAGAACCTAACTACATTGAAGGCCGAGTTCAATTACCGAGATTACAGGTAGAAAGCTATGAAAGGACAAGAATTCTCTTAATATTAAAAAGTCCGGCTATTTTAAGTGGAGTTTTCACTAAATGTGATTTCAAACATCAGGAATTACTGTTTATAAAGCTCAGAACTTGTGTATAAAGCTTTTATATGTAGAGAATAGTGTTAATGTTTACAATTGAGGTTGAATTGGAGTGGCGTCTTTTGACTGAAACAGTTTATTTCCTAAAGGTTCTAGTATGTACTTCTAAGGAAACTCTCAAAATGTGGTAAAACTCTTTTAATGCACAATTACCTCTCCAGGAAATGAATATGAACGTGTAACAAACAGTTGAAACACAAGTAAATAGAATCTAACTACATTTAATTCCCAGTTCAATTACGGAGATTACAAGAACAAAGCTCTGAAATGACGAGAATTCTCAAAATGTAAACAATTCCGGATATTTCAAGTGGCGTTTTCAGTAAATTGTGATTTCAAACATTAAGAATTCCTGTTGATAGAGCTCAGAACTTGTGTATAAAACTTATAAATGTGGAGAATACTGTTTATGTTTTCAATTGACGCTGAATTGGCGAGGCGTCTTTTGACTGAAACAGTTCATATCCTGAAGGTTCTAGTATGTACTTCTAAGGAAACTGTCAAAATGTAGTAAAACTCTTCAAATACACAATTATCTTTCCAGGAAATGAATATGAACGTGTACCAAACAGTTGAAACACAAGGAAATAGAATCTAACTACATTTAAGGACGAGTTCAATTACCGAGATTACTGGAAGAAAGTTGTGAAATGACGAGAATACTCATAATATTAACAAGTCCGGATATTTTAAATCGCGTTTTCAGTAAATTGTGATTTCAAACATCAAGAATTGCTGTTTGTAGAGATCACGATTTGTGTATAAAGCTTTTAAATGAGGATAATACTGTTTATGTTTACAATTGAGGCTTACTTTGCCACGTGTTTTTTGAATGGAACAGTTGATATCCTGAAGGTTCTTTATGTACTTCTAGGGAAACTGTCAAAATGTTGTAAAACTCTTTAAATACACAATTACCTCTCCAGGAAATGAATACGAACGTGGAACAAACAGTTGAAACACAAGGAAATAGAACCTAACTACATTTAAGGCCGAGTTCAATTACCGAGATTACAGGTAGAAAGCTATGAAAGGACAAGTATTCTCTTAATATTAAAAAGTCCGGCTATTTTAAGTGGAGTTTTCACTAAATGTGATTTCAAACATCAGGAATTACTGTTTATAGAGCTCAGAACTTGTGTATAAAGCTTTTATATGTAGAGAATAGTGTTTATGTTTACAATTGAGGTTGAATTGGAGTGGCGTCTTTTGACTGAAACAGTTCATATCCTAAAGGTTCTAGTATGTACTTCTAAGGAAACTCTCAAAATGTGGTAAAACTCTTAAAATACACAATTATCTTATCAGGAAATGAATATGAACTTATAACAAACAGTTGAAACACAAGAAAATAAATTCTAACTACATTTAATGCCGAGTTCAATTACGGAGATTACAGGAAGAAAGCTCTGAAAGGACAAGAATTCTCTTAATATTAAAGAGTCCGGCTATTTTAAGTGGAGTTTTCACTAAATGTGATTTCAAACATCAGGAATTACTGTTTATAAAGCTCAGAACTTGTGTATAAAGCTTTTATATGTAGAGAATAGTGTTAATGTTTACAATTGAGGTTGAATTGGAGTGGCGTCTTTTGACTGAAACAGTTCTTATCCTGAAGGTTCTAGTATGTACTTATAAGGAAACTGTCAAAATGTAGTAAAACTCTTCAAATACACAATTATCTTTCCAGGAAATGAATATGAACGTGTAACAAACAGTTGAAACACAAGCAAATAGAATCTAACTACATTTAAGGGCGAGTTCAATTACCGAGATTACTGGAAGAAAGTTGTGAAATGACGAGAATACTCATAATATTAACAAGTCCGGATATTTTAAGTGGAGTTTTCACTAAATGTGATTTCAAACATCAGGAATTACTGTTTATAGAGCTCAGAACTTGTGTATAAAGCTTTTATATGTAGAGAATACTGTTTGTGTTTACAATTGAGGTTGAATTGGAGTGGCGTCTTTTGACGGAAACATTTCATATCCTAAAGCTTCTAGTATGTACTTCTAAGGGAACTCTCAAAATGTGGTAAAAGTCTTTTAATACACAATTACCTCTCCAGAAAATGAATATGAACGTGTAGCAAACAGTTGAAACACAATAAATAGAATCTAACTACATTTAATTCCCAGTTCAATTACGGAGATTACAAGAAAAAAGCTCTGAAATGACGAGAATTCTCAAAATGTAAACAATTCCGGATATTTCAAGTAGCGTTTTCAGTAAATTGTGATTTCAAACATTAAGAATTCCTGTTTGTAGAGATCAGGATTTGTGTATAAAGCTTTTAAATGAGGATAATACTGTTTATGTTTACAATTGAGGCTTAATTTGCCACGTGTTTTTTGAACGAAACAGTGGATATCCTGAAGGTTCTTTATGTACTTCTAAGGAAACTATCAAAATGTTGTAAAACTCTTTAAATACACAATTACCTCTACAGGAAATGAATATGAACGTGTAACAAACAGTTGAAACACAAGGAAATAGAACCTAACTACATTTAAGGCCGAGTACAATTACCGAGATTACAGGTAGAAAGCTCTGAAAGGACAAGAATTCTCTTAATATTAAAGAGTCCGGCTAGTTTAAGTGGAGTTTTCACTAAATGTGATTTCAAACATCAGGAATTACTGTTTATACAGCTCAGAACTTGTGTATAAAGCTTTTATATGTAGAGAATAGTGTTAATATTTACAATTGAGGTTGAATTGGAGTGGCGTCTTTTGACTGAAACAGTTTATATCCTAAAGGTTCTAGTATGTACTTCTAAGGGAACTCTCAAAATGTGGTAAAAGTCTTTTAATACACAATTACCTCTCCAGAAAATGAATATGAACGTGTAGCAAACAGTTGAAACACAAGTAAATAGAATCTAACTACATTTAATTCCCAGTTCAATTACGGAGATTACAGGAAGAAAGCTCTAAAATGACGAAAATTCTCAAAATGTAAACAATTCCGGATATTTCAAGTGGCGTTTTCAGTAAATTGTGATTTCAAACATTAAGAATTCCTGTTTATAGAGCTCTGAACTTGTGTATAAAACTTATAAATGTGGAGAATACTGTTTATGTTTTCAATTGACGCTGAATTGGCGAGGCGTCTTTTGACTGAAACAGCTCATATCCTGAAGGTTCTAGTATGTACTTCTAAGGAAACTGTCAAAATGTAGTAAAACTCTTCAAATACACAATTATCTTTCCAGGAAATGAATATGAACGTGTAACAAACAGTTGAAACACAAGGAAATAGAATCTAACTACATTTAAGGCCGAGTTCAATTACCGAGATTACTGGAAGAAAGTTGTGAAATGACGAGAATACTCATAATATTAACAACTCCGGATATTTTAAATCGCGTTTTCAGTAAATTGTGATTTCAAACATCAAGAATTCCTGTTTGTAGAGATCACGATTTGTGTATAAAGCTTTTATATGAGGATAATACTGTTTATGTTTACAATTGAGGCTTACTTTGCCACGTGTTTTTTGAATGAAACAGTGGATATCCTGAAGGTTCTTTATGTACTTCTAAGGAAACTGTCAAAATGTTGTAAAACTCTTTAAATACACAATTACCTCTCCAGGAAATGAATATGAACGTGTAACAAACAGTTGAAACACAAGGAAATAGAACCTAACTACATTTAAGGCCGAGTTCAATTACCGAGATTACAGGTAGAAAGCTATGAAAGGACAAGAATTCTCTTAATATTAAAAAGTCCGGCTATTTTAAGTGGAGTTTTCACTAAATGTGATTTCAAACATCAGGAATTACTGTTTATAGAGCTCAGAACTTGTGTATAAAGCTTTTATATGTAGAGAATATTGTTTATGTTTACAATTGAGGTTGAATTGGAGTGGCGTTATTGACTGAAACAGTTCATATCCTAAAGGTTCTAGTATGTACTTCTAAGCAAACTCTCAAAATGTGGTAAAACTCTTTTAATGCACAATTACCTCTCCAGGAAATGAATATGAACGTGTAACAAACAGTTGAAACACAAGTAAATAGAATCTAACTACATTTAATTCCCAGTTCAATTACGGAGATTACAGGAAGAAAGCTCTGAAATGACGAGAATTCTCAAAATGTAAACAATTCCGGATATTTCAAGTGGCGTTTTCAGTAAATTGTGATTTCAAACATTAAGAATTCCTGTTTATAGAGCTCTGAACTTGTGTATAAAACTTATAAATGTGGAGAATACTGTTTATGTTTTCAATTGACGCTGAATTGGCGAGGCGTCTTTTGACTGAAACAGTTCATATCCTGAAGGTTCTAGTATGTACTTCTAAGGAAACTGTCAAAATGTGGTAAAACTCTTCAAATACACAATTATCTTTCCACGAAATGAATATGAACGTGTAACAAACAGTTGAAACACAAGCAAATAGAATCTAACTACATTTAAGGCCGAGTTCAATTACCGAGATTACTGGAAGAAAGGTGTGAAATGACGAGAATACTCGTAATATTAACAAGTCCGGATATTTTAAATCGCGTTTTCAGTAAATTGTGATTTCAAATATTAAGAATTCCTGTTTGTAGAGATCACGATTTGTGTATAAAGCTTTTAAATGAGGATAATACTGTTTATGATTACAATTGAGGCTTACTTTGCCACGTGTTTTTTGAATGAAACAGTGGATATCCTGAAGGTTCTTTATGTACTTCTAAGGAAACTGTCAAAATGTTGTAAAACTCTTTAAATACACGATTACCTCTCCAGGAAATGAATATGAACGTGGAACAAACAGTTGAAACACAAGGAAATAGAACCTAACTACATTTAAGGCCGAGTTCAATTACCGAGATTACAGGTAGAAAGCTCTGAAATGACAAGAATTCAATTAATATTAAAAAGTCCGGCTATTTTAAGTGGAGTTTTCACTAAATGTGATTTCAAACATCAGGAATTACTGTTTATAGAGCTCAGAACTTGTGTATAAAGCTTTTATATGTAGAGAATAGTGTTTATGTTTACAATTGTGGTTGAATTGGAGTGGCGTCTTTTGACTGGAACAGTTCATATCCTAAAGGTTCTAGTATGTACTTCTTAGGAAACTCTCAAAATGTGGTAAAACTCTTAAAATACACAATTATCTTATCAGGAAATGAATATGAACTTATAACAAACAGTTGAAACAAAAGAAAATAAATTCTAACTACATTTAATGCAGAGTTCAATTACCGAGATTACAGGTAGAAAGCTCTGAAAGGACAAGAATTCTCTTAATATTAAAGAGTCCGGCTATTTTAAGTGGAGTTTTCACTAAATGTGATTTCAAACATCAGGAATTACTGTTTATAAAGCTCAGACCTTGTGTATAAAGCTTTTATATGTAGAGAATAGTGTTAATGTTTACAATTGAGGTTGAATTGGAGTGGCGTCTTTTGACTGAAACAGTTTATATCCTAAAGCTTCTAGTATGTACTTCTAAGGGAACTCTCAAAATGTGGTAAAAGTCTTTTAATACACAATTACCTCTCCAGAAAATGAATATGAACGTGTAGCAAACAGTTGAAACACAAGTAAATAGAATCTAACTACACTTAATTCCCAGTTCAATTACGGAGATTACAGGAAGAAAGCTCTGAAATGACGAGAATTCTCAAAATGTAAACAATTCCGGATATTTCAAGTGGCATTTTCAGTAAATTGTGATTTCAAACATTAAGAATTCCTGTTTATAGAGCTCTGAACTTGTGTATAAAACTTATAAATGTGGAGAATACTGTTTATGTTTTCAGTTGACGCTGAATTGGCGAGGCGTCTTTTGACTGAAACAGTTCATATCCTGAAGGTTCTAGTATGTACTTCTAAGGAAACTGTCAAAATGTAGTAAAACTCTTCAAATACACAATTATCTTTCCAGGAAATGAATATGAACGTGTAACAAACAGATGAAACACAAGGAAATAGAATCTAACTACATTTAAGGCCGAGTTCAATTACCGAGATTACTAAAAGAAAGTTGTGAAATGATGAGAATACTCATAATATTAACAAGTCCGGATATTTTAAATCGCGTTTTCAGTAAATTGTGATTTCAAACATCAAGAATTCCTGTTTGTAGAGATCACAATTTGTGTATAAAGCTTTTAAATGAGGATAATACTGTTTATGTTTACAATTGAGGCTTACTTTGCCATGTGTTTTTTGAATGAAACAGTGGATATCCTGAAGGTTCTTTATGTACTTCTAAGGAAACAGTCAAAATGTTGTAAAACTCTTTAAATACACAATTACCTCTCCAGGAAATGAATATGAACGTGTAACAAACAGTTGAAACACAAGGAAATAGAACCTAACTACATTTAAGGCCGAGTTCAATTACCGAGATTACAGGTAGAAAGCTCTGAAAGGACAAGAATTCTCTTAATATTAAAAAGTCCGGCTATTTTAAGTGGAGTTTTCACGAAATGTGATTTCAAACATCAGGAATTACTGTTTATAGAGCTCTGAACTTGTGTATAAAACTTATAAATGTGCAGAATACTGTTTATGTTTTCAATTGACGCTGAATTGGCGAGGCGTCTTTTGACGGAAACAGTTCATATCCTGAAGGTTCTAGTATGTACTTCTAAGGAAACTGTCAAAATGTAGTAAAACTCTTAAAATACACAATTATCTTTCCAGGAAATGAATATGAACGTGTAACAAACAGTTGAAACACAAGCAAATAGAATCTAACTACATTTAAGGCCGAGTTCAATTACCGAGATTACTGGAAGAAAGTTGTGAAATGACGAGAATACTCATAATATTAACAAGTCCGGATATTTTAAATCGCGTTTTCAGTAAATTGTGATTTCAAACATTAAGAATTCCTGTTTATAGAGCTCTGAACTTGTGTATAAAACTTATAAATTTGGAGAATACTGTTTATGTTTTCAATTGACGCTGAATTGGCGAGGCGTCTTTTGACTGAAACAGTTCATATCCTGAAGGTTCTAGTATGTACTTCTAAGGAAACTGTCAAAATGTGGTAAAACTCTTCAAATACACAATTATCTTTCCACGAAAGGAATATGAACGTGTAACAAACAGTTGAAACACAAGCAAATAGAATCTAACTACATTTAAGGCCGAGTTCAATTACCGAGATTAATGGAAGAAAGGTGTGAAATGACGAGAATACTCGTAATATTAACAAGTCCGGATATTTTAAATCGCGTTTTCAGTAAATTGTGATTTCAAACATCAAGAATTCCTGTTTGTAGAGATCACGATTTGTGTATAAAGCTTTTAAATGAGGATAATACTGTTTATGTTTACAATTGAGGCTTACTTTGCCACGTGTTTTTTGAATGAAACAGTGGATATCCTGAAGGTTCTTTATGTTCTTCTAAGGAAACTGTCAAAATGTTGTAAAACTCTTTAAATACACGATTACCTCTCCAGGAAATGAATATGAACGTGTAACAAACAGTTGAAACACAAGGAAATAGAACCTAACTACATTTAAGGCCGAGTTCAATTATCGAGATTACAGGTAGAAAGCTCTGAAAGGACAAGAATTCTCTTAATATTAAAAAGTCCCGCTATTTTAAGTGGAGTTTTCACTAAATGTGATTTCAAACATCAGGAATTACTGTTTATAGAGCTCTGAACTTGTGTATAAAACTTATAAATGTGGAGAATTCTGTTTATGTTTTCAATTGACGCTGAATTGGCGAGGCGTCTTTTGACTGAAACAGTTCATATCCTGAAGGTTCTAGTATGTACTTCTAAGGAAACTGTCAAAATGTAGTAAAACTCTTAAAATACACAATTTTCTTTCCAGGAAATGAATATGAACGTGTAACAAACAGTTGAAACACAAGCAAATAGAATCTAACTACATTTAAGGCCGAGTTCAATTACCGAGATTACTGGAAGAAAGTTGTGAAATGACGAGAATTCTCATAATATTAACAAGTCCGGATATTTTAAATCGCGTTTTCAGTAAATTGTGATTTCAAATATTAAGAATTCCTGTTTGTAGAGATCACGATTTGTGTATAAAGCTTTTAAATGAGGATAATACTGTTTATGTTTACAATTGAGGCTTACTTTGCCACGTGTTTTTTGAATGAAACAGTGGATATCCTGAAGGTTCTTTATGTACTTCTAAGGAAACTGTCAAAATGTTGTAAAACTCTTTAAATACACAATTACCTCTCCAGGAAATGAATATGAACGTGGAACAAACAGTTGAAACACAAGGAAATAGAACCTAACTACATTTAAGGCCGAGTTCAATTACCGAGATTACAGGTAGAAAGCTCTGAAAGGACAAGAATTCTCTTAATATTAAAAAGTCCGGCTATTTTAAGTGGAGTTTTCACTAAATGTGATTTCAAACATCAGGAATTACTGTTTATAGAGCTCAGAACTTGTGTATAAAGCTTTTATATGTAGAGAATAGTGTTTATGTTTACAATTGAGGTTGAATTGGAGTGGCGTCTTTTGACTGGAACAGTTCATATCCTAAAGGTTCTAGTATGTACTTCTAAGGAAACTCTCAAAATGTGGTAAAACTCTTAAAATACACAATTATCTTATCAGGAATTGAATATGAACTTATAACAAACAGTTGAAACACAAGAAAATAAATTCTAACTACATTTAATGCCGAGTTCAATTACCGAGATTACAGGTAGAAAGCTCTGAAAGGACAAGAATTCTCTTAATATGAAAGAGTCCGGCTATTTTAAGTGGAGTTTTCACTAAATGTGATTTCAAACATCAGGAATTACTGTTTATAAAGCTCAGAACTTGTGTATAAAGCTTTTATATGTAGAGAATAGTGTTTATGTTTACAATTGAGGTTGAATTGGAGTGGCGTCTTTTGACTGAAACAGTTCATATCCTAAAGGTTCTAGTATGTACTTCTAAGGAAACTCTCAAAATGTGGTAAAACTCTTTTAATGCACAATTACCTCTCCAGGAAATGAATATGAACGTGTAACAAACAGTTGAAACACAAGTAAATAGAATCTAACTACATTTAATTCCCAGTTCAATTACGGAGATTACAGGAAGAAAGCTCTGAAATGACGAGAATTCTCAAAATGTAAACAATTCCGGATATTTCAAGTGGCGTTTTCAGTAAATTGTGATTTCAAACATTAAGAATTCCTGTTTATAGAGCTCTGAACTTGTGTATAAAACTTATAAATGTGGAGAATACTGTTTATGTTTTCAATTGACGCTGAATTGGCGAGGCGTCTTTTGACTGAAACAGTTCATATCCTGAAGGTTCTAGTATGTACTTCTAAGGAAACTGTCAAAATGTGGTAAAACTCTTCAAATACACAATTATCTTTCCACGAAATGAATATGAACGTGTAACAAACAGTTGAAACACAAGCAAATAGAATCTAACTACATTTAAGGCCGAGTTCAATTACCGAGATTACTGGAAGAAAGGTGTGAAATGACGAGAATACTCGTAATATTAACAAGTCCGGATATTTTAAATCGCGTTTTCAGTAAATTGTGATTTCAAATATTAAGAATTCCTGTTTGTAGAGATCACGATTTGTGTATAAAGCTTTTAAATGAGGATAATACTGTTTATGATTACAATTGAGGCTTACTTTGCCACGTGTTTTTTGAATGAAACAGTGGATATCCTGAAGGTTCTTTATGTACTTCTAAGGAAACTGTCAAAATGTTGTAAAACTCTTTAAATACACGATTACCTCTCCAGGAAATGAATATGAACGTGGAACAAACAGTTGAAACACAAGGAAATAGAACCTAACTACATTTAAGGCCGAGTTCAATTACCGAGATTACAGGTAGAAAGCTCTGAAATGACAAGAATTCAATTAATATTAAAAAGTCCGGCTATTTTAAGTGGAGTTTTCACTAAATGTGATTTCAAACATCAGGAATTACTGTTTATAGAGCTCAGAACTTGTGTATAAAGCTTTTATATGTAGAGAATAGTGTTTATGTTTACAATTGTGGTTGAATTGGAGTGGCGTCTTTTGACTGGAACAGTTCATATCCTAAAGGTTCTAGTATGTACTTCTTAGGAAACTCTCAAAATGTGGTAAAACTCTTAAAATACACAATTATCTTATCAGGAAATGAATATGAACTTATAACAAACAGTTGAAACAAAAGAAAATAAATTCTAACTACATTTAATGCAGAGTTCAATTACCGAGATTACAGGTAGAAAGCTCTGAAAGGACAAGAATTCTCTTAATATTAAAGAGTCCGGCTATTTTAAGTGGAGTTTTCACTAAATGTGATTTCAAACATCAGGAATTACTGTTTATAAAGCTCAGACCTTGTGTATAAAGCTTTTATATGTAGAGAATAGTGTTAATGTTTACAATTGAGGTTGAATTGGAGTGGCGTCTTTTGACTGAAACAGTTTATATCCTAAAGCTTCTAGTATGTACTTCTAAGGGAACTCTCAAAATGTGGTAAAAGTCTTTTAATACACAATTACCTCTCCAGAAAATGAATATGAACGTGTAGCAAACAGTTGAAACACAAGTAAATAGAATCTAACTACACTTAATTCCCAGTTCAATTACGGAGATTACAGGAAGAAAGCTCTGAAATGACGAGAATTCTCAAAATGTAAACAATTCCGGATATTTCAAGTGGCATTTTCAGTAAATTGTGATTTCAAACATTAAGAATTCCTGTTTATAGAGCTCTGAACTTGTGTATAAAACTTATAAATGTGGAGAATACTGTTTATGTTTTCAGTTGACGCTGAATGGCGAGGCGTCTTTTGACTGAAACAGTTCATATCCTGAAGGTTCTAGTATGTACTTCTAAGGAAACTGTCAAAATGTAGTAAAACTCTTCAAATACACAATTATCTTTCCAGGAAATGAATATGAACGTGTAACAAACAGATGAAACACAAGGAAATAGAATCTAACTACATTTAAGGCCGAGTTCAATTACCGAGATTACTAAAAGAAAGTTGTGAAATGATGAGAATACTCATAATATTAACAAGTCTGGATATTTTAAATCGCGTTTTCAGTAAATTGTGATTTCAAACATCAAGAATTCCTGTTTGTAGAGATCACAATTTGTGTATAAAGCTTTTAAATGAGGATAATACTGTTTATGTTTACAATTGAGGCTTACTTTGCCATGTGTTTTTTGAATGAAACAGTGGATATCCTGAAGGTTCTTTATGTACTTCTAAGGAAACAGTCAAAATGTTGTAAAACTCTTTAAATACACAATTACCTCTCCAGGAAATGAATATGAACGTGTAACAAACAGTTGAAACACAAGGAAATAGAACCTAACTACATTTAAGGCCGAGTTCAATTACCGAGATTACAGGTAGAAAGCTCTGAAAGGACAAGAATTCTCTTAATATTAAAAAGTCCGGCTATTTTAAGTGGAGTTTTCACGAAATGTGATTTCAAACATCAGGAATTACTGTTTATAGAGCTCTGAACTTGTGTATAAAACTTATAAATGTGCAGAATACTGTTTATGTTTTCAATTGACGCTGAATTGGCGAGGCGTCTTTTGACGGAAACAGTTCATATCCTGAAGGTTCTAGTATGTACTTCTAAGGAAACTGTCAAAATGTGGTAAAACTCTTCAAATACACAATTATCTTTCCACGAAAGGAATATGAACGTGTAACAAACAGTTGAAACACAAGCAAATAGAATCTAACTACATTTAAGGCCGAGTTCAATTACCGAGATTAATGGAAGAAAGGTGTGAAATGACGAGAATACTCGTAATATTAACAAGTCCGGATATTTTAAATCGCGTTTTCAGTAAATTGTGATTTCAAACATCAAGAATTCCTGTTTGTAGAGATCACGATTTGTGTATAAAGCTTTTAAATGAGGATAATACTGTTTATGTTTACAATTGAGGCTTACTTTGCCACGTGTTTTTTGAATGAAACAGTGGATATCCTGAAGGTTCTTTATGTTCTTCTAAGGAAACTGTCAAAATGTTGTAAAACTCTTTAAATACACGATTACCTCTCCAGGAAATGAATATGAACGTGTAACAAACAGTTGAAACACAAGGAAATAGAACCTAACTACATTTAAGGCCGAGTTCAATTACCGAGATTACAGGTAGAAAGCTCTGAAAGGACAAGAATTCTCTTAATATTAAAAAGTCCCGCTATTTTAAGTGGAGTTTTCACTAAATGTGATTTCAAACATCAGGAATTACTGTTTATAGAGCTCTGAACTTGTGTATAAAACTTATAAATGTGGAGAATTCTGTTTATGTTTTCAATTGACGCTGAATTGGCGAGGCGTCTTTTGACTGAAACAGTTCATATCCTGAAGGTTCTAGTATGTACTTCTAAGGAAACTGTCAAAATGTGGTAAAACTCTTCAAATACACAATTATCTTTCCAGGAAATGAATATGAACGTGTAACAAACAGTTGAAACACAAGCAAATAGAATCTAACTACATTTAAGGCCGAGTTCAATTACCGAGATTACTGGAAGAAAGTTGTGAAATGACGAGAATTCTCATAATATTAACAAGTCCGGATATTTTAAATCGCGTTTTCAGTAAATTGTGATTTCAAATATTAAGAATTCCTGTTTGTAGAGATCACGATTTGTGTATAAAGCTTTTAAATGAGGATAATACTGTTTATGTTTACAATTGAGGCTTACTTTGCCACGTGTTTTTTGAATGAAACAGTGGATATCCTGAAGGTTCTTTATGTACTTCTAAGGAAACTGTCAAAATGTTGTAAAACTCTTTAAATACACAATTACCTCTCCAGGAAATGAATATGAACGTGGAACAAACAGTTGAAACACAAGGAAATAGAACCTAACTACATTTAAGGCCGAGTTCAATTACCGAGATTACAGGTAGAAAGCTCTGAAAGGACAAGAATTCTCTTAATATTAAAAAGTCCGGCTATTTTAAGTGGAGTTTTCACTAAATGTGATTTCAAACATCAGGAATTACTGTTTATAGAGCTCAGAACTTGTGTATAAAGCTTTTATATGTAGAGAATAGTGTTTATGTTTACAATTGAGGTTGAATTGGAGTGGCGTCTTTTGACTGGAACAGTTCATATCCTAAAGGTTCTAGTATGTACTTCTAAGGAAACTCTCAAAATGTGGTAAAACTCTTAAAATACACAATTATCTTATCAGGAATTGAATATGAACTTATAACAAACAGTTGAAACACAAGAAAATAAATTCTAACTACATTTAATGCCGAGTTCAATTACCGAGATTACAGGTAGAAAGCTCTGAAAGGACAAGAATTCTCTTAATATGAAAGAGTCCGGCTATTTTAAGTGGAGTTTTCACTAAATGTGATTTCAAACATCAGGAATTACTGTTTATAAAGCTCAGAACTTGTGTATAAAGCTTTTATATGTAGAGAATAGTGTTTATGTTTACAATTGAGGTTGAATTGGAGTGGCGTCTTTTGACTGAAACAGTTCATATCCTAAAGGTTCTAGTATGTACTTCTAAGGAAACTCTCAAAATGTGGTAAAACTCTTTTAATGCACAATTACCTCTCCAGGAAATGAATATGAACGTGTAACAAACAGTTGAAACACAAGTAAATAGAATCTAACTACATTTAATTCCCAGTTCAATTACGGAGATTACAGGAAGAAAGCTCTGAAATGACGAGAATTCTCAAAATGTAAACAATTCCGGATATTTCAAGTGGCGTTTTCAGTAAATTGTGATTTCAAACATTAAGAATTCCTGTTTATAGAGCTCTGAACTTGTGTATAAAACTTATAAATGTGGAGAATACTGTTTATGTTTTCAATTGACGCTGAATTGGCGAGGCGTCTTTTGACTGAAACAGTTCATATCCTGAAGGTTCTAGTATGTACTTCAAAGGAAACTGTCAAAATGTGGTAAAACTCTTCAAATACACAATTATCTTTCCAGGAAATGAATATGAACGTGTAACAAACAGTTGAAACACAAGGAAATAGAACCTAATTAAATTTAAGGCCGAGTTCAATTACCGAGATTACAGGTAGAAAGCTATGAAAGGAAAAGAATTCTCCTAATATTAACAAGTCCGGCTATTTTAAGTGGAGTTTTCACTAAATTTGATTTCAAACATCAGGAATTACTGTTTATAAAGCTCAGAACTTGTGTATAAAGCTTTTATATGTAGAGAATAGTATTTATGTTTACAATTGAGGTTGAATTGGAGTGGCGTCTTTTGACGGAAACATTTCATATCCTAAAGGTTCTAGTATGTACTTCTAAGGAAACTCTCAAAATGTGGTAAAACTCTTTTAATACACAATTACCTCTCCAGGAAATGAATATGAACGTGTAACAAACAGTTGAAACACAAGTAAATAGAATCTAACTACATTTAATTCCCAGTTCAATTACGGAGATTACAAGAACAAAGCTCTGAAATGACGAGAATTCTCAAAATGTAAACAATTCCGGATATTTCAAGTGGCGTTTTCAGTAAATTGTGATTTCAAACATTAAGAATTCCTGTTTATAGAGCTCTGAACTTGTGTATAAAACTTATAAATGTGGAGAATACTGTTTATGTTTTCAATTGACGCTGAATTGGCGAGGCGTCTTTTGACTGAAACAGTTCATATCCTGAAGGTTCTAGTATGTACTTCTAAGGAAACTGTCAAAATGTGGTAAAACTCTTCAAATACACAATTATCTTTCCACGAAATGAATATGAACGTGTAACAAACAGTTGAAACACAAGCAAATAGAATCTAACTACATTTAAGGCCGAGTTCAATTACCGAGATTACTGGAAGAAAGGTGTGAAATGACGAGAATACTCGTAATATTAACAAGTCCGGATATTTTAAATCGCGTTTTCAGTAAATTGTGATTTCAAATATTAAGAATTCCTGTTTGTAGAGATCACGATTTGTGTATAAAGCTTTTAAATGAGGATAATACTGTTTATGATTACAATTGAGGCTTACTTTGCCACGTGTTTTTTGAATGAAACAGTGGATATCCTGAAGGTTCTTTATGTACTTCTAAGGAAACTGTCAAAATGTTGTAAAACTCTTTAAATACACGATTACCTCTCCAGGAAATGAATATGAACGTGGAACAAACAGTTGAAACACAAGGAAATAGAACCTAACTACATTTAAGGCCGAGTTCAATTACCGAGATTACAGGTAGAAAGCTCTGAAATGACAAGAATTCAATTAATATTAAAAAGTCCGGCTATTTTAAGTGGAGTTTTCACTAAATGTGATTTCAAACATCAGGAATTACTGTTTATAGAGCTCAGAACTTGTGTATAAAGCTTTTATATGTAGAGAATAGTGTTTATGTTTACAATTGTGGTTGAATTGGAGTGGCGTCTTTTGACTGGAACAGTTCATATCCTAAAGGTTCTAGTATGTACTTCTTAGGAAACTCTCAAAATGTGGTAAAACTCTTAAAATACACAATTATCTTATCAGGAAATGAATATGAACTTATAACAAACAGTTGAAACAAAAGAAAATAAATTCTAACTACATTTAATGCAGAGTTCAATTACCGAGATTACAGGTAGAAAGCTCTGAAAGGACAAGAATTCTCTTAATATTAAAGAGTCCGGCTATTTTAAGTGGAGTTTTCACTAAATGTGATTTCAAACATCAGGAATTACTGTTTATAAAGCTCAGACCTTGTGTATAAAGCTTTTATATGTAGAGAATAGTGTTAATGTTTACAATTGAGGTTGAATTGGAGTGGCGTCTTTTGACTGAAACAGTTTATATCCTAAAGCTTCTAGTATGTACTTCTAAGGGAACTCTCAAAATGTGGTAAAAGTCTTTTAATACACAATTACCTCTCCAGAAAATGAATATGAACGTGTAGCAAACAGTTGAAACACAAGTAAATAGAATCTAACTACACTTAATTCCCAGTTCAATTACGGAGATTACAGGAAGAAAGCTCTGAAATGACGAGAATTCTCAAAATGTAAACAATTCCGGATATTTCAAGTGGCATTTTCAGTAAATTGTGATTTCAAACATTAAGAATTCCTGTTTATAGAGCTCTGAACTTGTGTATAAAACTTATAAATGTGGAGAATACTGTTTATGTTTTCAGTTGACGCTGAATTGGCGAGGCGTCTTTTGACTGAAACAGTTCATATCCTGAAGGTTCTAGTATGTACTTCTAAGGAAACTGTCAAAATGTAGTAAAACTCTTCAAATACACAATTATCTTTCCAGGAAATGAATATGAACGTGTAACAAACAGATGAAACACAAGGAAATAGAATCTAACTACATTTAAGGCCGAGTTCAATTACCGAGATTACTAAAAGAAAGTTGTGAAATGATGAGAATACTCATAATATTAACAAGTCCGGATATTTTAAATCGCGTTTTCAGTAAATTGTGATTTCAAACATCAAGAATTCCTGTTTGTAGAGATCACAATTTGTGTATAAAGCTTTTAAATGAGGATAATACTGTTTATGTTTACAATTGAGGCTTACTTTGCCATGTGTTTTTTGAATGAAACAGTGGATATCCTGAAGGTTCTTTATGTACTTCTAAGGAAACAGTCAAAATGTTGTAAAACTCTTTAAATACACAATTACCTCTCCAGGAAATGAATATGAACGTGTAACAAACAGTTGAAACACAAGGAAATAGAACCTAACTACATTTAAGGCCGAGTTCAATTACCGAGATTACAGGTAGAAAGCTCTGAAAGGACAAGAATTCTCTTAATATTAAAAAGTCCGGCTATTTTAAGTGGAGTTTTCACGAAATGTGATTTCAAACATCAGGAATTACTGTTTATAGAGCTCTGAACTTGTGTATAAAACTTATAAATGTGCAGAATACTGTTTATGTTTTCAATTGACGCTGAATTGGCGAGGCGTCTTTTGACGGAAACAGTTCATATCCTGAAGGTTCTAGTATGTACTTCTAAGGAAACTGTCAAAATGTAGTAAAACTCTTAAAATACACAATTATCTTTCCAGGAAATGAATATGAACGTGTAACAAACAGTTGAAACACAAGCAAATAGAATCTAACTACATTTAAGGCCGAGTTCAATTACCGAGATTACTGGAAGAAAGTTGTGAAATGACGAGAATACTCATAATATTAACAAGTCCGGATATTTTAAATCGCGTTTTCAGTAAATTGTGATTTCAAACATTAAGAATTCCTGTTTATAGAGCTCTGAACTTGTGTATAAAACTTATAAATTTGGAGAATACTGTTTATGTTTTCAATTGACGCTGAATTGGCGAGGCGTCTTTTGACTGAAACAGTTCATATCCTGAAGGTTCTAGTATGTACTTCTAAGGAAACTGTCAAAATGTGGTAAAACTCTTCAAATACACAATTATCTTTCCACGAAAGGAATATGAACGTGTAACAAACAGTTGAAACACAAGCAAATAGAATCTAACTACATTTAAGGCCGAGTTCAATTACCGAGATTAATGGAAGAAAGGTGTGAAATGACGAGAATACTCGTAATATTAACAAGTCCGGATATTTTAAATCGCGTTTTCAGTAAATTGTGATTTCAAACATCAAGAATTCCTGTTTGTAGAGATCACGATTTGTGTATAAAGCTTTTAAATGAGGATAATACTGTTTATGTTTACAATTGAGGCTTACTTTGCCACGTGTTTTTTGAATGAAACAGTGGATATCCTGAAGGTTCTTTATGTTCTTCTAAGGAAACTGTCAAAATGTTGTAAAACTCTTTAAATACACGATTACCTCTCCAGGAAATGAATATGAACGTGTAACAAACAGTTGAAACACAAGGAAATAGAACCTAACTACATTTAAGGCCGAGTTCAATTACCGAGATTACAGGTAGAAAGCTCTGAAAGGACAAGAATTCTCTTAATATTAAAAAGTCCCGCTATTTTAAGTGGAGTTTTCACTAAATGTGATTTCAAACATCAGGAATTACTGTTTATAGAGCTCTGAACTTGTGTATAAAACTTATAAATGTGGAGAATTCTGTTTATGTTTTCAATTGACGCTGAATTGGCGAGGCGTCTTTTGACTGAAACAGTTCATATCCTGAAGGTTCTAGTATGTACTTCTAAGGAAACTGTCAAAATGTAGTAAAACTCTTAAAATACACAATTTTCTTTCCAGGAAATGAATATGAACGTGTAACAAACAGTTGAAACACAAGCAAATAGAATCTAACTACATTTAAGGCCGAGTTCAATTACCGAGATTACTGGAAGAAAGTTGTGAAATGACGAGAATTCTCATAATATTAACAAGTCCGGATATTTTAAATCGCGTTTTCAGTAAATTGTGATTTCAAATATTAAGAATTCCTGTTTGTAGAGATCACGATTTGTGTATAAAGCTTTTAAATGAGGATAATACTGTTTATGTTTACAATTGAGGCTTACTTTGCCACGTGTTTTTTGAATGAAACAGTGGATATCCTGAAGGTTCTTTATGTACTTCTAAGGAAACTGTCAAAATGTTGTAAAACTCTTTAAATACACAATTACCTCTCCAGGAAATGAATATGAACGTGGAACAAACAGTTGAAACACAAGGAAATAGAACCTAACTACATTTAAGGCCGAGTTCAATTACCGAGATTACAGGTAGAAAGCTCTGAAAGGACAAGAATTCTCTTAATATTAAAAAGTCCGGCTATTTTAAGTGGAGTTTTCACTAAATGTGATTTCAAACATCAGGAATTACTGTTTATAGAGCTCAGAACTTGTGTATAAAGCTTTTATATGTAGAGAATAGTGTTTATGTTTACAATTGAGGTTGAATTGGAGTGGCGTCTTTTGACTGGAACAGTTCATATCCTAAAGGTTCTAGTATGTACTTCTAAGGAAACTCTCAAAATGTGGTAAAACTCTTAAAATACACAATTATCTTATCAGGAATTGAATATGAACTTATAACAAACAGTTGAAACACAAGAAAATAAATTCTAACTACATTTAATGCCGAGTTCAATTACCGAGATTACAGGTAGAAAGCTCTGAAAGGACAAGAATTCTCTTAATATGAAAGAGTCCGGCTATTTTAAGTGGAGTTTTCACTAAATGTGATTTCAAACATCAGGAATTACTGTTTATAGAGCTCAGAACTTGTGTATAAAGCTTTTATATGTAGAGAATAGTGTTTATGTTTACAATTGAGGTTGAATTGGAGTGGCGTCTTTTGACTGAAACAGTTCATATCCTAAAGGTTCTAGTATGTACTTCTAAGGAAACTCTCAAAATGTGGTAAAACTCTTTTAATGCACAATTACCTCTCCAGGAAATGAATATGAACGTGTAACAAACAGTTGAAACACAAGTAAATAGAATCTAACTACATTTAATTCCCAGTTCAATTACGGAGATTACAGGAAGAAAGCTCTGAAATGACGAGAATTCTCAAAATGTAAACAATTCCGGATATTTCAAGTGGCGTTTTCAGTAAATTGTGATTTCAAACATTAAGAATTCCTGTTTATAGAGCTCTGAACTTGTGTATAAAACTTATAAATTTGGAGAATACTGTTTATGTTTTCAATTGACGCTGAATTGGCGAGGCGTCTTTTGACTGAAACAGTTCATATCCTGAAGGTTCTAGTATGTACTTCTAAGGAAACTGTCAAAATGTGGTAAAACTCTTCAAATACACAATTATCTTTCCACGAAAGGAATATGAACGTGTAACAAACAGTTGAAACACAAGCAAATAGAATCTAACTACATTTAAGGCCGAGTTCAATTACCGAGATTAATGGAAGAAAGGTGTGAAATGACGAGAATACTCGTAATATTAACAAGTCCGGATATTTTAAATCGCGTTTTCAGTAAATTGTGATTTCAAACATCAAGAATTCCTGTTTGTAGAGATCACGATTTGTGTATAAAGCTTTTAAATGAGGATAATACTGTTTATGTTTACAATTGAGGCTTACTTTGCCACGTGTTTTTTGAATGAAACAGTGGATATCCTGAAGGTTCTTTATGTTCTTCTAAGGAAACTGTCAAAATGTTGTAAAACTCTTTAAATACACGATTACCTCTCCAGGAAATGAATATGAACGTGTAACAAACAGTTGAAACACAAGGAAATAGAACCTAACTACATTTAAGGCCGAGTTCAATTACCGAGATTACAGGTAGAAAGCTCTGAAAGGACAAGAATTCTCTTAATATTAAAAAGTCCCGCTATTTTAAGTGGAGTTTTCACTAAATGTGATTTCAAACATCAGGAATTACTGTTTATAGAGCTCTGAACTTGTGTATAAAACTTATAAATGTGGAGAATTCTGTTTATGTTTTCAATTGACGCTGAATTGGCGAGGCGTCTTTTGACTGAAACAGTTCATATCCTGAAGGTTCTAGTATGTACTTCTAAGGAAACTGTCAAAATGTAGTAAAACTCTTAAAATACACAATTTTCTTTCCAGGAAATGAATATGAACGTGTAACAAACAGTTGAAACACAAGCAAATAGAATCTAACTACATTTAAGGCCGAGTTCAATTACCGAGATTACTGGAAGAAAGTTGTGAAATGACGAGAATTCTCATAATATTAACAAGTCCGGATATTTTAAATCGCGTTTTCAGTAAATTGTGATTTCAAATATTAAGAATTCCTGTTTGTAGAGATCACGATTTGTGTATAAAGCTTTTAAATGAGGATAATACTGTTTATGTTTACAATTGAGGCTTACTTTGCCACGTGTTTTTTGAATGAAACAGTGGATATCCTGAAGGTTCTTTATGTACTTCTAAGGAAACTGTCAAAATGTTGTAAAACTCTTTAAATACACAATTACCTCTCCAGGAAATGAATATGAACGTGGAACAAACAGTTGAAACACAAGGAAATAGAACCTAACTACATTTAAGGCCGAGTTCAATTACCGAGATTACAGGTAGAAAGCTCTGAAAGGACAAGAATTCTCTTAATATTAAAAAGTCCGGCTATTTTAAGTGGAGTTTTCACTAAATGTGATTTCAAACATCAGGAATTACTGTTTATAGAGCTCAGAACTTGTGTATAAAGCTTTTATATGTAGAGAATAGTGTTTATGTTTACAATTGAGGTTGAATTGGAGTGGCGTCTTTTGACTGGAACAGTTCATATCCTAAAGGTTCTAGTATGTACTTCTAAGGAAACTCTCAAAATGTGGTAAAACTCTTAAAATACACAATTATCTTATCAGGAATTGAATATGAACTTATAACAAACAGTTGAAACACAAGAAAATAAATTCTAACTACATTTAATGCCGAGTTCAATTACCGAGATTACAGGTAGAAAGCTCTGAAAGGACAAGAATTCTCTTAATATGAAAGAGTCCGGCTATTTTAAGTGGAGTTTTCACTAAATGTGATTTCAAACATCAGGAATTACTGTTTATAGAGCTCAGAACTTGTGTATAAAGCTTTTATATGTAGAGAATAGTGTTTATGTTTACAATTGAGGTTGAATTGGAGTGGCGTCTTTTGACTGAAACAGTTCATATCCTAAAGGTTCTAGTATGTACTTCTAAGGAAACTCTCAAAATGTGGTAAAACTCTTTTAATGCACAATTACCTCTCCAGGAAATGAATATGAACGTGTAACAAACAGTTGAAACACAAGTAAATAGAATCTAACTACATTTAATTCCCAGTTCAATTACGGAGATTACAGGAAGAAAGCTCTGAAATGACGAGAATTCTCAAAATGTAAACAATTCCGGATATTTCAAGTGGCGTTTTCAGTAAATTGTGATTTCAAACATTAAGAATTCCTGTTTATAGAGCTCTGAACTTGTGTATAAAACTTATAAATGTGGAGAATACTGTTTATGTTTTCAATTGACGCTGAATTGGCGAGGCGTCTTTTGACTGAAACAGTTCATATCCTGAAGGTTCTAGTATGTACTTCAAAGGAAACTGTCAAAATGTGGTAAAACTCTTCAAATACACAATTATCTTTCCAGGAAATGAATATGAACGTGTAACAAACAGTTGAAACACAAGGAAATAGAACCTAATTAAATTTAAGGCCGAGTTCAATTACCGAGATTACAGTTAGAAAGCTATGAAAGGAAAAGAATTCTCCTAATATTAACAAGTCCGGCTATTTTAAGTGGAGTTTTCACTAAATTTGATTTCAAACATCAGGAATTACTGTTTATAAAGCTCAGAACTTGTGTATAAAGCTTTTATATGTAGAGAATAGTATTTATGTTTACAATTGAGGTTGAATTGGAGTGGCGTCTTTTGACGGAAACATTTCATATCCTAAAGGTTCTAGTATGTACTTCTAAGGAAACTCTCAAAATGTGGTAAAACTCTTTTAATACACAATTACCTCTCCAGGAAATGAATATGAACGTGTAACAAACAGTTGAAACACAAGTAAATAGAATCTAACTACATTTAATTCCCAGTTCAATTACGGAGATTACAAGAACAAAGCTCTGAAATGACGAGAATTCTCAAAACGTAAACAATTCCGGATATTTCAAGTGGCGTTTTCAGTAAATTGTGATTTCAAACATTAAGAATTCCTGTTTATAGAGCTCTGAACTTGTGTATAAAACTTATAAATGTGGAGAATACTGTTTATGTTTTCAATTGACGCAGAATTGGCGAGGCGACTTTTGACTGAAACAGTTCATATCCTGAAGGTTCTAGTATGTACTTCTAAGGAAACTGTCAAAATGTGGTAAAACTCTTCAAATACACAATTATCTTTCCAGGAAATGAATATGAACGTGTAACAAACAGTTGAAACACAAGGAAATAGAATCTAACTACATTTAATTCCCAGTTCAATTACGGAGATTACAAGAACAAAGCTCTGAAATGATGAGAATTCTCAAAATGTAAACAATTCCGGATCTTTCAAGTGGCGTTTTCAGTAAATTGTGATTTCAAACATTAAGAATTCCTGTTTGTAGAGATCAGGATTTGTGTATAAAGCTTTTAAATGAGGATAATACTGTTTATGTTTACAACTGAGGCTTAATTTGCCACGTGTTTTTTGAACGAAACAGAGGATATCCTGAAGGTTCTTTATGTACTTCTAAGGAAACTGTCAAAATGTTGTAAAACTCTTTAAATACACAATTACCTCTCCAGGAAATGAATATGAACGTGTAACAAACAGTTGAAACACAAGGAAATCGAACCTAACTACATTCAAGGCCGAGTTCAATTACCGAGATTACAGGTAGAAAGCTCTGAAAGGACAAGAATTCTCTTAATATTAAAGAGTCCGGCTATTTTAAGTGGAGTTTTCACTAAATGGGATTTCAAACATCA
Source organism: Myotis nattereri (assembly GCF_964212035.1). Lineage (NCBI taxonomy): Eukaryota > Metazoa > Chordata > Mammalia > Chiroptera > Vespertilionidae > Myotis > Myotis nattereri. The sequence continues at coordinate 8,873,853 of NC_138080.1, read as the reverse complement.
GGAATTACTGTTTATAAAGCTCAGAACTTGTGTATAAAGCTTTTATATGTAGAGAATAGTGTTTATGTTTACAATTGAGGTTGAATTGGAGTGGCGTCTTTTGACTGAAACAGTTTATATCCTAAAGGTTCTAGTATGTACTTCTAAGGGAACTCTCAAAATGTGGTAAAACTCTTTTAATACACAATTACCTCTCCAGAAAATTAATATGAACGTGTAGCAAACAGTTGAAACACAAGTAAATAGAATCTATCTACATTTAATTCCCAGTTCAGTTACGGAGATTACAGGAAGAAAGCTCTGAAATGACGAGAATTCTCAAAATGTAAACAATTCCGGATATTTCAAGTGGCGTTTTCAGTAAATTGTGATTTCAAACATCAAGAATTCCTGTTTATAGAGCTATGAACTTGTGTATAAAACTTATAAATGTGGAGAATACTGTTTATGTTTTCAATTGACGCTGAATTGGCGAGGCGTCTTTTAACTGAAACAGTTCATATCCTGAAGGTTCTAGTATGTACTTCTAAGGAAACTGTCAAAATGTGGTAAAACTCTTCAAATACACAATTATCTTTCCAGGAAATGAATATGAACGTGTAACAAACAGTTGAAACACAAGTAAATAGAATCTAACTACATTTAATTCCCAGTTCAATTACGGAGATTACAAGAACAAAGCTCTGAAATGACGAGAATTCTCAAAATGTAAACAATTCCGGATATTTCAAGTGGCGTTTTCAGTACATTGTGATTTCAAACATCAAGAATTCCTGTTTGTAGAGATCAGGATTTGTGTATAAAGCTTTTAAATGAGGATAATACTGTTTATGTTTACAATTGAGGCTTAATTTGCCACGTGTTTTTTGAACGAAACAGTGGATATCCTGAAGGTTCTTTATGTACTTCTAAGGAAACTGTCAAAATGTTGTAAAACTCTTTAAATACACGATTACCTCTCCAGGAAATGAATATGAACGTGTAACAAACAGTTGAAACACAAGGAAATCGAACCTAACTACATTGAAGGCCGAGTTCAATTACCGAGATTACAGGTAGAAAGCTCTGAAAGGACAAGAATTCTCTTAATATTAAAAAGTCCGGCTATTTTAAGTGGAGTTTTCACTAAATGTGATTTCAAACATCAGGAATTACTGTATATAGAGCTCAGAACTTGTGTATAAAGCTTTTATATGTAGAGAATAGTGTTTATGTTTACAATTGAGGTTGAATTGGAGTGGCGTCTTTTGACTGAAACAGTTCATATCCTAAAGGTTCTAGTATGTACTTCTAAGGAAACTCTCAAAATGTGGAAAAACTCTTTTAATGCACAATTACCTCTGCAGGAAATGAATATGAACGTGTAACAAACAGTTGAAACACAAGTAAATAGAATCTAACTACATTTAATTCCCAGTTCAATTACGGAGATTACAGGAAGAAAGCTCTGAAATGACGAGAATTCTCAAAATGTAAAAAATTCCGGTTATATCAAGTGGCGTTTTCAGTAAATTGTGCTTTCAAACATTAAGAATTCCTGTTTATAGAGCTCTGAACTTGTGTATAAAACTTATAAATGTGGAGAATACTGTTTATGTTTTCAATTGACGCTGAATTTGCGAGGCGTCTTTTGACTGAAACAGTTCATATCCTGAAGGTTCTAGTATGTACTTCTAAGGAAACTGTCAAAATGTGGTAAAACTCTTCAAATACACAATTATCTTTCCATGAAATGAATATGAACGTGTAACAAACAGTTGAAACACAAGCAAATAGAATCTAACTACATTTAAGGCCGAATTCAATTACCGAGATTACTGGAAGAAAGTTGTGAAATGACGAGAATACTCATAATATTAACAACTCCGGATATTTTAAATCGCGTTTTCAGTAAATTGTGATTTCAAACATCAAGAATTCCTGTTTGTAGAGATCACGATTTGTGTATAAAGCTTTTAAATGAGGATAATACTGTTTATGTTTACAATTGAGGCTTACTTTGCCACGTGTTTTTTGAATGAAACAGTGGATATCCTGAAGGTTCTTTATGTACTTCTAAGGAAACTGTCAAAATGTTGTAAAACTCTTTAAATACACGATTACCTCTCCAGGAAATGAATATGAACGTGGAACAAACAGTTGAAACACAAGGAAATAGAACCTAACTACATTTAAGGCCGATTTCAATTACCGAGATTACAGGTAGAAAGCTATGAAAGGACAAGAATTCTCTTAATATTAAAAAGTCCGGCTATTTTAAGTGGAGTTTTCACTAAATGTGATTTCAAACATCAGGAATTACTGTTTATAGAGCTTTGAACTTGTGTATAAAGCTTTTATATGTAGAGAATAGTGTTTATGTTTACAATTGAGGTTGAATTGGAGTTGGGTCTTTTGACTGAAACAGTCCATATCCTATAGGTTCTAGTATGTACATCTAAGGAAACTCTCAAAATGTGGTAAAACTCTTTTAATACACAATTACCTCTCCAGGAAATGAATATGAACGTGTAACAAACAGTTGAAACACAAGTAAATAGAATCTAACTACATTTAATTCCCAGTTCAATTACGGAGATTACAAGAACAAAGCTCTGAAATGACGAGAATTCTCAAAATGTAAACAATTCCGGATATTTCAAGTGGCGTTTTCAGTAAATTGTGATTTCAAACATTAAGAATTCCTGTTTGTAGAGATCAGGATTCGTGTATAAAGCTTTTAAATGAGGATAATACTGTTTATGTTTACAATTGAGGCTTAATTTGCCACGTGTTTTTTGAACGAAACAGTGGATATCCTGAAGGTTCTTTATGTAATTCTAAGGAAACTGTCAAAATGTGGTAAAACTCTTTAAATACACAATTACCTCTCCAGGAAATGAATATGAACGTGTAACAAACAGTTGAAACACAAGGAAATAGAACCTAACTACATTTAAGGCCGATTTCAATTACCGAGATTACAGGTAGAAAGCTATGAAAGGACAAGAATTCTCTTAATATTAAAAAGTCCGGCTATTTTAAGTGGAGTTTTCACTAAATGTGATTTCAAACATCAGGAATTACTGTTTATAGAGCTTTGAACTTGTGTATAAAGCTTTTATATGTAGAGAATAGTGTTTATGTTTACAATTGAGGTTGAATTGGAGTGGGGTCTGTTGACTGAAACAGTCCATATCGTAAAGGTTCTAGTATGTACTTCTAAGGAAACTCTCAAAATGTGGTAAAACTCTTTTAATGCACAATTACCTCTCCAGGAAATGAATATGAACGTGTAACAAACAGTTGAAACACAAGGAAATAGAACCTAACTACATTTAAGGCCGAGTTCAATTACCGAGATTACAGGTAGAAAGCTCAGAAAGGACAAGAATTCTCTTAATATTAAAGAGTCCGGCTATTTTAAGTGTAGTTTTCACTAAATGGGATTTCAAACATCAGGAATTACTGTTTATAGAGCTCAGAACTTGTGTATAAAGCTTTTATATGTAGAGAATAGTGTTTATGTTTACAATTGAGGTTGAATTGGAGTGGCGTCTTTTGACTGAAACAGTTCATATCCTAAAGGTTCTAGTATGTACTTCTAAGGAAACTCTCAAAATGTGGTAAAACTCTTAAAATACACAATTATCTTATCCAGAAATGAATATGAACTTATAACAAACAGTTGAAACACAAGAAAATAAATTCTAACTACATTTAATGCCGAGTTCAATTACCGAGATTACAGGTAGAAAGCTCAGAAAGGACAAGAATTCTCTTAATATTAAAGAGTCCGGCTATTTTAAGTGTAGTTTTCACTAAATGGGATTTCAAACATCAGGAATTACTGTTTATAGAGCTCAGAACTTGTGTATAAAGCTTTTATATGTAGAGAATAGTGTTTATGTTTACAATTGAGGTTGAATTGGAGTGGCGTCTTTTGACTGAAACAGTTCATATCCTAAAGGTTCTAGTATGTACTTCTAAGGAAACTCTCAAAATGTGGTAAAACTCTTAAAATACACAATTATCTTATCCAGAAATGAATATGAACTTATAACAAACAGTTGAAACACAAGAAAATAAATTCTAACTACATTTAATGCCGAGTTCAATTACCGAGATTACAGGTAGAAAGCTCTGAAAGGACAAGAATTCTCTTAATATTAAAGAGTCCGGCTATTTTAAGTGGAGTTTTCAATAAATGTGATTTCAAACATCAGGAATTACTGTTTATAGAGCTTTGAACTTGTGTATAAAGCTTTTATATGTAGAGAATAGTGTTTATGTTTACAATTGAGGTTGAATTGGAGTGGTGTCTTTTGACTGAAACAGTTCATATCCTGAAGGTTCTAGTATGTACTTCTAAGGAAACTCTCAAAATGTGGTAAAACTCTTTTAATACACAATTACCTCTCCAGAAAATGAATATGAACGTGTAGCAAACAGTTGAAACACAAGTAATTAGAATCTATCTACATTTAATTCCCAGTTCAATTACGGAGATTACAGGAAGAAAGCTCTGAAAAGACGAGAATTCTCAAAATGTAAACAATTCCGGATATTTCAAGTGGCGTTTTCAGTAAATTGTGATTTCAAACATCAAGAATACCTGTTTATAGAGCTCTGAACTTGTGTATAAAACTTATAAATGTGGAGAATACTGTTTATGTTTTCAATTGACGCTGAATTGGCGAGGCGTCTTTTGACTGAAACAGTTCATATCCTGAAGGTTCTAGTATGTACTTCTAAGGAAACTGTCAAAATGTGGTAAAACTCTTCAAATACACAATTATCTTTCCAGGAAATGAATATGAACGTGTAACAAACAGTTGAAACACAAGGAAATAGAATCTAACTACATTTAAGGCCGAGTTCAATTACCGAGATTACTGGAAGAAAGTTGTGAAATGACGAGAATACTCATAATATTAACAAGTCCGGATATTTTAAATCGCGTTTTCAGTAAATTGTGATTTCAAACATTAAGAATTCCTGTTTGTAGAGATCAGGATTTGTGTATAAAGCTTTTAAATGAGGATAATACTGTTTATGTTTACAACTGAGGCTTAATTTGCCACGTGTTTTTTGAACGAAACAGTGGATATCCTGAAGGTTCTTTATGTACTTCTAAGGAAACTGTCAAAATGTTGTAAAACTCTTTAAATACACAATTACCTCTCCAGGAAATGAATATGAACGTGTAACAAACAGTTGAAACACAAGGAAATCGAACCTAACTACATTGAAGGCCGAGTTCAATTACCGAGATTACAGGTAGAAAGCTCTGAAAGGACAAGAATTCTCTTAATATTAAAGAGTCCGGCTATTTTAAGTGGAGTTTTCACTAAATGGGATTTCAAACATCAGGAATTACTGTTTATAAAGCTCAGAACTTGTGTATAAAGCTTTTATATGTAGAGAATAGTGTTTATGTTTACAATTGAGGTTGAATTGGAGTGGCGTCTTTAGACTGAAACAGTTTATATCCTAAAGGTTCTAGTATGTACTTCTAAGGGAACTCTCAAAATGTGGTAAAACTCTTTTAATACACAATTACCTCTCCAGAAAATGAATATGAACGTGTTACAAACAGTTGAAACAAAAGTAAATAGAATCTAACTACATTTAATTCCCAGTTCAATTACGGAGATTACAGGAAGAAAGCTCTGAAATGACGAGAATTCTCAAAATGTAAACAATTCCGGATATTTCAAGTGGCGTTTTCAGTAAATTGTGATTTCAAACATCAAGAATTCCTGTTTATAGAGCTCTGAACTTGTGTATAAAACTTATAAATGTGGAGAATACTGTTTATGTTTTCAATTGACGCTGAATTGGCGAGGCGTCTTTTAACTGAAACAGTTCATATCCTGAAGGTTCTAGTATGTACTTCTAAGGAAACTGTCAAAATGTGGTAAAACTCTTCAAATACACAATTATCTTTCCAGGAAATGAATATGAACGTGTAACAAACAGTTGAAACACAAGTAAATAGAATCTAACTACATTTAATTCCCAGTTCAATTATGCAGATTACAAGAACAAAGCTCTGAAATGACGAGAATTCTCAAAATGTAAACAATTCCGGATATTTCAAGTGGCGTTTTCAGTACATTGTGATTTCAAACATCAAGAATTCCTGTTTGTAGAGATCAGGATTTGTGTATAAAGCTTTTAAATGAGGATAATACTGTTTATGTTTACAATTGAGGCTTAATTTGCCACGTGTTTTTTGAACGAAACAGTGGATATCCTGAAGGTTCTTTATGTACTTCTAAGGAAACTGTCAAAATGTTGTAAAACTCTTTAAATACACGATTACCTCTCCAGGAAATGAATATGAACGTGTAACAAACAGTTGAAACACAAGGAAATCGAACCTAACTACATTCAAGGCCGAGTTCAATTACCGAGATTACAGGTAGAAAGCTCTGAAAGGACAAGAATTCTCTTAATATTAAAGAGTCCGGCTATTTTAAGTGGAGTTTTCACTAAATGTGATTTCAAACATCAGGAATTACTGTTTATAGAGCTTTGAACTTGTGTATAAGGCTTTTATATGTAGAGAATAGTGTTTATGTTTACAATTGAGGTTGAATTGGAGTGGCATCTTTTGACTGAAACAGTTCATATCCTGAAGGTTCTAGTATGTACTTCTAAGGAAACTCTCAAAATGTGGTAAAACTCTTTTAATACACAATTACCTCTCCAGAAAATGAATATGAACGTGTAACAAACAGTTGAAACACAAGTAAATAGAATCTAACTACATTTAATTCCCAGTTCAATTACGGAGATTACAGGAAGAAAGCTCTGAAATGACGAGAATTCTCAAAATGTAAACAATTCCGGATATTTCAAGTGGCGTTTTCAGTAAATTGTGATTTCAAACATTAAGAATTCCTGTTTATAGAGCTCTGAACTTGTGTATAAAACTTATAAATGTGGAGAATACTGTTTATGTTTTCAATTGACGCTGAATTGGCGAGGCGTCTTTTGACTGAAACAGTTCATATCCTGAAGGTTCTAGTATGTACTTCTAAGGAAACTGTCAAAATGTGGTAAAACTCTTCAAATACACAATTATCTTTCCACGAAATGAATATGAACGTGTAACAAACAGTTGAAACACAAGCAAATAGAATCTAACTACATTTAAGGCCGAGTTCAATTACCGAGATTACTGGAAGAAAGGTGTGAAATGACGAGAATACTCGTAATATTAACAAGTCCGGATATTTTAAATCGCGTTTTCAGTAAATTGTGATTTCATACATCAAGAATTCCTGTTTGTAGAGATCACGATTTGTGTATAAAGCTTTTAAATGAGGATAATACTGTTTATGTTTACAATTGAGGCTTACTTTGCCTCGTGTTTTTTGAATGAAACAGTGGATATCCTGAAGGTTCTTTATGTACTTCTAAGGAAACTGTCAAAATGTTGTAAAACTCTTTAAATACACGATTACCTCTCCAGGAAATGAATATGAACGTGTAACAAACAGTTGAAACACAAGGAAATAGAACCTAATTAAATTTAAGGCCGAGTTCAATTACCGAGATTACAGGAAGAAAGCTCTGAAATGACGAGAATTCTCAAAATGTAAACAATTCCGGATATTTCAAGTGGCGTTTTCAGTAAATTGTGATTTCAAACATCAAGAATTCCTGTTTATAGAGCTCTGAACTTGTGTATAAAACTTATAAATGTGGAGAATACTGTTTATGTTTTCAATTGACGCTGAATTGGCGAGGCGTCTTGTAACTGAAACAGTTCATATCCTGAAGGTTCTAGTATGTACTTCTAAGGAAACTGTCAAAATGTGGTAAAACTCTTCAAATACACAATTATCTTTCCAGGAAATGAATATGAACGTGTAACAAACAGTTGAAACACAAGTAAATAGAATCTAACTACATTTAATTCCCAGTTCAATTACGCAGATTACAAGAACAAAGCTCTGAAATGATGAGAATTCTCAAAATGTAAACAATTCCGGATATTTCAAGTGGCGTTTTCAGTAAATTGTGATTTCAAACATTAAGAATTCCTGTTTGTAGAGATCACGATTTGTGTATAAAGCTTTTAAATGAGGATAATACTGTTTATGTTTACAATTGAGGCTTACTTTGCCTCGTGTTTTTTGAATGAAACAGTGGATATCCTGAAGGTTCTTTATGTACTTCTAAGGAAACTGTCAAAATGTTGTAAAACTCTTTAAATACACGATTACCTCTCCAGGAAATGAATATGAACGTGTAACAAACTGTTGAAACACAAGGAAATAGAATCTAACTACATTTAATTCCCAGTTCAATTACGGAGATTACAAGAACAAAGCTCTGAAATGACGAGAATTCTCAAAATGTAAACAATTCCGGATATTTCAAGTGGCGTTTTCAGTAAATTGTGATTTCAAACATTAAGAATTCCTGTTTGTAGAGATCAGGATTTGTGTATAAAGCTTTTAAATGAGGATAATACTGTTTATGTTTACAACTGAGGCTTAATTTGCCACGTGTTTTTTGAACGAAACAGTGGATATCCTGAAGGTTCTTTATGTACTTCTAAGGAAACTGTCAAAATGTTGTAAAACTCTTTAAATACACAATTACCTCTCCAGGAAATGAATATGAACGTGAAACAAACAGTTGAAACACAAGGAAATAGAACCTAACTACATTGAAGGCCGAGTTCAATTACCGAGATTACAGGTAGAAAGCTCTGAAAGGACAAGAATTCTCTTAATATTAAAGAGTCCGGCTATTTTAAGTGGAGTTTTCACTAAATGGGATTTCAAACATCAGGAATTACTGTTTATAAAGCTCAGAACTTGTGTATAAAGCTTTTATATGTAGAGAATAGTGTTTATGTTTACAATTGAGTTTGAATTGGAGTGGCGTCTTTAGACTGAAACAGTTTATATCCTAAAGGTTCTAGTATGTACTTCTAAGGGAACTCTCAAAATGTGGTAAAACTCTTTTAATACACAATTACCTCTCCAGAAAATGAATATGAACGTGTAGCAAACAGTTGAAACAAAAGTAAATAGAATCTAACTACATTTAATTCCCAGTTCAATTACGGAGATTACAGGAAGAAAGCTCTGAAATGACGAGAATTCTCAAAATGTAAACAATTCCGGATATTTCAAGTGGCGTTTTCAGTAAATTGTGATTTCAAACATCAAGAATTCCTGTTTATAGAGCTCTGAACTTGTGTATAAAACTTATAAATGTGGAGAATACTGTTTATGTTTTCAATTGACGCTGAATTGGCGAGGCGTCTTTTAACTGAAACAGTTCATATCCTGAAGGTTCTAGTATGTACTTCTAAGGAAACTGTCAAAATGTGGTAAAACTCTTCAAATACACAATTATCTTTCCAGGAAATGAATATGAACGTGTAACAAACAGTTGAAACACAAGTAAATAGAATCTAACTACATTTAATTCCCAGTTCAATTACGCAGATTACAAGAACAAAGCTCTGAAATGACGAGAATTCTCAAAATGTAAACAATTCCGGATATTTCAAGTGGCGTTTTCAGTACATTGTGATTTCAAACATCAAGAATTCCTGTTTGTAGAGATCAGGATTTGTGTATAAAGCTTTTAAATGAGGATAATACTGTTTATGTTTACAATTGAGGCTTAATTTGCCACGTGTTTTTTGAACGAAACAGTGGATATCCTGAAGGTTCTTTATGTACTTCTAAGGAAACTGTCAAAATGTTGTAAAACTCTTTAAATACACGATTACCTCTCCAGGAAATGAATATGAACGTGTAACAAACAGTTGAAACACAAGGAAATCGAACCTAACTACATTGAAGGCCGAGTTCAATTACCGAGATTACAGGTAGAAAGCTCTGAAAGGACAAGAATTCTCTTAATATTAAAGAGTCCGGCTATTTTAAGTGGAGTTTTCACTAAATGTGATTTCAAACATCAGGAATTACTGTTTATAGAGCTTTGAACTTGTGTATAAACTTTTATATGTAGAGAATAGTGTTTATGTTTACAATTGAGGTTGAATTTGAGAGGCGTCTTTTGACTGAAACAGTTCATATCCTGAAGGTTCTAGTATGTACTTCTAAGGAAACTCTCAAAATGTGGTAAAACTCTTTTAATACACAATTACCTCTCCAGAAAATGAATATGAACGTGTAGCAAACAGTTGAAACACAAGTAAATAGAATCTAACTACATTTAATTCCCAGTTCAATTACGGAGATTACAGGAAGAAAGCTCTGAAATGACGAGAATTCTCAAAATGTAAACAATTCCGGATATTTCAAGTGGCGTTTTCAGTACATTGTGATTTCAAACATCAAGAATTCCTGTTTGTAGAGATCACGATTTGTGTATAAAGCTTTTAAATGAGGATAATACTGTTTATGTTTACAATTGAGGCTTACTTTGCCTCGTGTTTTTTGAATGAAACAGTGGATATCCTGAAGGTTCTTTATGTACTTCTAAGGAAACTGTCAAAATGTTGTAAAACTCTTTAAATACACGATTACCTCTCCAGGAAATGAATATGAACGTGTAACAAACAGTTGAAACACAAGGAAATAGAACCTAATTAAATTTAAGGCCGAGTTCAATTACCGAGATTACAGGTAGAAAGCTCTGAAAGGACAAGAATTCTCCTAATATTAAAAAGTCCGGCTATTTTAAGTGGAGTTTTCACTAAATTTGATTTCAAACATCAGGAATTACTGTTTATAGAGCTCAGAAATTGTGTATAAAGCTTTTATATGTAGAGAATAGTGTTTATGTTTACAATTGAGGTTGAATTGGAGTGGCGTCTTTTGACGGAAACATTTCATATCCTAAAGGTTCTAGTATGGACTTCTAAGGAAACTCTCAAAATGTGGTAAAACTCTTTTAATACACAATTACCTCTCCAGGAAATGAATATGAACGTGTAACAAACAGTTGAAACACAAGTAAATAGAATCTAACTACATTTAATTCCCAGTTCAATTACGGAGATTACAAGAACAAAGCTCTGAAATGACGAGAATTCTCAAAATGTAAACAATTCCGGATATTTCAAGTGGCATTTTCAGTAAATTGTGATTTCAAACATTAAGAATTCCTGTTTATAGAGCTCTGAACTTGTGTATAAAACTTATAAATGTGGAGAATACTGTTTATGTTTTCAAATGACGCTGAATTGGCGAGGCGACTTTTGACTGAAACAGTTCATATCCTGAAGGTTCTAGTATGTACTTCTAAGGAAACTGTCAAAATGTGGTAAAACTCTTCAAATACACAATTATCTTTCCAGGAAATGAATATGAACGTGTAACAAACAGTTGAAACACAAGTAAATAGAATCTAACTACATTTAATTCCCAGTTCAATTACGGAGATTACAAGAACAAAGCTCTGAAATGACGAGAATTCTCAAAATGTAAACAATTCCGGATATTTCAAGTGGCGTTTTCAGTACATTGTGATTTCAAACATCAAGAATTCCTGTTTGTAGAGATCACGATTTGTGTATAAAGCTTTTAAATGAGGATAATACTGTTTATGTTTACAATTGAGGCTTAATTTGCCACGTGTTTTTTGAACGAAACAGTGGATATCCTGAAGGTTCTTTATGTACTTCTAAGGAAACTGTCAAAATGTTGTAAAACTCTTTAAATACACGATTACCTCTCCAGGAAATGAATATGAACGTGTAACAAACAGTTGAAACACAAGGAAATAGAACCTAACTACATTGAAGGCCGAGTTCAATTACCGAGATTACAGGTAGAAAGATCTGAAAGGACAAGAATTCTCTTAATATTAAAGAGTCCGGCTATCTTAAGTGGAGTTTTCACTAAATGTGATTTCAAACATCAGGAATTACTGTTTATAGAGCTTTGAACTTGTGTATAAAGCTTTTATATGTAGAGAATAGTGTTTATGTTTACAATTGAGGTTGAATTGGAGTGGCGTCTTTTGACTGAAACAGTTCATATCCTGAAGGTTCTAGTATGTACTTCTAAGGGAACTCTCAAAATGTGGTAAAACTCTTTTAATACACAATTACCTCTCCAGAAAATGAATATGAACGTGTAGCTAACAGTTGAAACACAAGTAAATAGAATCTATCTACATTTAATTCCCAGTTCAATTACGGAGATTACAGGAAGAAAGCTCTGAAATGACGAGAATTCTCAAAATGTAAACAATTCCGGATATTTCAAGTGGCGTTTTCAGTAAATTGTGATTTCAAACATCAAGAATTCCTGTTTATAGAGCTATGAACTTGTGTATAAAACTTATAAATGTGGAGAATACTGTTTATGTTTTCAATTGACGCTGAATTGGCGAGGCGTCTTTTAACTGAAACAGTTCATATCCTGAAGGTTCTAGTATGTACTTCTAAGGAAACTGTCAAAATGTGGTAAAACTCTTCAAATACACAATTATCTTTCCAGGAAATGAATATGAACGTGTAACAAACAGTTGAAACACAAGTAAATAGAATCTAACTACATTTAATTCCCAGTTCAATTACGGAGATTACAAGAACAAAGCTCTGAAATGACGAGAATTCTCAAAATGTAAACAATTCCGGATATTTCAAGTGGCGTTTTCAGTACATTGTGATTTCAAACATCAAGAATTCCTGTTTGTAGAGATCAGGATTTGTGTATAAAGCTTTTAAATGAGGATAATACTGTTTACGTTTACAATTGAGGCTTAATTTGCCACGTGTTTTTTGAACGAAACAGTGGATATCCTGAAGATTCTTTATGTACTTCTAAGGAAACTGTCAAAATGTTGTAAAACTCTTTAAATACACGATTACCTCTCCAGGAAATGAATATGAACGTGTAACAAACAGTTGAAACACAAGGAAATCGAACCTAACTACATTGAAGGCCGAGTTCAATTACCGAGATTACAGGTAGAAAGCTCTGAGAGGACAAGAATTCTCTTAATATTAAAGAGTCCGGCTATTTTAAGTGGAGTTTTCACAAAATGGGATTTCAAACATCAGGAATTACTGTTTATAAAGCTCAGAACTTGTGTATAAAGCTTTTATATGTAGAGAATAGTGTTTATGTTTACAATTGAGTTTGAATTGGAGTGGCGTCTTTTGACTGAAACAGTTTATATCCTAAAGGTTCTAGTATGTACTTCTAAGGGAACTCTCAAAATGTGGTAAAACTCTTGTAATACACAATTACCTCTCCAGAAAATGAATATGAACGTGTTCCTAACAGTTGAAACACAAGTAAATAGAATCTATCTACATTTAATTCCCAGTTCAATTACGGAGATTACAGGAAGAAAGCTCTGAAATGACGAGAATTCTCAAAATGTAAACAATTCCGGATATTTCAAGTGGCGTTTTCAGTAAATTGTGATTTCAAACATCAAGAATTCCTGTTTATAGAGCTATGAACTTGTGTATAAAACTTATAAATGTGGAGAATACTGTTTATGTTTTCAATTGACGCTGAATTGGCGAGGCGTCTTTTAACTGAAACAGTTCATATCCTGAAGGTTCTAGTATGTACTTCTAAGGAAACTGTCAAAATGTGGTAAAACTCTTCAAATACACAATTATCTTTCCAGGAAATGAATATGAACGTGTAACAAACAGTTGAAACACAAGCAAATAGAATCTAACTACATTTAATTCCCAGTTCAATTACGGAGAATACAAGAACAAAGCTCTGAAATCACGAGAATTCTCAAAATGTAAACAATTCCGGATATTTCAAGTGGCGTTTTCAGTAAATTGTGATTTCAAACATTAAGAATTCCTGTTTGTAGAGATCACGATTTGTGTATAAAGCTTTTAAATGAGGATAATACTGTTTATGTTTACAATTGAGGCTTACTTTGCCTCGTGTTTTTTGAATGAAACAGTGGATATCCTGAAGGTTCTTTTTGTACTTCTAAGGAAACTGTCAAAATGTGGTAAAACTCTTCAAATACACAATTATCTTTCCAGGAAATGAATATGAACGTGTAACAAACAGTTGAAACACAAGGAAATAGAATCTAACTACATTTAATTCCCAGTTTAATTACGGAGATTACAAGAACAAAGCTCTGAAATGACGAGAATTCTCAAAATATAAACAATTCCGGATATTTCAAGTGGCGTTTTCAGTAAATTGTGATTTCAAACATTAAGAATTCCTGTTTGTAGAGATCAGGATTTGTGTATAAAGCTTTTAAATGAGGATAATACTGTTTATGTTTACAATTGAGGCTTAATTTGCCACGTGTTTTTTGAACGAAACAGTGGATATCCTGAAGGTTCTTTATGTACTTCTAAGGAAACTGTCAAAATGTTGTAAAACTCTTTAAATACACAATTACCTCTCCAGGAAATGAATATGAACGTGTAACAAACAGTTGAAACACAAGGAAATCGAACCTAACTACATTGAAGGCCGAGTTCAATTACCGAGATTACAGGTAGAAAGCTCTGAAAGGACAAGAATTCTCTTAATATTAAAGAGTCCGGCTATTTTAAGTGGAGTTTTCACTAAATGTGATTTCAAACATCAGGAATTACTGTTTATAGAGCTTTGAACTTGTGTATAAAGCTTTTATATGTAGAGAATAGTGTTTATGTTTACAATTGAGGTTGAATTGGAGTGGCGTCTTTTGACTGAAACAGTTCATATCCTGAAGGTTCTAGTATGTACTTCTAAGGGAACTCTCAAAATGTGGTAAAACTCTTTTAATACACAATTACCTCTCCAGAAAATGAATATGAACGTGTAGCAAACAGTTGAAACACAAGTAAATAGAATCTATCTACATTTAATTCCCAGTTCAATTACGGAGATTACAGGAAGAAAGCTCTGAAACGACGAGAATTCTCAAAATGTAAACAATTCCGGATATTTCAAGTGGCGTTTTCAGTAAATTGTGATTTCAAACATCAAGAATTCCTGTTTATAGAGCTATGACCTTGTGTATAAAACTTATAAATGTGGAGAATACTGTTTATGTTTTCAATTGACGCTGAATTGGCGAGGCGTCTTTTAACTGAAACAGTTCATATCCTGAAGGTTCTAGTATGTACTTCTAAGGAAACTGTCAAAATGTGGTAAAACTCTTCAAATACACAATTATCTTTCCAGGAAATGAATATGAACGTGTAACAAACAGTTGAAACACAAGTAAATAGAATCTAACTACATTTAATTCCCAGTTCAATTACGGAGATTACAAGAACAAAGCTCTGAAATGAAGAGAATTCTCAAAATGTAAACAATTCCGGATATTTCAAGTGGCGTTTTCAGTAAATTGTGATTTCAAACATTAAGAATTCCTGTTTATAGAGCTCTGAACTTGTGTATAAAACTTATAAATGTGGAGAATACTGTTTATGTTTTCAATTGATGCTGAATTGGCGAGGCGACTTTTGACTGAAACAGTTCATATCCTGAAGGTTCTAGTATGTACTTCTAAGGAAACTGTCAAAATGTGGTAAAACTCTTCAAATACACAATTATCTTTCCAGGAAATGAATATGAACATGTAACAAACAGTTGAAACACAAGGAAATAGAATCTAACTACATTTAATTCCCAGTTTAATTACGGAGATTACAAGAACAAAGCTCTGAAATGACGCGAATTCTCAAAATGTAAACAATTCCGGATATTTCAAGTGGCGTTTTCAGTAAATTGTGATTTCAAACATTAAGAATTCCTGTTTGTAGAGATCAGGATTTGTGTATAAAGCTTTTAAATGAGGATAATACTGTTTATGTTTACAACTGAGGCTTAATTTGCCACGTGTTTTTTGAACGGAACAGTGGATATCCTGAAGGTTCTTTATGTACTTCTAAGGAAACTGTCAAAATGTTGTAAAACTCTTTAAATACACAATTACCTCTCCAGGAAATGAATATGAACGTGTAACAAACAGTTGAAACACAAGGAAATCGAACCTAACTACATTGAAGGCCGAGTTCAATTACCGAGATTACAGGTAGAAAGCTCTGAAAGGACAAGAATTCTCTTAATATTAAAGAGTCCGGCTATTTTAAGTGGAGTTTTCACTAAATGTGATTTCAAACATCAGGAATTACTGTTTATAGAGCTTTGAACTTGTGTATAAAGCTTTTATATGTAGAGAATAGTGTTTATGTTTACAATTGAGGTTGAATTGGAGTGGCGTCTTTTGACTGAAACAGTTCATATCCTGAAGGTTCTAGTATGTACTTCTAAGGGAACTCTCAAAATGTGGTAAAACTCTTTTAATACACAATTACCTCTCCAGAAAATGAATATGAACGTGTAGCAAACAGTTGAAACACAAGTAAATAGAATCTATCTACATTTAATTCCCAGTTCAATTACGGAGATTACAGGAAGAAAGCTCTGAAACGACGAGAATTCTCAAAATGTAAACAATTCCGGATATTTCAAGTGGCGTTTTCAGTAAATTGTGATTTCAAACATCAAGAATTCCTGTTTATAGAGCTATGACCTTGTGTATAAAACTTATAAATGTGGAGAATACTGTTTATGTTTTCAATTGACGCTGAATTGGCGAGGCGTCTTTTAACTGAAACAGTTCATATCCTGAAGGTTCTAGTATGTACTTCTAAGGAAACTGTCAAAATGTGGTAAAACTCTTCAAATACACAATTATCTTTCCACGAAATGAATATGAACGTGTAACAAACAGTTGAAACACAAGCAAATAGAATCTAACTACATTTAATTCCCAGTTCAATTACGGAGATTACAAGAACAAAGCTCTGAAATGAAGAGAATTCTCAAAATGTAAACAATTCCGGATATTTCAAGTGGCGTTTTCAGTACATTGTGATTTCAAACATCAAGAATTCCTGTTTGTAGAGATCAGGATTTGTGTATAAAGCTTTTAAATGAGGATAATACTGTTTATGTTTACAATTGAGGCTTAATTTGCCACGTGTTTTTTGAACGAAACAGTGGATATCCTGAAGGTTCTTTATGTACTTCTAAGGAAACTGTCAAAATGTTGTAAAACTCTTTAAATACATGATTACCTCTCCAGGAAATGAATATGAACGTGTAACAAACAGTTGAAACACAAGGAAATCGAACCTAACTACATTGAAGGCCAGTTCAATTACCGAGATTACAGGTAGAAAGCTCTGAAAGGACAAGAATTCTCTTAATATTAAAGAGTCCGGCTATTTTAAGTGGAGTTTTCACTAAATGGGATTTCAAACATCAGGAATTACTGTTTATAAAGCTCAGAACTTGTGTATAAAGCTTTTATATGTAGAGAATAGTGTTTATGTTTACAATTGAGGTTGAATTGGAGTGGCGTCTTTTGACTGAAACAGTTTATATCCTAAAGGTTCTAGTATGTACTTCTAAGGGAACTCTCAAAATGTGGTAAAACTCTTTTAATACACAATTACCTCTCCAGAAAATGAATATGAACGTGTAGCAAACAGTTGAAACACAAGTAAATAGAATCTATCTACATTTAATTCCCAGTTCAATTACGGAGATTACAGGAAGAAAGCTCTGAAATGACGAGAATTCTCAAAATGTAAACCATTCCGGATATTTCAAGTGGCGTTTTCAGTAAATTGTGATTTCAAACATTAAGAATTCCTGTTTGTAGAGATCACGATTTGTGTATAAAGCTTTTAAATGAGGATAATACTGTTTATGTTTACAATTGAGGCTTACTTTGCCTCGTGTTTTTTGAATGAAACAGTGGATATCCTGAAGGTTCTTTTTGTACTTCTAAGGAAACTGTCAAAATGTTGTAAAACTCTTTAAATACACGATTACCTCTCCAGGAAATGAATATGAACGTGTAACAAACAGTTGAAACACAAGGAAATAGAACTTAATTAAATTTAAGGCCGAGTTCAATTACCGAGATTACAGGTAGAAAGCTCTGAAAGGACAAGAATTCTCCTAATATTAAAAAGTCCGGCTATTTTAAGTGGAGTTTTCACTAAATTTGATTTCAAACATCAGGAATTACTGTTTATAAAGCTCAGAACTTGTGTATAAAGCTTTTATATGTAGAGAATAGTGTTTATGTTTACAATTGAGGTTGAATTGGAGTGGCGTCTTTTGACGGAAACATTTCATATCCTAAAGGTTCTAGTATGTACTTCTAAGGAAACTCTCAAAATGTGGTAAAACTCTTTTAATACACAATTACCTCTCCAGGAAATGAATATGAACGTGTAACAAACAGTTGAAACACAAGTAAATAGAATCTAACTACATTTAATTCCCAGTTCAATTACGGAGATTACAAGAACAAAGCTCTGAAATGACGAGAATTCTAAAAATGTAAACAATTCCGGATATTTCAAGTGGCGTTTTCAGTAAATTGTGATTTCAAACATTAAGAATTCCTGTTTATAGAGCTCTGAACTTGTGTATAAAACTTATAAATGTGGAGAATACTGTTTATGTTTTCAATTGATGCTGAATTGGCGAGGCGACTTTTGACTGAAACAGTTCATATCCTGAAGGTTCTAGTATGTACTTCTAAGGAAACTGTCAAAATGTGGTAAAACTCTTCAAATACACAATTATCTTTCCAGGAAATGAATATGAACGTGTAACAAACAGTTGAAACACAAGGAAATAGAATCTAACTACATTTAATTCCCAGTATAATTACGGAGATTACAAGAACAAAGCTCTGAAATGACGAGAATTCTCAAAATGTAAACAATTCCGGATATTTCAAGTGGCGTTTTCAGTAAATTGTGATTTCAAACATTAAGAATTCCTGTTTGTAGAGATCAGGATTTGTGTATAAAGCTTTTAAATGAGGATAATACTGTTTATGTTTACAACTGAGGCTTAATTTGCCACGTGTTTTTTGAACGAAACAGTGGATATCCTGAAGGTTCTTTATGTACTTCTAAGGAAACTGTCAAAATGTTGTAAAACTCTTTAAATACACAATTACCTCTCCAGGAAATGAATATGAACGTGTAACAAACAGTTGAAACACAAGGAAATAGAACCTAACTACATTGAAGGCCGAGTTCAATTACAGAGATTACAGGTAGAAAGCTCTGAAAGGACAAGAATTCTCTTAATATTAAAGAGTCCGGCTATTTTAAGTGGAGTTTTCACTAAATGGGATTTCAAACATCAGGAATTACTGTTTATAAAGCTCAGAACTTGTGTATAAAGCTTTTATATGTAGAGAATAGTGTTTATGTTTACAATTGAGGTTGAATTGGAGTGGCGTCTTTTGACTGAAACAGTTTATATCCTGAAGGTTCTAGTATGTACTTCTAAGGGAACTCTCAAAATGTGGTAAAACTCTTTTAATACACAATTACCTCTCCAGAAAATGAATATGAACGTGTAGCAAACAGTTGAAACACAAGTAAATAGAATCTATCTACATTTAATTCCCAGTTCAATTACGGAGATTACAGGAAGAAAGCTCTGAAACGACGAGAATTCTCAAAATGTAAACAATTCCGGATATTTCAAGTGGCGTTTTCAGTAAATTGTGATTTCAAACATCAAGAATTCCTGTTTATAGAGCTATGAACTTGTGTATAAAACTTATAAATGTGGAGAATACTGTTTATGTTTTCAATTGACGCTGAATTGGCGAGGCGTCTTTTAACTGAAACAGTTCATATCCTGAAGGTTCTAGTATGTACTTCTAAGGAAACTGTCAAAATGTGGTAAAACTCTTCAAATACACAATTATCTTTCCAGGAAATGAATATGAACGTGTAACAAATAGTTGAAACACAAGTAAATAGAATCTAACTACATTTAATTCCCAGTTCAATTACGGAGATTACAAGAACAAAGCTCTGAAATGACGAGAATTCTCAAAATATAAACAATTCCGGATATTTCAAGTGGCGTTTTCAGTACATTGTGATTTCAAACATCAAGAATTCCTGTTTGTAGAGATCAGGATTTGTGTATAAAGCTTTTAAATGAGGATAATACTGTTTATGTTTACAATTGAGGCTTAATTTGCCACGTGTTTTTTGAACGAAACAGTGGATATCCTGAAGGTTCTTTATGTACTTCTAAGGAAACTGTCAAAATGTTGTAAAACTCTTTAAATACACAATTACCTCTCCAGGAAATGAATATGAACGTGTAACAAACAGTTGAAACACAAGGAAATCGAACCTAACTACATTGAAGGCCGAGTTCAATTACCGAGATTACAGGTAGAAAGCTCTGAAAGGACAAGAATTCTCTTAATATTAAAGAGTCCGGCTATTTTAAGTGGAGTTTTCACTAAATGTGATTTCAAACATCAGGAATTACTGTTTATAGAGCTTTGAACTTGTGTATAAAGCTTTTATATGTAGAGAATAGTGTTTATGTTTACAATTGAGGTTGAATTGGAGTGGCGTCTTTTGACTGAAACAGTTCATATCCTGAAGGTTCTAGTATGTACTTCTAAGTGAACTCTCAAAATGTGGTAAAACTCTTTTAATACACAATTACCTCTCCAGAAAATGAATATGAACGTGTAGCAAACAGTTGAAACACAAGTAAATAGAATCTATCTACATTTAATTCCCAGTTCAATTACGGAGATTACAGGAAGAAAGCTCGGAAACGACGAGAATTCTCAAAATGTAAACAATTCCGGATATTTCAAGTGGCGTTTTCAGTAAATTGTGATTTCAAACATCAAGAATTCCTGTTTATAGAGCTATGACCTTGTGTATAAAACTTATAAATGTGGAGAATACTATTTATGTTTTCATTTGACGCTGAATTGGCGAGGCGTCTTTTAACTGAAACAGTTCATATCCTGAAGGTTCTAGTATGTACTTCTAAGGAAACTGTCAAAATGTGGTAAAACTCTTCAAATACACAATTATCTTTCCAGGAAATGAATATGAACGTGTAACAAACAGTTGAAACACAAGTAAATAGAATCTAACTACATTTAATTCCCAGTTCAATTACGGAGATTACAAGAACAAAGCTCTGAAATGAAGAGAATTCTCAAAATGTAAACAATTCCGGATATTTCAAGTGGCGTTTTCAGTACATTGTGATTTCAAACATCAAGAATTCCTGTTTGTAGAGATCAGGATTTGTGTATAAAGCTTTTAAATGAGGATAATACTGTTTATGTTTACAATTGAGGCTTAATTTGCCACGTGTTTTTTGAACGAAACAGTGGATATCCTGAAGGTTCTTTATGTACTTCTAAGGAAACTGTCAAAATGTTGTAAAACTCTTTAAATACATGATTACCTCTCCAGGAAATGAATATGAACGTGTAACAAACAGTTGAAACACAAGGAAATCGAACCTAACTACATTGAAGGCCGAGTTCAATTACCGAGATTACAGGTAGAAAGCTCTGAAAGGACAAGAATTCTCTTAATATTAAAGAGTCCGGCTATTTTAAGTGGAGTTTTCACTAAATGGGATTTCAAACATCAGGAATTACTGTTTATAAAGCTCAGAACTTGTGTATAAAGCTTTTATATGTAGAGAATAGTGTTTATGTTTACAATTGAGGTTGAATTGGAGTGGCGTCTTTTGACTGAAACAGTTTATATCCTAAAGGTTCTAGTATGTACTTCTAAGGGAACTCTCAAAATGTGGTAAAACTCTTTTAATACACAATTACCTCTCCAGAAAATGAATATGAACGTGTAGCAAACAGTTGAAACACAAGTAAATAGAATCTATCTACATTTAATTCCCAGTTCAATTACGGAGATTACAGGAAGAAAGCTCTGAAATGACGAGAATTCTCAAAATGTAAACAATTCCGGATATTTCAAGTGGCGTTTTCAGTAAATTGTGATTTCAAACATCAAGAATTCCTGTTTATAGAGCTCTGAACTTGTGTATAAAACTTATAAATGTGGAGAATACTGTTTATGTTTTCAATTGACGCTGAATTGGCGAGGCGACTTTTGACTGAAACAGTTCATATCCTGAAGGTTCTAGTATGTACTTCTAAGGAAACTGTCAAAATGTGGTAAAACTCTTCAAATACACAATTATCTTTCCAGGAAATGAATATGAACGTGTAACAAACAGTTGAAACACAAGGAAATAGAATCTAACTACATTTAATTCCCAGTTCAATTACGGAGATTACAAGAACAAAGCTCTGAAATGAAGAGAATTCTCAAAATGTAAACAATTCCGGATATTTCAAGTGGCGTTTTCAGTACATTGTGATTTCAAACATCAAGAATTCCTGTTTGTAGAGATCAGGATTTGTGTATAAAGCTTTTAAATGAGGATAATACTGTTTATGTTTACAATTGAGGCTTAATTTGCCTCGTGTTTTTTGAACGAAACAGTGGATATCCTGAAGGTTCTTTATGTACTTCTAAGGAAACTGTCAAAATGTTGTAAAACTCTTTAAATACACGATTACCTCTCCAGGAAATGAATATGAACGTGTAACAAACAGTTGAAACACAAGGAAATCGAACCTAACTACATTGAAGGCCGAGTTCAATTACCGAGATTACAGGTAGAAAGCTCTGAAAGGACAAGAATTCTCTTAATATTAAAGAGTCCGGCTATTTTAAGTGGAGTTTTCACTAAATGTGATTTCAAACATCAGGAATTACTGTTTATAGAGCTTTGAACTTGTGTATAAAGCTTTTATATGTAGAGAATAGTGTTTATGTTTACAATTGAGGTTGAATTGGAGTGGCGTCTTTTGACTGAAACAGTTCATATCCTGAAGGTTCTAGTATGTACTTCTAAGGAAACTCTCAAAATGTGGTAAAACTCTTTTAATACACAATTACCTCTCCAGAAAATGAATATGAACGTGTAGCAAACAGTTGAAACACAAGTAAATAGAATCTAACTACATTTAATTCCCAGTTCAATTACGGAGATTACAGGAAGAAAGCTCTGAAAAGACGAGAATTCTCAAAATGTAAACAATTCCGGATATTTCAAGTGGCGTTTTCAGTAAATTGTGATTTCAAACATCAAGAATTCCTGTTTATAGAGCTCTGAACTTGTGTATAAAACTTATAAATGTGGAGAATACTGTTTATGTTTTCAATTGACGCTGAATTGGCGAGGCGACTTTTGACTGAAACAGTTCATATCCTGAAGGTTCTAGTATGTACTTCTAAGGAAACTGTCAAAATGTGGTAAAACTCTTCAAATACACAATTATCTTTCCAGGAAATGAATATGAACGTGTAACAAACAGTTGAAACACAAGGAAATAGAATCTAACTACATTTAATTCCCAGTTCAATTACGGAGATTACAAGAACAAAGCTCTGAAATGAAGAGAATTCTCAAAATGTAAACAATTCCGGATATTTCAAGTGGCGTTTTCAGTACATTGTGATTTCAAACATCAAGAATTCCTGTTTGTAGAGATCAGGATTTGTGTATAAAGCTTTTAAATGAGGATAATACTGTTTATGTTTACAATTGAGGCTTAATTTGCCACATGTTTTTTGAACGAAACAGTGGATATCCTGAAGGTTCTTTATGTACTTCTAAGGAAACTGTCAAAATGTTGTAAAACTCTTTAAATACACGATTACCTCTCAAGGAAATGAATATGAACGTGTAACAAACAGTTGAAACACAAGGAATTCGAACCTAACTACATTGAAGGCCGAGTTCAATTACCGAGATTACAGGTAGAAAGCTCTGAAAGGACAAGAATTCTCTTAATATTAATGAGTCCGGCTATTTTAAGTGGAGTTTTCACTAAATGTGATTTCAAACATCAGGAATTTCTGTTTATAGAGCTCAGAACTTGTGTATAAAGCTTTTATATGTAGAGAATAGTGTTTATGTTTACAATTGAGGTTGAATTGGAGTGGCGTCTTTTGACTGAAACAGTTCATATCCTGAAGGTTCTAGTATGTACTTCTAAGGGAACTCTCAAAATGTGGTAAAACTCTTAAAATACACAATTATCTTATCAGGAAATGAATATGAACTTATAACAAACAGTTGAAATACAAGTAAATAGAATCTAACTACATTTAATTCCCAGTTCAATTACGGAGATTACAGGAAGAAAGCTCTGAAAGGACAAGAATTCTCTTAATATTAAAGAGTCCGGCTATTTTAAGTGGAGTTTTCACTAAATGTGATTTCAAACATCAGGAATTACTGTTTATAAAGCTCAGAACTTGTGTATAAAGCTTTTATATGTAGAGAATAGTGTTTATGTTTACAATTGAGGTTGAATTGGAGTGGCGTCGTTTGACTGAAACAGTTCATATCCTGAAGGTTCTAGTATGTACTTCTAAGGAAACTCTCAAAATGTGGTAAAACTCTTTTAATGCACAATTACCTCTCCAGGAAATGAATATGAACGTGTAACAAACAGTTGAAACACAAGTTAATAGAATCTAACTACATTAAATTCCCAGTTCAATTATGGAGATTACAGGAAGAAAGCTCTGAAATGACGAGAATTCTCAAAATGTAAACAATTCCGGATATTTCAAGTGGCGTTTTCAGTAAATTGTGATTTCAAACATTAAGAATTCCTGTTTATAGAGCTCTGAACTTGTGTATAAAACTTATAAATGTGGAGAATACTGTTTATGTTTTCAATTGACGCTGAATTGGCGAGGCGTCTTTTGACTGAAACAGTTCATATCCTGAAGGTTCTAGTATGTACTTCTAAGGAAACTGTCAAAATGTGGTAAAACTCTTCAAATACACAATTATCTTTCCACGAAATGAATATGAACGTGTAACAAACAGTTGAAACACAAGCAAATAGAATCTAACTACATTTAAGACCGAGTTCAATTACCGAGATTACTGGAAGAAAGTTGTGAATTGACGAGAATACTCATAATATTAACAAGTCCGGATATTTTATATCGCTTTTTCAGTAAATTGTGATTTCATACATCAAGAATTCCTGTTTGTAGAGATCACGATTTGTGTATAAAGCTTTTAAGTGAGGATAATACTGTTTATGTTTACAATTGAGGCTTACTTTGCCTCATGTTTTTTGAATGAAACAGTGGATATCCTGAAGGTTCTTTATGTACTTCTAAGGAAACTGTCAAAATGTTGTAAAACTCTTTAAATACACGATTACCTCTCCAGGAAATGAATATGAACGTGTAACAAACAGTTGAAACACAAGGAAATAGAACCTAATTACATTTAAGGCCGAGTTCAATTACCGAGATTACAGGTAGAAAGCTCTGAAAGGAAAAGAATTCTCCTAATATTAAAAAGTCCGGCTATTTTAAGTGGAGTTTTCACTAAATTTGATTTCAAACATCAGGAATTACTGTTTATTACGCTCAGAACTTGCGTATAAAGCTTTTATATGTAGAGAATAGTGTTTATGTTTACAATTGAGGTTGAATTGGAGTGGCGTCTTTTGACGGAAACATTTCATATCCTAAAGGTTCTAGTATGTACTTCTAAGGAAACTCTCAAAATGTGGTAAAACTCTTTTAATACACAATTACCTCACCAGGAAATGAATATGAACGTGTAACAAACAGTTGAAACACAAGTAAATAGAATCTAACTTCATTTAATTCCCAGTTCAATTACGGAGATTACAAGAACAAAGCTCTGAAATGACGAGAATTTCAAAATGTAAACAATTCCGGATATTTCAAGTGGCGTTTTCAGTAAATTGTGATTTCAAACATTAAGAATTCCTGTTTGTAGAGATCAGGATTTGTGTATAAAGCTTTTAAATGAGGATAATACTGTTTATGTTTACAATTGAGGCTTAATTTGCCACGTGTTTTTTGAACGAAACAGTGGATATCCTGAAGGTTCTTTATGTACTTCTAAGGAAACTGTCAAAATGTTGTAAAACTCTTTAAATACACGATTACCTCTCAAGGAAATGAATATGAACGTGTAACAAACAGTTGAAACACAAGGAAATCGAACCTAACTACATTGAAGGCCGAGTTCAATTACCGAGATTACAGGTAGAAAGCTCTGAAAGGACAAGAATTCTCTTAATATTAATGAGTCCGGCTATTTTAAGTGGAGTTTTCACTAAATGTGATTTCAAACATCAGGAATTACTGTTTATAGAGCTCAGAACTTGTGTATAAAGCTTTTATATGTAGAGAATAGTGTTTATGTTTACAATTGAGGTTGAATTGGAGTGGCGTCTTTTGACAGAAACATTTCATATCCTAAAGGTTCTAGTATGTACTTCTAAGGGAACTCTCAAAATGTGGTAAAACTCTTTTAATACACAATTACCTCACCAGGAAATGAATATGAACGTGTAACAAACAGTTGAAACACAAGTAAATAGAATCTAACTACATTTAATTCCCAGTTCAATTACGGAGATTACAAGAACAAAGCTCTGAAATGACGAGAATTCTCAAAATGTAAACAATTCCGGATATTTCAAGTGGCGTTTTCAGTAAATTGTGATTTCAAACATCAAGAATTCCTGTTTATAGAGCTCTGAACTTGTGTATAAAACTTATAAATGTGGAGAATACTGTTTATGTTTTCAATTGACGCTGAATTGGCGAGGCGTCTTTTGACTGAAACAGTTCATATCCTGAAGGTTCTAGTATGTACTTCTAAGGAAACTGTCAAAATGTGGTAAAACTCTTAAAATACACAATTATCTTTCCAGGAAATGAATATGAACGTGTAACAAACAGTTGAAACACAAGCAAATAGAATCTAACTACATTTAAGGCCGAGTTCAATTACCGAGATTACTGGAAGAAAGTTGTGAAATGATGAGAATACTCATAATATTAACAAGTCCGGATATTTTAAATCGCGTTTTCAGTAAATTGTGATTTCAAACATTAAGAATTCCTGTTTGTAGAGATCACGATTTGTGCATAAAGCTTTTAAATGAGGATAATACTGTTTATGTTTACAATTGAGGCTTACTTTGCCACGTGTTTTTTGAATGAAACAGTGGATATCCTGAAGGTTCTTTATGTACTTCTAAGGAAACTGTCAAAATGTTGTAAAACTCTTTAAATACACAATTACCTCTCCAGGAAATGAATATGAACGTGTAACAAACAGTTGAAACACAAGGAAATAGAACCTAACTACATTGAAGGCCGAGTTCAATTACCGAGATTGCAGGTAGAAAGCTCTGTAAGGACAAGAATTCTCTTAATATTAAAAAGTCCGGCTATTTTAAGTGGAGTTTTCACTAAATGTGATTTCAAACATCAGGAATTTTTGTTTATAGAGCTCAGAACTTGTGTATAAAGCTTTTATATGTAGAGAATAGTGTTTATGTTTACAATTGAGGTTGAATTGGAGTGGCGTCTTTTGACTGAAACAGTTCATATCCTAAAGGTTCTAGTATGTACTTCTAAGGGAACTCTCAAAATGTGGTAAAACTCTTTTAATACACAATTACCTCACCAGGAAATGAATATGAACGTGTAACAAACAGTTGAAACACAAGTAAATAGAATCTAACTACATTTAATTCCCAGTTCAATTACGGAGATTACAAGAACAAAGCTCTGAAATGATGAGAATTCTCAAAATGTAAACAATTCCGGATATTTCAAGTGGCGTTTTCAGTAAATTGTGATTTCAAAAATTAGGAATTCCTGTTTATAGAGCTCTGAACTTGTGTATAAAACTTATAAATGTGGAGAATACTGTTTATGTTTTCAATTGACGCTGAATTGGCGAGGCGTCTTTTGACTGAAACAGTTCATATCCTGAAGGTTCTAGTATGTACTTCTAAGGAAACTGTCAAAATGTGGTAAAACTCTTCAAATACACAATTATCTTTCCAGGAAATGAATATGAACGTGTAACAAACAGTTGAAACACAAGGAAATAGAATCTAACTACATTTAATTCCCAGTTCAATTACGGAGATTACAAGAATAAAGCTCTGAAATGACGAGAATTCTCAAAATGTAAACAATTCCGGATATTTCAAGTGGCGTTTTCAGTAAATTGTGATTTCAAACATTAAGAATTCCTGTTTGTAGAGATCACGATTTGTGTATAAAGCTTTTAAGTGAGGATAATACTGTTTATGTTTACAAGTGAGGCTTAATTTGCCACGTGTTTTTTGAACGAAACAGTGGATATCCTGAAGGTTCTTTATGTACTTCTAAGGAAACTGTCAAAATGTTGTAAAACTCTTTAAATACACGATTACCTCTCAAGGAAATAAATATGAACGTGTAACAAACAGTTGAAACACAAGGAAATCGAACCTAACTACATTGAAGGCCGAGTTCAATTACCGAGATTACAGGTAGAAAGCTCTGAAAGGACAAGAATTCTCTTAATATTAATGAGTCCGGCTATTTTAAGTGGAGTTTTCACTAAATGTGATTTCAAACATCACGAATTACTGTTTATAGAGCTCAGAACTTGTGTATAAATCTTTTATATGTAGAGAATAGTGTTTATGTTTACAATTGAGGTTGAATTGGAGTGGCGTCTTTTGACTGAAACAGTTCATATCCTGAAGGTTCTAGTATGTACTTCTAAGGAAACTCTCAAAATGTGGTAAAACCCTTTTAATACACAATTACCTCTCCAGAAAATGAATATGAACGTGTAGCAAACAGTTGAAACACAAGTAAATAGAATCTAACTACATTTAATTCCCAGTTCAATTACGGAGATTACAGGAAGAAAGCTCTGAAATGACGAGAATTATCAAAATGTAAACAATTCCGGATATTTCAAGTGGCGTTTTCAGTAAATTGTGATTTCAAACATCAAGAATTCCTGTTTATAGAGCTCTGAACTTGTGTATAAAACTTTTAAATGTGGAGAATACTGTTTATGTTTTCAATTGACGCTGAATTGGCGAGGCGTATTTTGACTGAAACAGTTCATATCCTGAAGGTTCTAGTATGTACTTCTAAGGAAACTGTCAAAATGTAGTAAAACTCTTAAAATACACAATTATCTTTCCAGGAAATGAATATGAACGTGTAACAAACAGTTGAAACACAAGCAAATAGATTCTAACTACATTTAAGGCCGAGTTCAATTACCGAGATTACTGGAAGAAAGTTGTGAAATGACGAGAATACTCATAATATTAACAAGTCCGGATATTTTAAATCGCGTTTTCAGTAAATTGTGATTTCAAACATTAAGAATTCCTGTTTGTAGAGATCACGATTTGTGCATAAAGCTTTTAAATGAGGATAATACTGTTTATGTTTACAATTGAGGCTTACTTTGCCACGTGTTTTTTGAATGAAACAGTGGATATCCTGAAGGTTCTTTATGTACTTCTAAGGAAACTGTCAAAATGTTGTAAAACTCTTTAAATACACAATTCCCTCTACAGGAAATGAATATGAACGTGTAACAAACAGTTGAAACACAAGGAAATAGAACCTAACTACATTGAAGGCCGAGTTCAATTACCGAGATTGCAGGTAGAAAGCTCTGAAAGGACAAGAATTCTCTTAATATTAAAAAGTCCGGCTATTTTAAGTGGAGTTTTCAGTAAATGTGATTTCAAACATCAGGAATTTTTGTT
The DNA here is from genome assembly GCF_964212035.1 of Myotis nattereri. Lineage (NCBI taxonomy): Eukaryota > Metazoa > Chordata > Mammalia > Chiroptera > Vespertilionidae > Myotis > Myotis nattereri. The sequence goes on along the minus strand of NC_138080.1, from coordinate 8,844,408 downwards.
TATAGAGCTCAGAACTTGTGTATAAAGCTTTTATATGTAGAGAATAGTTTTTATGTTTACAATTGAGGTTGAATTGGAGTGGCGTCTTTGGACTGAAACAGTTCATATCCTAAAGGTTCTAGTATGTACTTCTAAGGGAACTCTCAAAATGTGGTAAAACTCTTAAAATACACAATTATCTTATCAGGAAATGAATATGAACTTATAACAAACAGTTGAAATACAAGTAAATAGAATCTAACTACATTTAATTCCCAGTTCAATTACGGAGATTACAGGAAGAAAGCTCTGAAAGGACAAGAATTCTCTTAATATTAAAGAGTCCGGCTATTTTAAGTGGAGTTTTCACTAAATGTGATTTCAAACATCAGGAATTACTGTTTATAAAGCTCAGAACTTGTGTATAAAGCTTTTATATGTAGAGAATAGTGTTTATGTTTACAATTGAGGTTGAATTGGAGTGGCGTCGTTTGATTGAAACAGTACATATCCTGAAGGTTCTAGTATGTACTTCTAAGGAAACTCTCAAAATGTGGTAAAACTCTTTTAATACACAATTACCTCTCCAGAAAATGAATATGAACGTGTAGCAAACAGTTGAAACACAAGTAAATAGAACCTAACTACATTTAATTCCCAGTTCAATTATGGAGATTACAGGAAGAAAGCTCTGAAATGACGAGAATTCTCAAAATGTAAACAATTCCGGATATTTCAAGTGGCGTTTTCAGTAAATTGTGATTTCAAACATCAAGAATTCCTGTTTATAGAGCTCTGAACTTGTGTATAAAACTTATAAATGTGGAGAATACTGTTTATGTTTTCAATTGACGCTGAATTGGCGAGGCGTCTTTTAACTGAAACAGTTCATATGCTGAAGGTTCTAGTATGTACTTCTAAGGAAACTGTCAAAATGTGGTAAAACTCTTCAAATACACAATTATCTTTCCAGGAAATGAATATGAACGTGTAACAAACAGTTGAAACAAAAGCAAATAGAATCTAACTACATTTAAGGCCGAGTTCAATTACCGTGATTAGTGGAATAAAGTTGTGAAATGACGAGAATACTCATAATATTAACAAGTCCGGATATTTTAAATCGCGTTTTCAGTAAATTGTGATTTCAAACATTAAGAATTCCTGTTTGTAGAGATCACGATTTGTGTATAAAGCTTTTAAATGAGGATAATACTGTTTATGTTTACAATTGAGGCTTACTTTGCCACGTGTTTTTTGAATGAAACAGTGGATATCCTGAAGGTTCTTTATGTACTTCTAAGGAAACTGTCAAAATGTTGTAAAACTCTTTAAATACACGATTACCTCTCCAGGAAATGAATATGAACGTGTAACGAACAGTTGAAACACAAGGAAATAGAACCTAACTACATTTAAGGCCGAGTTCAATTACCGAGATTACAGGTAGAAAGCTCTGAAAGGACAAGAATTCTCTTAATATTAAAAAGTCCGGCTATTTTAAGTGGAGTTTTCACTAAATGTGATTTCAAACATCAGGAATTACTGTATATAGAGCTCAGAACTTGTGTATAAAGCTTTTATATGTAGAGAATAGTGTTTATGTTTACAATTGAGGTTGAATTGGAGTGGCGTCTTTTGACTGAAACAGTTCATATCCTAAAGGTTCTAGTATGTACTTCTAAGGAAACTCTCAAAATGTGGTAAAACTCTTAAAATACACAATTATCTTATCAGGAAATGAATATGAACTCATAACAAACAGTTGAAAGACAAGAAAATAAATTCTAACTACATTTAATGACGAGTTCAATTACCGAGATTACAGGTAGAAAGCTCTGAAAGGACAAGAGTTCTCTTAATATTAAAGAGTCCGGCTATTTTAAGTGGAGTTTTCACTAAATGTGATTTCAAACATCAGGAATTACTGTTTATAAAGCTCAGAACTTGTGTATAAAGCTTTTATATGTAGAGAATAGTGTTAATGTTTACAATTGAGGTTGAATTGGAGTGGCGTCTTTTGACTGAAACAGTTTATATCCTAAAGGTTCTAGTATGTACTTCTAAGGGAACTCTCAAAATGTGGTAAAAGTCTTTTAATACACAATTACCTCTCCAGAAAATGAATATGAACATGTAGCAAACAGTTGAAACACAAGTAAATAGAATCTAACTACATTTAATTCCCAGTTCAATTACGGAGATTATAGGAAGAAAGCTCTGAAATGACGATAATTCTCAAAATGTAAACAATTCCGGATATTTCAAGTGGCGTTTTCAGTAAATTGTGATTTCAAACATTAAGAATTCCTGTTTATAGAGCTCTGAACTTGTGTATAAAACTTATAAATTTGGAGAATACTGTTTATGTTTTCAATTGACGCTGATTTGGCGAGGCGTCTATTGACTGAAACAGTTCATATCCTGAAGGTTCTAGTATGTACTTCTAAGGAAACTGTCAAAATGTAGTAAAACTCTTCAAATACACAATTATCTTTCCAGGAAATGAATATGAACGTGTAACAAACAGTTGAAACACAAGCAAATAGAATCTAACTACATTTAAGGCCGAGTTCAATTACCGAGATTACTGGAAGAAAGTTGTGAAATGACGAGAATACTCATAATATTAACAAGTCCGGATATTTTAAATTGCGTTTTCAGTAAATTGTGATTTCAAACATCAAGAATTCCTGTTTGTAGAGATCACGATTTGTGTATAAAGCTTTTATATGAGGATAATACTGTTTATGTTTACAATTGAGGCTTACTTTGCCACGTGTTTTTTGAATGAAACAGTGGATATCCTGAAGGTTCTTTATGTACTTCTAAGGAAACTGTCAAAATGTTGTAAAACTCTTTATATACACAATTACCTCTCCAGGAAATGAATATGAACGTGTAACAAACAGTTGAAACACAAGGAAATAGAACCTAACTACATTTAAGGCCGAGTTCAATTACCGAGATTACAGGTAGAAAGCTATGAAAGGACAAGAATTCTCTTAATATTAAAAAGTCCGGCTATTTTAAGTGGAGTTTTCACTAAATGTGATTTCAAACATCAGGAATTACTGTTTATAGAGCTCAGAACTTGTGTATAAAGCTTTTATATGTAGAGAATAGTGTTTATGTTTACAATTGAGGTTGAATTGGAGTGGCGTCTTTTGACTGAAACAGTTCATATCCTAAAGGTTCTAGTATGTACTTCTAAGGGAACTCTCAAAATGTGGTAAAACTCTTAAAATACACAATTATCTTATCAGGAAATGAATATGAACTTATAACAAACAGTTGAAATACAAGTAAATAGAATCTAACTACATTTAATTCCCAGTTCAATTACGGAGATTACAGGAAGAAAGCTCTGAAAGGACAAGAATTCTCTTAATATTAAAGAGTCCGGCTATTTTAAGTGGAGTTTTCACTAAATGTGATTTCAAACATCAGGAATTACCGTTTATAAAGCTCAGAACTTGTGTATAAAGCTTTTATATGTAGAGAATAGTGTTTATGTTTACAATTGAGGTTGAATTGGAGTGGCGTCGTTTGACTGAAACAGTATATATCCTGAAGGTTCTAGTATGTACTTCTAAGGAAACTCTCAAAATGTGGTAAAACTCTTTAAATACACAATTACCTCTCCAGAAAATGAATATGAACGTGTAGCAAACAGTTGAAACACAAGTAAATAGAATCTAACTACATTTAATTCCCAGTTCAATTACGGAGATTACAAGAACAAAGCTCTGAAATGACGAGAATTCTCAAAATGTAAACAATTCCGGATATTTCAAGTGGCGTTTTCAGTAAATTGTGATTTCAAACATTAAGAATTCCTGTTTATAGAGCTCTGAACTTGTGTATAAAACTTATAAATGTGGAGAATACTGTTTATGTTTTCAATTGACGCTGAATTGGCGAGGCGTCTTTTGACTGAAACAGTTCATATCCTGAAGGTTCTAGGATGTACTTCTAAGGAAACTGTCAAAATGTGGTAAAACTCTTCAAATACACAATTATCTTTCCAGGAAATGAATATGAACGTGTAACAAACAGTTGAAACACAAGGAAATAGAATCTAACTACATTTAATTCCCAGTTCAATTACGGAGATTACAAGAATAAAGCTCTGAAATGACGAGAATTCTCAAAATGTAAACAATTCCGGATATTTCAAGTGGCGTTTTCAGTAAATTGTGATTTCAAACATTAAGAATTCCTGTTTGTAGAGATCACGATTTGTGTATAAAGCTTTTAAGTGAGGATAATACTGTTTATGTTTACAAGTGAGGCTTAATTTGCCACGTGTTTTTTGAACGAAACAGTGGATATCCTGAAGGTTCTTTATGTACTTCTAAGGAAACTGTCAAAATGTTGTAAAACTCTTTAAATACACGATTACCTCTCAAGGAAATGAATATGAACGTGTAACAAACAGTTGAAACACAAGGAAATCGAACCTAACTACATTGAAGGCCGAGTTCAATTACCGAGATTACAGGTAGAAAGCTCTGAAAGGACAAGAATTCTCTTAATATTAATGAGTCCGGCTATTTTAAGTGGAGTTTTCACTAAATGTGATTTCAAACATCACGAATTACTGTTTATAGAGCTCAGAACTTGTGTATAAATCTTTTATATGTAGAGAATAGTGTTTATGTTTACAATTGAGGTTGAATTGGAGTGGCGTCTTTTGACTGAAACAGTTCATATCCTGAAGGTTCTAGTATGTACTTCTAAGGAAACTCTCAAAATGTGGTAAAACCCTTTTAATACACAATTACCTCTCCAGAAAATGAATATGAACGTGTAGCAAACAGTTGAAACACAAGTAAATAGAATCTAACTACATTTAATTCCCAGTTCAATTACGGAGATTACAGGAAGAAAGCTCTGAAATGACGAGAATTATCAAAATGTAAACAATTCCGGATATTTCAAGTGGCGTTTTCAGTAAATTGTGATTTCAAACATCAAGAATTCCTGTTTATAGAGCTCTGAACTTGTGTATAAAACTTTTAAATGTGGAGAATACTGTTTATGTTTTCAATTGACGCTGAATTGGCGAGGCGTATTTTGACTGAAACAGTTCATATCCTGAAGGTTCTAGTATGTACTTCTAAGGAAACTGTCAAAATGTAGTAAAACTCTTAAAATACACAATTATCTTTCCAGGAAATGAATATGAACGTGTAACAAACAGTTGAAACACAAGCAAATAGATTCTAACTACATTTAAGGCCGAGTTCAATTACCGAGATTACTGGAAGAAAGTTGTGAAATGACGAGAATACTCATAATATTAACAAGTCCGGATATTTTAAATCGCGTTTTCAGTAAATTGTGATTTCAAACATTAAGAATTCCTGTTTGTAGAGATCACGATTTGTGCATAAAGCTTTTAAATGAGGATAATACTGTTTATGTTTACAATTGAGGCTTACTTTGCCACGTGTTTTTTGAATGAAACAGTGGATATCCTGAAGGTTCTTTATGTACTTCTAAGGAAACTGTCAAAATGTTGTAAAACTCTTTAAATACACAATTCCCTCTACAGGAAATGAATATGAACGTGTAACAAACAGTTGAAACACAAGGAAATAGAACCTAACTACATTGAAGGCCGAGTTCAATTACCGAGATTGCAGGTAGAAAGCTCTGAAAGGACAAGAATTCTCTTAATATTAAAAAGTCCGGCTATTTTAAGTGGAGTTTTCACTAAATGTGATTTCAAACATCAGGAATTTCTGTTTATAGAGCTCAGAACTTGTGTATAAAGCTTTTATATGTAGAGAATAGTGTTTATGTTTACAATTGAGGTTGAATTGGAGTGGCGTCTTTGGACTGAAACAGTTCATATCCTAAAGGTTCTAGTATGTACTTCTAAGGGAACTCTCAAAATGTGGTAAAACTCTTAAAATACACAATTATCTTATCAGGAAATGAATATGAACTTATAACAAACAGTTGAAATACAAGTAAATAGAATCTAACTACATTTAATTCCCAGTTCAATTACGGAGATTACAGGAAGAAAGCTCTGAAAGGACAAGAATTCTCTTAATATTAAAGAGTCCGGCTATTTTAAGTGGAGTTTTCACTAAATGTGATTTCAAACATCAGGAATTACTGTTTATAAAGCTCAGAACTTGTGTATAAAGCTTTTATATGTAGAGAATAGTGTTTATGTTTACAATTGAGGTTGAATTGGAGTGGCGTCGTTTGACTGAAACAGTACATATCCTGAAGGTTCTAGTATGTACTTCTAAGGAAACTCTCAAAATGTGGTAAAACTCTTTTAATACACAATTACCTCTCCAGAAAATGAATATGAACGTGTAGCAAACAGTTGAAACACAAGTAAATAGAACCTAACTACATTTAATTCCCAGTTCAATTACGGAGATTACAGGAAGAAAGCTCTGAAATGACGAGAATTCTCAAAATGTAAACAATTCCGGATATTTCAAGTGGCGTTTTCAGTAAATTGTGATTTCAAACATCAAGAATTCCTGTTTATAGAGCTCTGAACTTGTGTATAAAACTTATAAATGTGGAGAATACTGTTTATGTTTTCAATTGACGCTGAATTGGCGAGGCGTCTTTTAACTGAAACAGTTCATATGCTGAAGGTTCTAGTATGTACTTCTAAGGAAACTGTCAAAATGTGGTAAAACTCTTCAAATACACAATTATCTTTCCAGGAAATGAATATGAACGTGTAACAAACAGTTGAAACACAAGCAAATAGAATCTAACTACATTTAAGGCCGAGTTCAATTACCGTGATTAGTGGAATAAAGTTGTGAAATGACGAGAATACTCATAATATTAACAAGTCCGGATATTTTAAATCGCGTTTTCAGTAAATTGTGATTTCAAACATTAAGAATTCCTGTTTGTAGAGATCACGATTTGTGTATAAAGCTTTTAAATGAGGATAATACTGTTTATGTTTACAATTGAGGCTTACTTTGCCACGTGTTTTTTGAATGAAACAGTGGATATCCTGAAGGTTCTTTATGTACTTCTAAGGAAACTGTCAAAATGTTGTAAAACTCTTTAAATACACGATTACCTCTCCAGGAAATGAATATGAACGTGTAACGAACAGTTGAAACACAAGGAAATAGAACCTAACTACATTTAAGGCCGAGTTCAATTACCGAGATTACAGGTAGAAAGCTCTGAAAGGACAAGAATTCTCTTAATATTAAAAAGTCCGGCTATTTTAAGTGGAGTTTTCACTAAATGTGATTTCAAACATCAGGAATTACTGTATATAGAGCTCAGAACTTGTGTATAAAGCTTTTATATGTAGAGAATAGTGTTTATGTTTACAATTGAGGTTGAATTGGAGTGGCGTCTTTTGACTGAAACAGTTCATATCCTAAAGGTTCTAGTATGTACTTCTAAGGAAACTCTCAAAATGTGGTAAAACTCTTAAAATACACAATTATCTTATCAGGAAATGAATATGAACTCATAACAAACAGTTGAAACACAAGAAAATAAATTCTAACTACATTTAATGCCGAGTTCAATTACCGAGATTACAGGTAGAAAGCTCTGAAAGGACAAGAATTCTCTTAATATTAAAGAGTCCGGCTATTTTAAGTGGAGTTTTCACTAAATGTGATTTCAAACATCAGGAATTACTGTTTATAAAGCTCAGAACTTGTGTATAAAGCTTTTATATGTAGAGAATAGTGTTAATGTTTACAATTGAGGTTGAATTGGAGTGGCGTCTTTTGACTGAAACAGTTTATATCCTAAAGGTTCTAGTATGTACTTCTAAGGGAACTCTCAAAATGTGGTAAAAGTCTTTTAATACACAATTACCTCTCCAGAAAATGAATATGAACATGTAGCAAACAGTTGAAACACAAGTAAATAGAATCTAACTACATTTAATTCCCAGTTCAATTACGGAGATTATAGGAAGAAAGCTCTGAAATGACGAGAATTCTCAAAATGTAAACAATTCCGGATATTTCAAGTGGCGTTTTCAGTAAATTGTGATTTCAAACATTAAGAATTCCTGTTTATAGAGCTCTGAACTTGTGTATAAAACTTATAAATTTGGAGAATACTGTTTATGTTTTCAATTGACGCTGAATTGGCGAGGGGTCTATTGACTGAAACAGTTCATATCCTGAAGGTTCTAGTATGTACTTCTAAGGAAACTGTCAAAATGTAGTAAAACTCTTCAAATACACAATTATCTTTCCAGGAAATGAATATGAACGTGTAACAAACAGTTGAAACACAAGCAAATAGAATCTAACTACATTTAAGGCCGAGTTCAATTACCGAGATTACTGGAAGAAAGTTGTGAAATGACGAGAATACTCATAATATTAACAAGTCCGGATATTTTAAATCGCGTTTTCAGTAAATTGTGATTTCAAACATCAAGAATTCCTGTTTGTAGAGATCACGATTTGCGTATAAAGCTTTTATATGAGGATAATACTGTTTATGTTTACAATTGAGGCTTACTTTGCCACGTGTTTTTTGAATGAAACAGTGGATATCCTGAAGGTTCTTTATGTACTTCTAAGGAAACTGTCAAAATGTTGTAAAACTCTTTAAATACACGATTACCTCTCCAGGAAATGAATATGAACGTGTAACGAACAGTTGAAACACAAGGAAATAGAACCTAACTACATTTAAGGCCGAGTTCAATTACCGAGATTACAGGTAGAAAGCTCTGAAAGGACAAGAATTCTCTTAATATTAAAAAGTCCGGCTATTTTAAGTGGAGTTTTCACTAAATGTGATTTCAAACATCAGGAATTACTGTATATAGAGCTCAGAACTTGTGTATAAAGCTTTTATATGTAGAGAATAGTGTTTATGTTTACAATTGAGGTTGAATTGGAGTGGCGTCTTTTGACTGAAACAGTTCATATCCTAAAGGTTCTAGTATGTACTTCTAAGGAAACTCTCAAAATGTGGTAAAACTCTTAAAATACACAATTATCTTATCAGGAAATGAATATGAACTCATAACAAACAGTTGAAACACAAGAAAATAAATTCTAACTACATTTAATGCCGAGTTCAATTACCGAGATTACAGGTAGAAAGCTCTGAAAGGACAAGAATTCTCTTAATATTAAAGAGTCCGGCTATTTTAAGTGGAGTTTTCACTAAATGTGATTTCAAACATCAGGAATTACTGTTTATAAAGCTCAGAACTTGTGTATAAAGCTTTTATATGTAGAGAATAGTGTTAATGTTTACAATTGAGGTTGAATTGGAGTGGCGTCTTTTGACTGAAACAGTTTATATCCTAAAGGTTCTAGTATGTACTTCTAAGGGAACTCTCAAAATGTGGTAAAAGTCTTTTAATACACAATTACCTCTCCAGAAAATGAATATGAACATGTAGCAAACAGTTGAAACACAAGTAAATAGAATCTAACTACATTTAATTCCCAGTTCAATTACGGAGATTATAGGAAGAAAGCTCTGAAATGACGAGAATTCTCAAAATGTAAACAATTCCGGATATTTCAAGTGGCGTTTTCAGTAAATTGTGATTTCAAACATTAAGAATTCCTGTTTATAGAGCTCTGAACTTGTGTATAAAACTTATAAATTTGGAGAATACTGTTTATGTTTTCAATTGACGCTGAATTGGCGAGGCGTCTATTGACTGAAACAGTTCATATCCTGAAGGTTCTAGTATGTACTTCTAAGGAAACTGTCAAAATGTAGTAAAACTCTTCAAATACACAATTATCTTTCCAGGAAATGAATATGAACGTGTAACAAACAGTTGAAACACAAGCAAATAGAATCTAACTACATTTAAGGCCGAGTTCAATTACCGAGATTACTGGAAGAAAGTTGTGAAATGACGAGAATACTCATAATATTAACAAGTCCGGATATTTTAAATCGCGTTTTCATTAAATTGTGATTTCAAACATCAAGAATTCCTGTTTGTAGAGATCACGATTTGTGTATAAAGCTTTTATATGAGGATAATACTGTTTATGTTTACAATTGAGGCTTACTTTGCCACGTGTTTTTTGAATGAAACAGTAGATATCCTGAAGGTTCTTTATGTACTTCTAAGGAAACTGTGAAAATGTTGTAAAACTCTTTATATACACAATTACCTCTCCAGGAAATGAATATGAACGTGTAACAAACAGTTGAAACACAAGGAAATAGAACCTAACTACATTTAAGGCCGAGTTCAATTACCGAGATTACAGGTAGAAAGCTATGAAAGGACAAGAATTCTCTTAATATTAAAAAGTCCGGCTATTTTAAGTGGAGTTTTCACTAAATGTGATTTCAAACATCAGGAATTACTGTTTATAGAGCTCAGAACTTGTGTATAAAGCTTTTATATGTAGAGAATAGTGTTTATGTTTACAATTGAGGTTGAATTGGAGTGGCGTCTTTTGACTGAAACAGTTCATATCCTAAAGGTTCTAGTATGTACTTCTAAGGGAACTCTCAAAATGTGGTAAAACTCTTAAAATACACAATTATCTTATCAGGAAATGAATATGAACTTATAACAAACAGTTGAAATACAAGTAAATAGAATCTAACTACATTTAATTCCCAGTTCAATTACGGAGATTACAGGAAGAAAGCTCTGAAAGGACAAGAATTCTCTTAATATTAAAGAGTCCGGCTATTTTAAGTGGAGTTTTCACTAAATGTGATTTCAAACATCAGGAATTACCGTTTATAAAGCTCAGAACTTGTGTATAAAGCTTTTATATGTAGAGAATAGTGTTTATGTTTACAATTGAGGTTGAATTGGAGTGGCGTCGTTTGACTGAAACAGTACATATCCTGAAGGTTCTAGTATGTACTTCTAAGGAAACTCTCAAAATGTGGTAAAACTCTTTAAATACACAATTACCTCTCCAGAAAATGAATATGAACGTGTAGCAAACAGTTGAAACACAAGTAAATAGAATCTAACTACATTTAATTCCCAGTTCAATTACGGAGATTACAAGAACAAAGCTCTGAAATGACGAGAATTCTCAAAATGTAAACAATTCCGGATATTTCAAGTGGCGTTTTCAGTAAATTGTGATTTCAAACATTAAGAATTCCTGTTTATAGAGCTCTGAACTTGTGTATAAAACTTATAAATGTGGAGAATACTGTTTATGTTTTCAATTGACGCTGAATTGGCGAGGCGTCTTTTGACTGAAACAGTTCATATCCTGAAGGTTCTAGTATGTACTTCTAAGGAAACTGTCAAAATGTGGTAAAACTCTTCAAATACACAATTATCTTTCCAGGAAATGAATATGAACGTGTAACAAACAGTTGAAACACAAGCAAATAGAATCTAACTACATTTAATTCCCAGTTCAATTACGGAGATTACAAGAATAAAGCTCTGAAATGACGAGAATTCTCAAAATGTAAACAATTCCGGATATTTCAAGTGGCGTTTTCAGTAAATTGTGATTTCAAACATTAAGAATTCCTGTTTGTAGAGATCACGATTTGTGTATAAAGCTTTTAAGTGAGGATAATACTGTTTATGTTTACAAGTGAGGCTTAATTTGCCACGTGTTTTTTGAACGAAACAGTGGATATCCTGAAGGTTCTTTATGTACTTCTATGGAAACTGTCAAAATGTTGTAAAACTCTTTAAATACACGATTACCTCTCAAGGAAATGAATATGAACGTGTAACAAACAGTTGAAACACAAGGAAATCGAACCTAACTACATTGAAGGCCGAGTTCAATTACCGAGATTACAGGTAGAAAGCTCTGAAAGGACAAGAATTCTCTTAATATTAATGAGTCCGGCTATTTTAAGTGGAGTTTTCACTAAATGTGATTTCAAACATCACGAATTACTGTTTATAGAGCTCAGAACTTGTGTATAAATCTTTTATATGTAGAGAATAATGTTTATGTTTACAATTGAGGTTGAATTGGAGTGGCGTCTTTTGACTGAAACAGTTCATATCCTGAAGGTTCTAGTATGTACTTCTAAGGAAACTCTCAAAATGTGGTAAAACCCTTTTAATACACAATTACCTCTCCAGAAAATGAATATGAACGTGTAGCAAACAGTTGAAACACAAGTAAATAGAATCTAACTACATTTAATTCCCAGTTCAATTACGGAGATTACAGGAAGAAAGCTCTGAAATGACGAGAATTATCAAAATGTAAACAATTCCGGATATTTCAAGTGGCGTTTTCAGTAAATTGTGATTTCAAACATCAAGAATTCCTGTTTATAGAGCTCTGAACTTGTGTATAAAACTTATAAATGTGGAGAATACTGTTTATGTTTTCAATTGACGCTGAATTGGCGAGGCGTATTTTGACTGAAACAGTTCATATCCTGAAGGTTCTAGTATGTACTTCTAAGGAAACTGTCAAAATGTAGTAAAACTCTTAAAATACACAATTATCTTTCCAGGAAATGAATATGAACGTGTAACAAACAGTTGAAACACAAGCAAATAGATTCTAACTACATTTAAGGCCGAGTTCAATTACCGAGATTACTGGAAGAAAGTTGTGAAATGACGAGAATACTCATAATATTAACAAGTCCGGATATTTTAAATCGCGTTTTCAGTAAATTGTGATTTCAAACATTAAGAATTCCTGTTTGTAGAGATCACGATTTGTGCATAAAGCTTTTAAATGAGGATAATACTGTTTATGTTTACAATTGAGGCTTACTTTGCCACGTGTTTTTTGAATGAAACAGTGGATATCCTGAAGGTTCTTTATGTACTTCTAAGGAAACTGTCAAAATGTTGTAAAACTCTTTAAATACACAATTCCCTCTACAGGAAATGAATATGAACGTGTAACAAACAGTTGAAACACAAGGAAATAGAACCTAACTACATTGAAGGCCGAGTTCAATTACCGAGATTGCAGGTAGAAAGCTCTGAAAGGACAAGAATTCTCTTAATATTAAAAAGTCCAGCTATTTTAAGTGGAGTTTTCACTAAATGTGATTTCAAACATCAGGAATTTTTGTTTATAGAGCTCAGAACTTGTGTATAAAGCTTTTATATGTAGAGAATAGTGTTTATGTTTACAATTGAGGTTGAATTGGAGTGGCGTCTTTTGACTGAAACAGTTCATATCCTAAAGGTTCTAGTATGTACTTCTAAGGGAACTCTCAAAATGTGGTAAAACTCTTAAAATACACAATTATCTTATCAGGAAATGAATATGAACTTATAACAAACAGTTGAAATACAAGTAAATAGAATCTAACTACATTTAATTCCCAGTTCAATTACGGAGATTACAGGAAGAAAGCTCTGAAAGGACAAGAATTCTCTTAATATTAAAGAGTCCGGCTATTTTAAGTGGAGTTTTCACTAAATGTGATTTCAAACATCAGGAATTACTGTTTATAAAGCTCAGAACTTGTGTATAAAGCTTTTATATGTAGAGAATAGTGTTTATGTTTACAATTGAGGTTGAATTGGAGTGGCGTCGTTTGACTGAAACAGTACATATCCTGAAGGTTCTAGTATGTACTTCTAAGGAAACTCTCAAAATGTGGTAAAACTCTTTTAATACACAATTACCTCTCCAGAAAATGAATATGAACGTGTAGCAAACAGTTGAAACACAAGTAAATAGAACCTAACTACATTTAATTCCCAGTTCAATTACGGAGATTACAGGAAGAAAGCTCTGAAATGACGAGAATTCTCAAAATGTAAACAATTCCGGATATTTCAAGTGGCGTTTTCAGTAAATTGTGATTTCAAACATCAAGAATTCCTGTTTATAGAGCTCTGAACTTGTGTATAAAACTTATAAATGTGGAGAATACTGTTTATGTTTTCAATTGACGCTGAATTGGCGAGGCGTCTTTTAACTGAAACAGTTCATATGCTGAAGGTTCTAGTATGTACTTCTAAGGAAACTGTCAAAATGTGGTAAAACTCTTCAAATACACAATTATCTTTCCAGGAAATGAATATGAACGTGTAACAAACAGTTGAAACACAAGCAAATAGAATCTAACTACATTTAAGGCCGAGTTCAATTACCGTGATTAGTGGAATAAAGTTGTGAAATGACGAGAATACTCATAATATTAACAAGTCCGGATATTTTAAATCGCGTTTTCAGTAAATTGTGATTTCAAACATTAAGAATTCCTGTTTGTAGAGATCACGATTTGTGTATAAAGCTTTTAAATGAGGATAATACTGTTTATGTTTACAATTGAGGCTTACTTTGCCACGTGTTTTTTGAATGAAACAGTGGATATCCTGAAGGTTCTTTATGTACTTCTAAGGAAACTGTCAAAATGTTGTAAAACTCTTTAAATACACGATTACCTCTCCAGGAAATGAATATAAACGTGTAACGAACAGTTGAAACACAAGGAAATAGAACCTAACTACATTTAAGGCCGAGTTCAATTACCGAGATTACAGGTAGAAAGCTCTGAAAGGACAAGAATTCTCTTAATATTAAAAAGTCCGGCTATTTTAAGTGGAGTTTTCACTAAATGTGATTTCAAACATCAGGAATTACTGTATATAGAGCTCAGAACTTGTGTATAAAGCTTTTATATGTAGAGAATAGTGTTTATGTTTACAATTGAGGTTGAATTGGAGTGGCGTCTTTTGACTGAAACAGTTCATATCCTAAAGGTTCTAGTATGTACTTCTAAGGAAACTCTCAAAATGTGGTAAAACTCTTAAAATACACAATTATCTTATCAGGAAATGAATATGAACTCATAACAAACAGTTGAAACACAAGAAAATAAATTCTAACTACATTTAATGCCGAGTTCAATTACCGAGATTACAGGTAGAAAGCTCTGAAAGGACAAGAATTCTCTTAATATTAAAGAGTCCGGCTATTTTAAGTGGAGTTTTCACTAAATGTGATTTCAAACATCAGGAATTACTGTTTATAAAGCTCAGAACTTGTGTATAAAGCTTTTATATGTAGAGAATAGTGTTAATGTTTACAATTGAGGTTGAATTTTAGTGGCGTCTTTTGACTGAAACAGTTTATATCCTAAAGGTTCTAGTATGTACTTCTAAGGGAACTCTCAAAATGTGGTAAAAGTCTTTTAATACACAATTACCTCTCCAGAAAATGAATATGAACATGTAGCAAACAGTTGAAACACAAGTAAATAGAATCTAAATACATTTAATTCCCAGTTCAATTACGGAGATTATAGGAAGAAAGCTCTGAAATGACGAGAATTCTCAAAATGTAAACAATTCCGGATATTTCAAGTGGCGTTTTCAGTAAATTGTGATTTCAAACATTAAGAATTCCTGTTTATAGAGCTCTGAACTTGTGTATAAAACTTATAAATTTGGAGAATACTGTTTATGTTTTCAATTGACGCTGAATTGGCGAGGCGTCTATTGACTGAAACAGTTCATATCCTGAAGGTTCTAGTATGTACTTCTAAGGAAACTGTCAAAATGTAGTAAAACTCTTCAAATACACAATTATCTTTCCAGGAAATGAATATGAACGTGTAACAAACAGTTGAAACACAAGCAAATAGAATCTAACTACATTTAAGGCCGAGTTCAATTACCGAGATTACTGGAAGAAAGTTGTGAAATGACGAGAATACTCATAATATTAACAAGTCCGGATATTTTAAATCGCGTTTTCAGTAAATTGTGATTTCAAACATCAAGAATTCCTGTTTGTAGAGATCACGATTTGTGTATAAAGCTTTTATATGAGGATAATACTGTTTATGTTTACAATTGAGGCTTACTTTGCCACGTGTTTTTTGAATGAAACAGTGGATATCCTGAAGGTTCTTTATGTACTTCTAAGGAAACTGTCAAAATGTTGTAAAACTCTTTATATACACAATTACCTCTCCAGGAAATGAATATGAACGTGTAACAAACAGTTGAAACACAAGGAAATAGAACCTAACTACATTTAAGGCCGAGTTCAATTACCGAGATTACAGGTAGAAAGCTATGAAAGGACAAGAATTCTCTTAATATTAAAAAGTCCGGCTATTTTAAGTGGAGTTTTCACTAAATGTGATTTCAAACATCAGGAATTACTGTTTATAGAGCTCAGAACTTGTGTATAAAGCTTTTATATGTAGAGAATAGTGTTTATGTTTACAATTGAGGTTGAATTGGAGTGGCGTCTTTTGACTGAAACAGTTCATATCCTAAAGGTTCTAGTATGTACTTCTAAGGGAACTCTCAAAATGTGGTAAAACTCTTAAAATACACAATTATCTTATCAGGAAATGAATATGAACTTATAACAAACAGTTGAAATACAAGTAAATAGAATCTAACTACATTTAATTCCCAGTTCAATTACGGAGATTACAGGAAGAAAGCTCTGAAAGGACAAGAATTCTCTTAATATTAAAGAGTCCGGCTATTTTAAGTGGAGTTTTCACTAAATGTGATTTCAAACATCAGGAATTACTGTTTATAAAGCTCAGAACTTGTGTATAAAGCTTTTATATGTAGAGAATAGTGTTTATGTTTACAATTGAGGTTGAATTGGAGTGGCGTCGTTTGACTGAAACAGTACATATCCTGAAGGTTCTAGTATGTACTTCTAAGGAAACTCTCAAAATGTGGTAAAACTCTTTAAATACACAATTACCTCTCCAGAAAATGAATATGAACGTGTAGCAAACAGTTGAAACACAAGTAAATAGAATCTAACTACATTTAATTCCCAGTTCAATTACGGAGATTACAAGAACAAAGCTCTGAAATGACGAGAATTCTCAAAATGTAAACAATTCCGGATATTTCAAGTGGCGTTTTCAGTACATTGTGATTTCAAACATCAAGAATTCCTGTTTGTAGAGATCAGGATTTGTGTATAAAGCTTTTAAATGAGGATAATACTGTTTATGTTTACAATTGAGGCTTAATTTGCCACGTGTTTTTTGAATGAAACAGTGGATATCCTGAAGGTTCTTTATGTACTTCTAAGGAAACTGTCAAAATGTTGTAAAACTCTTTAAATACACAATTACCTCTCCAGGAAATGAATATGAACGTGTAACAAACAGTTGAAACACAAGGAAATAGAACCTAACTACATTTAAGGCCGAGTTCAATTACCGAGATTACAGGTAGAAAGCTCTGAAAGGACAAGAATTCTCTTAATACTAAAGAGTCCGGCTATTTTAAGTGGAGTTTTCACTAAATGGGATTTCAAACATCAGGAATTACTGTTTATAAAGCTCAGAACTTGTGTATAAAGCTTTTATATGTAGAGAATAGTGTTTATGTTTACAATTGAGGTTGAATTGGAGTGGCGTCTTTTGACTGAAACAGTTCATATCCTAAAGGTTCTAGTATGTACTTCTAAGGAAACTCTCAAAATGTGGTAAAACTCTTTTAATACACAATTACCTCTCCAGGAAATGAATATGAACGTGTAGCAAACAGTTGAAACACAAGTAAATAGAATCTAACTACATTTAATTCCCAGTTCAATTACGGAGATTACAGGAAGAAAGCTCTGAAATGACGAGAATTCTCAAAATGTAAACAATTCCGGATATTTCAAGTGGCGTTTTCAGTAAATTGTGATTTCAAACATTAAGAATTCCTGTTTATAGAGCTCTGAACTTGTGTATAAAACTTATAAATGTGGAGAATACTGTTTATGTTTTCAATTGACGCTGAATTGGCGAGGCGTCTTTTGACTGAAACAGTTCATATCCTGAAGGTTCTAGTATGTACTTCTAAGGAAACTGTCAAAATGTGGTAAAACTCTTCAAATACACAATTATCTTTCCAGGAAATGAATATGAACGTGTAACAAACAGTTGAAACACAAGCAAATAGAATCTAACTACATTTAAGGCCGAGTTCAATTACCGAGATTACTGGAAGAAAGTTGTGAAATGACGAGAATACTCATAATATTAACAAGTCCGGATATTTTAAATCACGTTTTCAGTAAATTGTGATTTCAAACATCAAGAATTCCTGTTTGTAGAGATCACGATTTGTGTATAAAGCTTTTATATGAGGATAATACTGTTTATGTTTACAATTGAGGCTTACTTTGCCACGTGTTTTTTGAATGAAACAGTGGATATCCTGAAGGTTCTTTATGTACTTCTAAGGAAACTGTCAAAATGTTGTAAAACTCTTTATATACACAATTACCTCTCCAGGAAATGAATATGAACGTGTAACAAACAGTTGAAACACAAGGAAATAGAACCTAACTACATTTAAGGCCGAGTTCAATTACCGAGATTACAGGTAGAAAGCTATGAAAGGACAAGAATTCTCTTAATATTAAAAAGTCCGGCTATTTTAAGTGGAGTTTTCACTAAATGTGATTTCAAACATCAGGAATTACTGTTTATACAGCTCAGAACTTGTGTATAAAGCTTTTATATGTAGAGAATAGTGTTTATGTTTACAATTGAGGTTGAATTGGAGTGGCGTCTTTTGACTGAAACAGTTCATATCCTAAAGGTTCTAGTATGTACTTCTAAGGAAACTCTCAAAATGTGGTAAAACTCTTTTAATGCACAATTACCTCTCCAGGAAATGAATATGAACGTGTAACAAACAGTTGAAACACAAGTAAATAGAATCTAACTACATTTAATTCCCAGTTCAATTACGGAGATTACAGGAAGAAAGCTCTGAAATGACGAGAATTCTCAAAATGTAAACAATTCCGGATATTTCAAGTGGCGTTTTCAGTAAATTGTGATTTCAAACATTAAGAATTCCTGTTTATAGAGCTCTGAACTTGTGTATAAAACTTATAAATGTGGAGAATACTGTTTATGTTTTCAATTGACGCTGAATTGGCGAGGCGTCTTTTAACTGAAACAGTTCATATGCTGAAGGTTCTAGTATGTACTTCTAAGGAAACTGTCAAAATGTGGTAAAACTCTTCAAATACACAATTATCTTTCCACGAAATGAATATGAACGTGTAACAAACAGTTGAAACACAAGCAAATAGAATCTAACTACATTTAAGGCCGAGTTCAATTACCGAGATTACTGGAAGAAAGTTGTGAAATGACGAGAATACTCATAATATTAACAAGTCCAGATATTTTAAATCGCGTTTTCAGTAAATTGTGATTTCATACATCAAGAATTCCTGTTTGTAGAGATCACGATTTGTGTATAAAGCTTTTAAATGAGGATAATACTGTTTATGTTTACAATTGAGGCTTACTTTGCCACGTGTTTTTTGAATGAAACAGTGGATATCATGAAGGTTCTTTATGTACTTCTAAGGAAACTGTCAAAATGTTGTAAAACTCTTTAAATACACGATTACCTCTCCAGGAAATGAATATGAACGTGTAACAAACAGTTGAAACACTAGGAAATAGAACCTAACTACATTTAAGGCCGAGTTCAATTACCGAGATTACAGGTAGAAAGCTATGAAAGGACAAGAATTCTCTTAATATTAAAAAGTCCGGCTATTTTAAGTGGAGTTTTCACTAAATGTGATTTCAAACATCAGGAATTACTGTTTATACAGCTCAGAACTTGTGTATAAAGCTTTTATATGTAGAGAATAGTGTTTATTTTTACAACTGAGGTTGAATTGGAGTGGCGTCTTTTGACTGGAACAGTTCATATCCTAAAGGTTCTAGTATGTACTTCTAAGGAAACTCTCAAAATGTGGTAAAACTCTTAAAATACACAATTATCTTATCAGGAAATGAATATGAACTTATAACAAACAGTTGAAACACAAGAAAATAAATTCTAACTACATTTAATGCCGAGTTCAATTACCGAGATTACAGGTAGAAAGCTCTGAAAGGACAAGAATTCTCTTAATATTAAAGAGTCCGGCTATTTTAAGTGGAGTTTTCACTAAATGTGATTTCAAACATCAGGAATTACTGTTTATACAGCTCAGAACTTGTGTATAAAACTTTTATATGTAGAGAATAGTGTTTATGTTTACAATTGAGGTTGAATTGGAGTGGCGTCTTTTGACTGAAACAGTTTATATCCTAAAGGTTCTAGTATGTACTTCTAAGGGAACTCTCAAAATGTGGTAAAAGGCTTTTAATACACAATTACCTCTCCAGGAAATGAATATGAACGTGTAACAAACAGTTGAAACACAAGGAAATAGAACCTAACTACATTTAAGGCCGAGTTCAATTACCGAGATTACAGGTAGAAAGCTCTGAAAGGACAAGAATTCTCTTAATATTAAAAAGTCCGGCTATTTTAAGTGGAGTTTTCACTAAATGTGATTTCAAACATCAGGAATTACTGTATATAGAGCTCAGAACTTGTGTATAAAGCTTTTATATGTAGAGAATAGTGTTTATGTTTACAATTGAGGTTGAATTGGAGTGGCGTCTTTTGACTGAAACAGTTCATATCCTAAAGGTTCTAGTATGTACATCTAAGGAAACTCTCAAAATGTGGTAAAACTCTTAAAATACACAATTATCTTATCAGGAAATGAATATGAACTTATAACAAACAGTTGAAACACAAGAAAATAAATTCTAACTACATTTAATGCCGAGTTCAATTACCGAGATTACAGGTAGAAAGCTCTGAAAGGACAAGAATTCTCTTAATATTAAAGAGTCCGGCTATTTGAAGTGGAGTTTTCACTAAATGTGATTTCAAACATCAGGAATTACTGTTTATAAAGCTCAGAACTTGTGTATAAAGCTTTTATATGTAGAGAATAGTGTTAATGTTTACAATTGAGGTTGAATTGGAGTGGCGTCGTTTGACTGAAACAGTACATATCCTGAAGGTTCTAGTATGTACTTCTAAGGAAACTCTCAAAATGTGGTAAAACTCTTTAAATACACAATTACCTCTCCAGAAAATGAATATGAACGTGTAGCAAACAGTTGAAACACAAGTAAATAGAATCTAACTACATTTAATTCCCAGTTCAATTACGGAGATTACAAGAACAAAGCTCTGAAATGACGAGAATTCTCAAAATGTAAACAATTCCGGATATTTCAAGTGGCGTTTTCAGTACATTGTGATTTCAAACATCAAGAATTCCTGTTTGTAGAGATCAGCATTTGTGTATAAAGCTTTTAAATGAGGATAATACTGTTTATGTTTACAATTGAGGCTTAATTTGCCACGTGTTTTTTGAATGAAACAGTGGATATCCTGAAGGTTCTTTATGTACTTCTAAGGAAACTGTCAAAATGTTGTAAAACTCTTTATATACACAATTACCTCTCCAGGAAATGAATATGAACGTGTAACAAACAGTTGAAACACAAGGAAATAGAACCTAACTACATTTAAGGCCGAGTTCAATTACCTAGATTACAGGTAGAAAGCTCTGAAAGGACAAGAATTCTCTTAATATTAAAAAGTCCGGCTATTTTAAGTGGAGTTTTCACTAAATGTGATTTAAAACATCAGGAATTACTGTTTATACAGCTCAGAACTTGTGTATAAAGCTTTTATATGTAGAGAATAGTGTTTATGTTTACAATTGAGGTTGAATTGGAGTGGCGTCTTTTGACTGAAACAGTTCATATCCTAAAGGTTCTAGTATGTACTTCTAAGGAAACTCTCAAAATGTGGTAAAACTCTTTTAATACACAATTACCTCTCCAGGAAATGAATATGAACGTGTAACAAACAGTTGAAACACAAGTAAATAGAATCTAACTACATTTAATTCCCAGTTCAATTACGGAGATTACAGGAAGAAAGCTCTGAAATGACGAGAATTCTCAAAATGTAAACAATTCCGGATATTGCAAGTGGCGTTTTCAGTAAATTGTGATTTCAAACATTAAGTATTCCTGTTTATAGAGCTCTGAACATGTGTATAAAACTTATAAATGTGGAGAATACTGTTTATGTTTTCAATTGACGCTGAATTGGCGAGGCGTCTTTTGACTGAAACAGTTCATATCCTGAAGGTTCTAGTATGTACTTCTAAGGAAACTGTCAAAATGTGGTAAAACTCTTCAAATACACAATTATCTTCCCACGAAATGAATATGAACGTGTAACAAACAGTTGAAACACAAGCAAATAGAATCTAACTACATTTAAGGCCGAGTTCAATTACCGAGATTACTGGAAGAAAGTTGTGAAATGACGAGAATACTCATAATATTAACAAGTCCGGATATTTTAAATCGCGTTTTCAGTAAATTGTGATTTCATACATCAAGAATTCCTGTTTGTAGAGATCACGATTTGTGTATAAAGCTTTTAAATGAGGATAATACTGTTTATGTTTACAATTGAGGCTTACTTTGCCTCGTGTTTTTTGAATGAAACAGTGGATATCCTGAAGGTTCTTTATGTACTTCTAAGGAAACTGTCAAAATGTTGTAAAACTCTTTAAATACACGATTACCTCTCCAGGAAATGAATATGAACGTGTAACAAACAGTTGAAACACAAGGAAATAGAACCTAATTAAATTTAAGGCCGAGTTCAATTACCGAGATTACAGGTAGAAAGCTCTGAAAGGACAAGAATTCTCCTAATATTAAAAAGTCCGGCTATTTTAAGTGGAGTTTTCACTAAATTTGATTTCAAACATCAGGAATTACTGTTTATAAAGCTCAGAACTTGTGTATAAAGCTTTTATATGTAGAGAATAGTGTTTATGTTTACAATTGAGGTTGAATTGGAGTGGCGTCTTTTGACGGATACATTTCATATCCTAAAGGTTCTATTATGTACTTCTAAGGAAACTCTCAAAATGTGGTAAAACTCTTTTAATACACAATTAGCTCTCCAGGAAATGAATATGAACGTGTAACAAACAGTTGAAACACAAGTAAATAGAATCTAACTACATTTAATTCCCAGTTCAATTACGGAGATTACAAGAACAAAGCTCTGAAATGACGAGAATTCTCAAAATGTAAACAATTCCGGATATTTCAAGTGGCGTTTTCAGTAAATTGTGATTTCAAACATTAAGAATTCCTGTTTGTAGAGATCAGGATTTGTGTATAAAGCTTTTAAATGAGGATAATACTGTTTATGTTTACAACTGAGGCTTAATTTGCCACGTGTTTTTTGAACGAAACAGTGGATATCCTGAAGGTTCTTTATGTACTTCTAAGGAAACTGTCAAAATGTTGTAAAACTCTTTAAATACACAATTACCTCTCCAGGAAATGAATATGAACGTGTAACAAACAGTTGAAACACAAGGAAATAGAACCTAACTACATTTAAGGCCGAGTTCAATTACCGAGATTACAGGTAGAAAGCTCTGAAAGGACAAGAATTCTCTTAATATTAAAGAGTCCGGCTATTTTAAGTGGAGTTTTCACTAAATGGGATTTCAAACATCAGGAATTACTGTTTATAAAGCTCAGAACTTGTGTATAAAGCTTTTATATGTAGAGAATAGTGTTTATGTTTACAATTGAGGTTGAATTGGAGTGGCGTCTTTTGAGTGAAACAGTTTATATCCTAAAGGTTCTAGTATGTACTTCTAAGGGAACTCTCAAAATGTGGTAAAACTCTTTTAATACACAATTACCTCTCCAGAAAATGAATATGAACGTGTAGCAAACAGTTGAAACACAAGTAAATAGAATCTAACTACATTTAATTCCCAGTTCAATTACGGAGATTACAGGAAGAAAGCTCTGAAATGACGAGAATTCTCAAAATGTAAACAATTCCGGATATTTCAAGTGGCGTTTTCAGTAAATTGTGATTTCAAACATCAAGAATTCCTGTTTATAGAGCTCTGAACTTGTGTATAAAACTTATAAATGTGGAGAATACTGTTTATGTTTTCAATTGACGCTGAATTGGCGAGGCGTCTTTTATCTGAAACAGTTCATATCCTGAAGGTTCTAGTATGTACTTCTAAGGAAACTGTCAAAATGTGGTAAAACTCTTCAAATATACAATTATCTTTCCAGGAAATGAATATGAACGTGTAACAAACAGTTGAAACACAAGCAAATAGAATCTAACTACATTTAAGGCCGAGTTCAATTACCGAGATTACTGGAAGAAAGTTGTGAAATGACGAGAATACTCATAATATTAACAAGTCCGGATATTTTAAATCACGTTTTCAGTAAATTGTGATTTCAAACATCAAGAATTCCTGTTTGTAGAGATCACGATTTGTGTATAAAGCTTTTATATGAGGATAATACTGTTTATGTTTACAATTGAGGCTTACTTTGCCACGTGTTTTTTGAATGAAACAGTGGATATCCTGAAGGTTCTTTATGTACTTCTAAGGAAACTGTCAAAATGTTGTAAAACTCTTTATATACACAATTACCTCTCCAGGAAATGAATATGAACGTGTAACAAACAGTTGAAACACAAGGAAATAGAACCTAACTACATTTAAGGCCGAGTTCAATTACCGAGATTACAGGTAGAAAGCTATGAAAGGACAAGAATTCTCTTAATATTAAAAAGTCCGGCTATTTTAAGTGGAGTTTTCACTAAATGTGATTTCAAACATCAGGAATTACTGTTTATACAGCTCAGAACTTGTGTATAAAGCTTTTATATGTAGAGAATAGTGTTTATGTTTACAATTGAGGTTGAATTGGAGTGGCGTCTTTTGACTGAAACAGTTCATATCCTAAAGGTTCTAGTATGTACTTCTAAGGAAACTCTCAAAATGTGGTAAAACTCTTTTAATGCACAATTACCTCTCCAGAAAATGAATATGAACGTGTAACAAACAGTTGAAACACAAGTAAATAGAATCTAACTACATTTAATTCCCAGTTCAATTACGGAGATTACAGGAAGAAAGCTCTGAAATGACGAGAATTCTCAAAATGTAAACAATTCCGGATATTTCAAGTGGCGTTTTCAGTAAATTGTGATTTCAAACATTAAGAATTCCTGTTTATAGAGCTCTGAACTTGTGTATAAAACTTATAAATGTGGAGAATACTGTTTATGTTTTCAATTGACGCTGAATTGGCGAGGTGTCTTTTAACTGAAACAGTTCATATGCTGAAGGTTCTAGTATGTACTTCTAAGGAAACTGTCAAAATGTGGTAAAACTCTTCAAATACACAATTATCTTTCCAGGAAATGAATATGAACGTGTAACAAACAGTTGAAACACAAGGAAATAGAATCTAACTACATTTAAGGCCGAGTTCAATTACCGAGATTACTGGAAGAAAGTTGTGAAATGACGAGAATACTCATAATATTAACAAGTCCGGATATTTTAAATCGCGTTTTCAGTAAATTGTGATTTCATACATCAAGAATTCCTGTTTGTAGAGATCACGATTTGTGTATAAAGCTTTTAAATGAGGATAATACTGTTTATGTTTACAATTGAGGCTTACTTTGCCACGTGTTTTTTGAATGAAACAGTGGATATCATGAAGGTTCTTTATGTACTTCTAAGGAAACTGTCAAAATGTTGTAAAACTCTTTAAATACACGATTACCTCTCCAGGAAATGAATATGAACGTGTAACAAACAGTTGAAACACTAGGAAATAGAACCTAACTACATTTAAGGCCGAGTTCAATTACCGAGATTACAGGTAGAAAGCTATGAAAGGACAAGAATTCTCTTAATATTAAAAAGTCCGGCTATTTTAAGTGGAGTTTTCACTAAATGTGATTTCAAACATCAGGAATTACTGTTTATACAGCTCAGAACTTGTGTATAAAGCTTTTATATGTAGAGAATAGTGTTTATGTTTACAACTGAGGTTGAATTGGAGTGGCGTCTTTTGACTGGAACAGTTCATATCCTAAAGGTTCTAGTATGTACTTCTAAGGAAACTCTCAAAATGTGGTAAAACTCTTAAAATACACAATTATCTTATCAGGAAATGAATATGAACTTATAACAAACAGTTGAAACACAAGAAAATAAATTCTAACTACATTTAATGCCGAGTTCAATTACCGAGATTACAGGTAGAAAGCTCTGAAAGGACAAAAATTCTCTTAATATTAAAGAGTCCGGCTATTTTAAGTGGAGTTTTCACTAAATGTGATTTCAAACATCAGGAATTACTGTTTATACAGCTCAGAACTTGTGTATAAAACTTTTATATGTAGAGAATAGTGTTTATGTTTACAATTGAGGTTGAATTGGAGTGGCGTCTTTTGACTGAAACAGTTTATATCCTAAAGGTTCTAGTATGTACTTCTAAGGGAACTCTCAAAATGTGGTAAAAGGCTTTTAATACACAATTACCTCTCCAGGAAATGAATATGAACGTGTAACAAACAGTTGAAACACAAGGAAATAGAACCTAACTACATTTAAGGCCGAGTTCAATTACGGAGATTACAGGTAGAAAGCTCTGAAAGGACAAGAATTCTCTTAATATTAAAAAGTCCGGCTATTTTAAGTGGAGTTTTCACTAAATGTGATTTCAAACATCAGGAATTACTGTATATAGAGATCAGAACTTGTGTATAAAGCTTTTATATGTAGAGAATAGTGTTTATGTTTACAATTGAGGTTGAATTGGAGTGGCGTCTTTTGACTGAAACAGTTCATATCCTAAAGGTTCTAGTATGTAGATCTAAGGAAACTCTCAAAATGTGGTAAAACTCTTAAAATACACAATTATCTTATCAGGAAAAGAATATGAACTTATAACAAACAGTTGAAACACAAGAAAATAAATTCTAACTACATTTAATGCCGAGTTCAATTACCGAGATTACAGGTAGAAAGCTCTGAAAGGACAAGAATTCTCTTAATATTAAAGAGTCCGGCTATTTTAAGTGGAGTTTTCACTAAATGTCATTTCAAACATCAGGAATTACTGTTTATAAAGCTCAGAACTTGTGTATAAAGCTTTTATATGTAGAGAATAGTGTTAATGTTTACAATTGAGGTTGAATTGGAGTGGCGTCTTTTGACTGAAACAGTTTATATCCT
Organism: Myotis nattereri; assembly: GCF_964212035.1. Lineage (NCBI taxonomy): Eukaryota > Metazoa > Chordata > Mammalia > Chiroptera > Vespertilionidae > Myotis > Myotis nattereri. The sequence continues at coordinate 8,817,541 of NC_138080.1, read as the reverse complement.
AAAGGTTCTAGTATGTACTTCTAAGGGAACTCTCAAAATGTGGTAAAAGTCTTTTAATACACAATTATCTTTCCAGGAAATGAATATGAACGTGTAACAAACAGTTGAAACACAAGTAAATAGAATCTAACTACATTTAATTCCCAGTTCAATTACGGAGATTACAAGAACAAAGCTCTGAAATGACGAGAATTCTCAAAATGTAAACAATTCCGGATATTTCAAGTGGCGTTTTCAGTACATTGTGATTTCAAACATCAAGAATTCCTGTTTGTAGAGATCAGGATTTGTGTATAAAGCTTTTAAATGAGGATAATACTGTTTATGTTTACAATTGAGGCTTAATTTGCCACGTGTTTTTTGAATGAAACAGTGGATATCCTGAAGGTTCTTTATGTACTTCTAAGGAAACTGTCAAAATGTTGTAAAACTCTTTATATACACAATTACCTCTCCAGGAAATGAATATGAACGTGTAACAAACAGTTGAAACACAAGGAAATAGAACCTAACTACATTTAAGGCCGAGTTCAATTACCGAGATTACAGGTAGAAAGCTCTGAAAGGACAAGAATTCTCTTAATATTAACAAGTCCGGCTATTTTAAGTGGAGTTTTCACTAAATGTGATTTCAAACATCAGGAATTACTGTTTATACAGCTCAGAACTTGTGTATAAAGCTTTTATATGTAGAGAATAGTGTTTATGTTTACAATTGAGGTTGAATTGGAGTGGCGTCTTTTGACTGAAACAGTTCATATCCTAAAGGTTCTAGTATGTACTTCTAAGGAAACTCTCAAAATGTGGTAAAACTCTTTTAATACACAATTACCTCTCCAGGAAATGAATATGAACGTGTAACAAACAGTTGAAACACAAGTAAATAGAATCTAACTACATTTAATTCCCAGTTCAATTACGGAGATTACAGGAAGAAAGCTCTGAAATGACGAGAATTCTCAAAATGTAAACAATTCCGGATATTGCAAGTGGCGTTTTCAGTAAATTGTGATTTCAAACATTAAGAATTCCTGTTTATAGAGCTCTGAACTTGTGTATAAAACTTATAAATGTGGAGAATACTGTTTATGTTTTCAATTGACGCTGAATTGGCGAGGCGTCTTTTGACTGAAACAGTTCATATCCTGAAGGTTCTAGTATGTACTTCTAAGGAAACTGTCAAAATGTGGTAAAACTCTTCAAATACACAATTATCTTTCCACGAAATGAATATGAACGTGTAACAAACAGTTGAAACACAAGCAAATAGAATCTAACTACATTTAAGGCCGAGTTCAATTACCGAGATTACTGGAAGAAAGTTGTGAAATGACGAGAATACTCATAATATTAACAAGTCCGGATATTTTAAATCGCGTTTTCAGTAAATTGTGATTTCATACATCAAGAATTCCTGTTTGTAGAGATCACGATTTGTGTATAAAGCTTTTAAATGAGGATAATACTGTTTATGTTTACAATTGAGGCTTACTTTGCCTCGTGTTTTTTGAATGAAACAGTGGATATCCTGAAGGTTCTTTATGTACTTCTAAGGAAACTGTCAAAATGTTGTAAAACTCTTTAAATACACGATTACCTCTCCAGGAAATGAATATGAACGTGTAACAAACAGTTGAAACACAAGGAAATAGAACCTAATTAAATTTAAGGCCGAGTTCAATTACCGAGATTACAGGTAGAAAGCTCTGAAAGGACAAGAATTCTCCTAATATTAAAAAGTCCGGCTATTTTAAGTGGAGTTTTCACTAAATTTGATTTCAAACATCAGGAATTACTGTTTATAAAGCTCAGAACTTGTGTATAAAGCTTTTATATGTAGAGAATAGTGTTTATGTTTACAATTGAGGTTGAATTGGAGTGGCGTCTTTTGACGGATACATTTCATATCCTAAAGGTTCTAGTATGTACTTCTAAGGAAACTCTCAAAATGTGGTAAAACTCTTTTAATACACAATTAGCTCTCCAGGAAATGAATATGAACGTGTAACAAACAGTTGAAACACAAGTAAATAGAATCTAACTACATTTAATTCCCAGTTCAATTACGGAGATTACAAGAACAAAGCTCTGAAATGACGAGAATTCTCAAAATGTAAACAATTCCGGATATTTCAAGTGGCGTTTTCAGTAAATTGTGATTTCAAACATTAAGAATTCCTGTTTGTAGAGATCAGGATTTGTGTATAAAGCTTTTAAATGAGGATAATACTGTTTATGTTTACAACTGAGGCTTAATTTGCCACGTGCTTTTTGAACGAAACAGTGGATATCCTGAAGGTTCTTTATGTACTTCTAAGGAAACTGTCAAAATGTTGTAAAACTCTTTAAATACACAATTACCTCTCCAGGAAATGAATATGAACGTGTAACAAACAGTTGAAACACAAGGAAATAGAACCTAACTACATTTAAGGCCGAGTTCAATTACCGAGATTACAGGTAGAAAGCTCTGAAAGGACAAGAATTCTCTTAATATTAAAGAGTCCGGCTATTTTAAGTGGAGTTTTCACTAAATGGGATTTCAAACATCTGGAATTACTGTTTATAAAGCTCAGAACTTGTGTATAAAGCTTTTATATGTAGAGAATAGTGTTTATGTTTACAATTGAGGTTGAATTGGAGTGGCGTCTTTTGAGTGAAACAGTTTATATCCTAAAGGTTCTAGTATGTACTTCTAAGGGAACTCTCAAAATGTGGTAAAACTCTTTTAATACACAATTACCTCTCCAGAAAATGAATATGAACGTGTAGCAAACAGTTGAAACACAAGTAAATAGAATCTAACTACATTTAATTCCCAGTTCAATTACGGAGATTACAGGAAGAAAGCTCTGAAATGACGAGAATTCTCAAAATGTAAACAATTCCGGATATTTCAAGTGGCGTTTTCAGTAAATTGTGATTTCAAACATCAAGAATTCCTGTTTATAGAGCTCTGAACTTGTGTATAAAACTTATAAATGTGGAGAATACTGTTTATGTTTTCAATTGACGCTGAATTGGCGAGGCGTCTTTTATCTGAAACAGTTCATATCCTGAAGGTTCTAGTATGTACTTCTAAGGAAACTGTCAAAATGTGGTAAAACTCTTCAAATACACAATTATCTTTCCAGGAAATGAATATGAACGTGTAACAAAGAGTTGAAACACAAGCAAATAGAATCTAACTACATTTAAGGCCGAGTTCAATTACCGAGATTACTGGAAGAAAGTTGTGAAATGACGAGAATACTCATAATATTAACAAGTCCGGATATTTTAAATCACGTTTTCAGTAAATTGTGATTTCAAACATCAAGAATTCCTGTTTGTAGAGATCACGATTTGTGTATAAAGCTTTTATATGAGGATAATACTGTTTATGTTTACAATTGAGGCTTACTTTGCCACGTGTTTTTTGAATGAAACAGTGGATATCCTGAAGGTTCTTTATGTACTTCTAAGGAAACTATCAAAATGTTGTAAAACTCTTTATATACACAATTACCTCTCCAGGAAATGAATATGAACGTGTAACAAACAGTTGAAACACAAGGAAATAGAACCTAACTACATTTAAGGCCGAGTTCAATTACCGAGATTACAGGTAGAAAGCTATGAAAGGACAAGAATTCTCTTAATATTAACAAGTCCGGCTATTTTAAGTGGAGTTTTCACTAAATGTGATTTCAAACATCAGGAATTACTGTTTATACAGCTCAGAACTTGTGTATAAAGCTTTTATATGTAGAGAATAGTGTTTATGTTTACAATTGAGGTTGAATTGGAGTGGCGTCTTTTGACTGAAACAGTTCATATCCTAAAGGTTCTAGTATGTACTTCTAAGGAAACTCTCAAAATGTGGTAAAACTCTTTTAATGCACAATTACCTCTCCAGGACATGAATATGAACGTGTAACAAACAGTTGAAACACAAGTAAATAGAATCTAACTACATTTAATTCCCAGTTCAATTACAGAGATTACAGGAAGAAAGCTCTGAAATGACGAGAATTCTCAAAATGTAAACAATTCCGGTTATTTCAAGTGGCGTTTTCAGTAAATTGTGATTTCAAACATTAAGAATTCCTGTTTATAGAGCTCTGAACTTGTGTATAAAACTTATAAATGTGGAGAATACTGTTTATGTTTTCAATTGACGCTGAATTGGCGAGGCGTCTTTTAACTGAAACAGTTCATATGCTGAAGGTTCTAGTATGTACTTCTAAGGAAACTGTCAAAATGTGGTAAAACTCTTCAAATACACAATTATCTTTCCACGAAATGAATATGAACGTGTAACAAACAGTTGAAACACAAGCAAATAGAATCTAACTACATTTAAGGCCGAGTTCAATTACCGAGATTACTGGAAGAAAGTTGTGAAATGACGAGAATACTCATAATATTAACAAGTCCGGATATTTTAAATCGCGTTTTCAGTAAATTGTGATTTCATACATCAAGAATTCCTGTTTGTAGAGATCACGATTTGTGTATAAAGCTTTTAAATGAGGATAATACTGTTTATGTTTACAATTGAGGCTTACTTTGCCAGGTGTTTTTTGAATGAAACAGTGGATATCATGAAGGTTCTTTATGTACTTCTAAGGAAACTGTCAAAATGTTGTAAAACTCTTTAAATACACGATTACCTCTCCAGGAAATGAATATGAACGTGTAACAAATAGTTGAAACACTAGGAAATAGAACCTAACTACATTTAAGGCCGAGTTCAATTACCGAGATTACAGGTAGAAAGCTATGAAAGGACAAGAATTCTCTTAATATTAAAAAGTCCGGCTATTTTAAGTGGAGTTTTCACTAAATGTGATTTCAAACATCAGGAATTACTGTTTATACAGCTCAGAACTTGTGTATAAAGCTTTTATATGTAGAGAATAGTGTTTATGTTTACAACTGAGGTTGAATTGGAGTGGCGTCTTTTGACTGGAACAGTTCATATCCTAAAGGTTCTAGTATGTACTTCTAAGGAAACTCTCAAAATGTGGTAAAACTCTTAAAATACACAATTATCTTATCAGGAAATGAATATGAACTTATAACAAACAGTTGAAACACAAGAAAATAAATTCTAACTACATTTAATGCCGAGTTCAATTACCGAGATTACAGGTAGAAAGCTCTGAAAGGACAAGAATTCTCTTAATATTAAAGAGTCCGGCTATTTTAAGTGGAGTTTTCACTAAATGTGATTTCAAACATCAGGAATTACTGTTTATACAGCTCAGAACTTGTGTATAAAACTTTTATATGTAGAGAATAGTGTTTATGTTTACAATTGAGGTTGAATTGGAGTGGCGTCTTTTGACTGAAACAGTTTATATCCTAAAGGTTCTAGTATGTACTTCTAAGGGAACTCTCAAAATGTGGTAAAAGGCTTTTAATACACAATTACCTCTCCAGGAAATGAATATGAACGTGTAACAAACAGTTGAAACACAAGGAAATAGAACCTAACTACATTTAAGGCCGAGTTCAATTACCGAGATTACAGGTAGAAAGCTCTGAAAGGACAAGAATTCTCTTAATATTAAAAAGTCCGGCTATTTTAAGTGGAGTTTTCACTAAATGTGATTTCAAACATCAGGAATTACTGTATATAGAGATCAGAACTTGTGTATAAAGCTTTTATATGTAGAGAATAGTGTTTATGTTTACAATTGAGGTTGAATTGGAGTGGCGTCATTTGACTGAAACAGTTCATATCCTAAAGGTTCTAGTATGTACATCTAAGGAAACTCTCAAAATGTGGTAAAACTCTTAAAATACACAATTATCTTATCAGGAAATGAATATGAACTTATAACAAACAGTTGAAACACAAGAAAATAAATTCTAACTACATTTAATGCCGAGTTCAATTACCGAGATTACAGGTAGAAAGCTCTGAAAGGACAAGAATTCTCTTAATATTAAAGAGTCCGGCTATTTTAAGTGGAGTTTTCACTAAATGTCATTTCAAACATCAGGAATTACTGTTTATAAAGCTCAGAACTTGTGTATAAAGCTTTTATATGTAGAGAATAGTGTTAATGTTTACAATTGAGGTTGAATTGGAGTGGCGTCTTTTGACTGAAACAGTTTATATCCTAAAGGTTCTAGTATGTACTTCTAAGGGAACTCTCAAAATGTGGTAAAAGTCTTTTAATACACAATTACCTCTCCAGAAAATGAATATGAACGTGTAGCAAACAGTTGAAACACAAGTAAATAGAATCTAACTACATTTAATTCCCAGTTCAATTACGGAGATTATAGGAAGAAAGCTCTGAAATGACGAGAATTCTCAAAATGTAAACAATTCCGGATATTTCAAGTGGCGTTTTCAGTAAATTGTGATTTCAAACATTAAGAATTCCTGTTTATAGAGCTCTGAACTTGTGTATAAAACTTATAAATGTGGAGAATACTGTTTATGTTTTCAATTGACGCTGAATTGGCGAGGCGTCTTTTGACTGAAACAGTTCATATCCTGAAGGTTCTAGTATGTACTTCTAAGGAAACCGTCAAAATGTAGTAAAACTCTTAAAATACACAATTATCTTTCCAGGAAATGAATATGAACGTGTAACAAACAGTTGAAACACAAGCAAATAGAATCTAACTACATTTAAGGCCGAGTTCAATTACCGAGATTACTGGAAGAAAGTTGTGAAATGACGAGAATACTCATAATATTAACAAGTCCGGATATTTTAAATCACGTTTTCAGTAAATTGTGATTTCAAACATCAAGAATTCCTGTTTGTAGAGATCACGATTTGTGTATAAAGCTTTTATATGAGGATAATACTGTTTATGTTTACAATTGAGGCTTACTTTGCCACGTGTTTTTTGAATGAAACAGTGGATATCATGAAGGTTCTTTATGTACTTCTAAGGAAACTGTCAAAATGTTGTAAAACTCTTTAAATACACGATTACCTCTCCAGGAAATGAATATGAACGTGTAACAAACAGTTGAAACACTAGGAAATAGAACCTAACTACATTTAAGGCCGAGTTCAATTACCGAGATTACAGGTAGAAAGCTATGAAAGGACAAGAATTCTCTTAATATTAAAAAGTCCGGCTATTTTAAGTGGAGTTTTCACTAAATGTGATTTCAAACATCAGGAATTACTGTTTATACAGCTCAGAACTTGTGTATAAAGCTTTTATATGTAGAGAATAGTGTTTATGTTTACAACTGAGGTTGAATTGGAGTGGCGTCTTTTGACTGGAACAGTTCATATCCTAAAGGTTCTAGTATGTACTTCTAAGGAAACTCTCAAAATGTGGTAAAACTCTTAAAATACACAATTATCTTATCAGGAAATGAATATGAACTTATAACAAACAGTTGAAACACAAGAAAATAAATTCTAACTACATTTAATGCCGAGTTCAATTACCGAGATTACAGGTAGAAAGCTCTGTAAGGACAAGAATTCACTTAATATTAAAGAGTCCGGCTATTTTAAGTGGAGTTTTCACTAAATGTGATTTCAAACATCAGGAATTACTGTTTATACAGCTCAGAACTTGTGTATAAAACTTTTATATGTAGAGAATAGTGTTTATGTTTACAATTGAGGTTGAATTGGAGTGGCGTCTTTTGACTGAAACAGTTTATATCCTAAAGGTTCTAGTATGTACTTCTAAGGGAACTCTCAAAATGTGGTAAAAGGCTTTTAATACACAATTACCTCTCCAGGAAATGAATATGAACGTGTAACAAACAGTTGAAACACAAGTAAATAGAATCTAACTACATTTAATTCCCAGTTCAATTACGGAGATTACAGGAAGAAAGCTCTGAAATGACGAGAATTCTCAAAATGTAAACAATTCCGGATATTTCAAGTGGCGTTTTCAGTAAATTGTGATTTCAAACATTAAGAATTCCTGTTTATAGAGCTCTGAACTTGTGTATAAAACTTATAAATGTGGAGAATACTGTTTATGTTTTCAATTGACGCTGAATTGGCGAGGCGTCTTTTAACTGAAACAGTCCATATGCTGAAGGTTCTAGTATGTACTTCTAAGGAAACTGTCAAAATGTGGTAAAACTCTTCAAATACACAATTATCTTTCCACGAAATGAATATGAACGTGTAACAAACAGTTGAAACACAAGCAAATAGAATCTAACTACATTTAAGGCCGAGTTCAATTACCGAGATTACTGGAAGAAAGTTGTGAAATGACGAGAATACTCATAATATTAACAAGTCCGGATATTTTAAATCGCGTTTTCAGTAAATTGTGATTTCATACATCAAGAATTCCTGTTTGTAGAGATCACGATTTGTGTATAAAGCTTTTAAATGAGGATAATACTGTTTATGTTTACAATTGAGGCTTACTTTGCCTCGTGTTTTTTGAATGAAACAGTGGATATCCTGAAGGTTCTTTATGTACTTCTAAGGAAACTGTCAAAATGTTGTAAAACTCTTTAAATACACAATTACCTCTCCAGGAAATGAATATGAACGTGTAACAAACAGTTGAAACACAAGGAAATAGAACCTAATTAAATTTAAGGCCGAGTTCAATTACCGAGATTACAGGTAGAAAGCTCTGAAAGGACAAGAAATCTCCTAATATTAAAAAGTCCGGCTATTTTAAGTGGAGTTTTCACTAAATTTGATTTCAAACATCAGGAATTACTGTTTATAAAGCTCAGAACTTGTGTATAAAGCTTTTATATGTAGAGAATAGTGTTTATGTTTACAATTGAGGTTGAATTGGAGTGGCGTCTTTTGACGGACACATTTCATATCCTAAAGGTTCTAGTATGTACTTCTAAGGAAACTCTCAAAATGTGGTAAAACTCTTTTAATACACAATTACCTCTCCAGGAAATGAATATGAACATGTAACAAACAGTTGAAACACAAGTAAATAGAATCTAACTACATTTAATTCCCAGTTCAATTACGGAGATTATAAGAACAAAGCTCTGAAATGACGAGAATTCTCAAAATGTAAACAATTCCGGATATTTCAAGTGGCGTTTTCAGTAAATTGTGATTTCAAACATTAAGAATTCCTGTTTATAGAGCTCTGAACTTGTGTATAAAACTTATAAATGTGGAGAATACTGTTTATGTTTTCAATTGACGCAGAATTGGCGAGGCGACTTTTGACTGAAACAGTTCATATCCTGAAGGTTCTAGTATGTACTTCTAAGGAAACTGTCAAAATGTGGTAAAACTCTTCAAATACACAATTATCTTTCCAGGAAATGAATATGAACGTGTAACAAACAGTTGAAACACAAGGAAATAGAATCTAACTACATTTAATTCCCAGTTCAATTACGGAGATTACAAGAACAAAGCTCTGAAATGACGAGAATTCTCAAAATGTAAACAATTCCGGATATTTCAAGTGGCGTTTTCAGTAAATTGTGATTTCAAACATTCAGAATTCCTGTTTGTAGAGATCAGGATTTGTGTATAAAGCTTTTAAATGAGGATAATACTGTTTATGTTTACAACTGAGGCTTAATTTGCCACGTGTTTTTTGAACGAAACAGTGGATATCCTGAAGGTTCTTTATGTACTTCTAAGGAAACTGTCAAAATGTTGTAAAACTCTTTAAATACACAATTACCTCTCCAGGAAATGAATATGAACGTGTAACAAACAGTTGAAACACAAGGAAATAGAACCTAATTAAATTTAAGGCCGAGTTCAATTACCGAGATTACAGGTAGAAAGCTCTGAAAGGACAAGAATTCTCCTAATATTAAAAAGTCCGGCTATTTTAAGTGGAGTTTTCACTAAATTTGATTTCAAACATCAGGAATTACTGTTTATAAAGCTCAGAACTTGTGTATAAAGCTTTTATATGTAGAGAATAGTGTTTATGTTTACAATTGAGGTTGAATTGGAGTGGCGTCTTTTGACGGATACATTTCATATCCTAAAGGTTCTAGTATGTACTTCTAAGGAAACTCTCAAAATGTGGTAAAACTCTTTTAATACACAATTAGCTCTCCAGGAAATGAATATGAACGTGTAACAAACAGTTGAAACACAAGTAAATAGAATCTAACTACATTTAATTCCCAGTTCAATTACGGAGATTACAAGAACAAAGCTCTGAAAAGACGAGAATTCTCAAAATGTAAACAATTCCGGATATTTCAAGTGGCGTTTTCAGTAAATTGTGATTTCAAACATTAAGAATTCCTGTTTGTAGAGATCAGGATTTGTGTATAAAGCTTTTAAATGAGGATAATACTGTTTATGTTTACAACTGAGGCTTAATTTGCCACGTGTTTTTTGAACGAAACAGTGGATATCCTGAAGGTTCTTTATGTACTTCTAAGGAAACTGTCAAAATGTTGTAAAACTCTTTAAATACACAATTACCTCTCCAGGAAATGAATATGAACGTGTAACAAACAGTTGAAACACAAGGAAATAGAACCTAACTACATTTAAGGCCGAGTTCAATTACCGAGATTACAGGTAGAAAGCTCTGAAAGGACAAGAATTCTCTTAATATTAAAGAGTCCGGCTATTTTAAGTGGAGTTTTCACTAAATGGGATTTCAAACATCAGGAATTACTGTTTATAAAGCTCAGAACTTGTGTATAAAGCTTTTATATGTAGAGAATAGTGTTTATGTTTACAATTGAGGTTGAATTGGAGTGGCGTCTTTTGAGTGAAACAGTTTATATTCTAAAGGTTCTAGTATGTACTTCTAAGGGAACTCTCAAAATGTGGTAAAACTCTTTTAATACACAATTACCTCTCCAGAAAATGAATATGAACGTGTAGCAAACAGTTGAAACACAAGTAAATAGAATCTAACTACATTTAATTCCCAGTTCAATTACGGAGATTACAGGAAGAAAGCTCTGAAATGACGAGAATTCTCAAAATGTAAACAATTCCGGATATTTCAAGTGGCGTTTTCAGTAAATTGTGATTTCAAACATCAAGAATTTCTGTTTATAGAGCTCTGAACTTGTGTATAAAACTTATAAATGTGGAGAATACTGTTTATGTTTTCAATTGACGCTGAATTGGCGAGGCGTCTTTTATCTGAAACAGTTCATATCCTGAAGGTTCTAGTATGTACTTCTAAGGAAACTGTCAAAATGTGGTAAAACTCTTCAAATACACAATTATCTTTCCAGGAAATGAATATGAACGTGTAACAAACAGTTGAAACACAAGCAAATAGAATCTAACTACATTTAAGGCCGAGTTCAATTACCGAGATTACTGGAAGAAAGTTGTGAAATGACGAGAATACTCATAATATTAACAAGTCCGGATATTTTAAATCACGTTTTCAGTAAATTGTGATTTCAAACATCAAGAATTCCTGTTTGTAGAGATCACGATTTGTGTATAAAGCTTTTATATGAGGATAATACTGTTTATGTTTACAATTGAGGCTTACTTTGCCACGTGTTTTTTGAATGAAACAGTGGATATCCTGAAGGTTCTTTATGTACTTCTAAGGAAACTGTCAAAATGTTGTAAAACTCTTTATATACACAATTACCTCTCCAGGAAATGAATATGAACGTGTAACAAACAGTTGAAACACAAGGAAGTAGAACCTAACTACATTTAAGGCCGAGTTCAATTACCGAGATTACAGGTAGAAAGCTATGAAAGGACAAGAATTCTCTTAATATTAAAAAGTCCGGCTATTTTAAGTGGAGTTTTCACTAAATGTGATTTCAAACATCAGGAATTACTGTTTATACATCTCAGAACTTGTGTATAAAGCTTTTATATGTAGAGAATAGTGTTTATGTTTACAATTGAGGTTGAATTGGAGTGGCGTCTTTTGACTGAAACAGTTCATATCCTAAAGGTTCTAGTATGTACTTCTAAGGAAACTCTCAAAATGTGGTAAAACTCTTTTAATGCACAATTACCTCTCCAGGAAATGAATATGAACGTGTAACAAACAGTTGAAACACAAGTAAATAGAATCTAATTACATTTAATTCCCAGTTCAATTACGGAGATTACAGGAAGAAAGCTCTGAAATGACGAGAATTCTCAAAATGTAAACAATTCCGGATATTGCAAGTGGCGTTTTCAGTAAATTGTGATTTCAAACATTAAGAATTCCTGTTTATAGAGCTCTGAACTTGTGTATAAAACTTATAAATGTGGAGAATACTGTTTATGTTTTCAATTGACGCTGAATTGGCGAGGCGTCTTTTGACTGAAACAGTTCATATCCTGAAGGTTCTAGTATGTACTTCTAAGGAAACTGTCAAAATGTGGTAAAACTCTTCAAATACACAATTATCTTTCCACGAAATGAATATGAACGTGTAACAAACAGTTGAAACACAAGCAAATAGAATCTAACTACATTTAAGGCCGAGTTCAATTACCGAGATTACTGGAAGAAAGTTGTGAAATGACGAGAATACTCATAATATTAACAAGTCCGGATATTTTAAATCGCGTTTTCAGTAAATTGTGATTTCATACATCAAGAATTCCTGTTTGTAGAGATCACGATTTGTGTATAAAGCTTTTAAATGAGGATAATACTGTTTATGTTTACAATTGAGGCTTACTTTGCCTCGTGTTTTTTGAATGAAACAGTGGATATCCTGAAGGTTCTTTATGTACTTCTAAGGAAACTGTCAAAATGTTGTAAAACTCTTTAAATACACGATTACCTCTCCAGGAAATGAATATGAACGTGTAACAAACAGTTGAAACACAAGGAAATAGAACCTAATTAAATTTAAGGCTGAGTTCAATTACCGGGATTACAGGTAGAAAGCTCTGAAAGGACAAGAATTCTCCTAATATTAAAAAGTCCGGCTATTTTTAGTGGAGTTTTCACTAAATTTGATTTCAAACATCAGGAATTACTGTTTATAAAGCTCAGAACTTGTGTATAAAGCTTTTATATGTAGAGAATAGTGTTTATGTTTACAATTGAGGTTGAATTGGAGTGGCGTCTTTTGACTGAAACAGTTTATATCCTAAAGGTTCTAGTATGTACTTCTAAGGGAACTCTCAAAATGTGGTAAAACTCTTTTAATACACAATTACCTCTCCAGAAAATGAATATGAACGTGTAGCAAACAGTTGAAACACAAGTAAATAGAATCTAACTACATTTAATTCCCAGTTCAATTACGGAGATTACAGGAAGAAAGCTCTGAAATGACGAGAATTCTCAAAATGTAAACAATTCCGGATATTTCAAGTGGCGTTTTCAGTAAATTGTGATTTCAAACATCAAGAATTCTTGTTTAAAGGGCTCTAAACTTGTGTATAAAACTTATAAATGTGGAGAATACTGTTTATGTTTTCAATTGACGCTGAATTGGCGAGGCGCCTTTTGACTGAAACAGTTCATATCCTGAAGGTTCTAGTATGTACTTCTAAGGAAACTGTCAAAATGTGGTAAAACTCTTCAAATACACAATTATCTTTCCAGGAAATGAATATGAACGTGTAACAAACAGTTGAAACACAAGTAAATAGAATCTAACTACATTTAATTCCCAGTTCAATTACGGAGATTACAAGAACAAAGCTCTGAAATGACGAGAATTCTCAAAATGTAAACAATTCCGGATATTTCAAGTGGCGTTTTCAGTACATTGTGATTTCAAACATCAAGAATTCCTGTTTGTAGAGATCAGGATTTGTGTATAAAGCTTTTAAATGAGGATAATACTGTTTATGTTTACAATTGAGGCTTAATTTGCCACGTGTTTTTTGAATGAAACAGTGGATATCCTGAAGGTTCTTTATGTACTTCAAAGGAAACTGTCAAAATGTTGTAAAACTCTTTAAATACACAATTACCTCTCCAGGAAATGAATATGAACGTGTAACAAACAGTTGAAACACAAGGAAATAGAACCTAACTACATTTAAGGCCGAGTTCAATTACCGAGATTACAGGTAGAAAGCTCTGAAAGGACAAGAATTCTCTTAATATTAAAGAGTCCGGCTATTTTAAGTGGAGTTTTCACTAAATGTGATTTCAAACATCAGGAATTACTGTTTATACAGCTCAGAACTTGTGTATAAAGCTTTTATATGTAGAGAATAGTGTTTATGTTTACAACTGAGGTTGAATTGGAGTGGCGTCTTTTGACTGGAACAGTTCATATCCTAAAGGTTCTAGTATGTACTTCTAAGGAAACTCTCAAAATGTGGTAAAACTCTTAAAATACACAATTATCTTATCAGGAAATGAATATGAACTTATAACAAACAGTTGAAACACAAGAAAATAAATTCTAACTACATTTAATGCCGAGTTCAATTACCGAGATTACAGGTAGAAAGCTCTGAAAGGACAAGAATTCACTTAATATTAAAGAGTCCGGCTATTTTAAGTGGAGTTTTCACTAAATGTGATTTCAAACATCAGGAATTACTGTTTATACAGCTCAGAACTTGTGTATAAAACTTTTATATGTAGAGAATAGTGTTTATGTTTACAATTGAGGTTGAATTGGAGTGGCGTCTTTTGACTGAAACAGTTTATATCCTAAAGGTTCTAGTATGTACTTCTAAGGGAACTCTCAAAATGTGGTAAAAGGCTTTTAATACACAATTACCTCTCCAGGAAATGAATATGAACGTGTAACAAACAGTTGAAACACAAGTAAATAGAGTCTAACTACATTTAATTCCCAGTTCAATTACGGAGATTACAGGAAGAAAGCTCTGAAATGACGAGAATTCTCAAAATGTAAACAATTCCGGATATTTCAAGTGGCGTTTTCAGTAAATTGTGATTTCAAACATTAAGAATTCCTGTTTATAGAGCTCTGAACTTGTGTATAAAACTTATAAATGTGGAGAATACTGTTTATGTTTTCAATTGACGCTGAATTGGCGAGGCGTCTTTTAACTGAAACAGTCCATATGCTGAAGGTTCTAGTATGTACTTCTAAGGAAACTGTCAAAATGTGGTAAAACTCTTCAAATACACAATTATCTTTCCACGAAATGAATATGAACGTGTAACAAACAGTTGAAACACAAGCAAATAGAATCTAACTACATTTAAGGCCGAGTTCAATTACCGAGATTACTGGAAGAAAGTTGTGAAATGACGAGAATACTCATAATATTAACAAGTCCGGATATTTTAAATCGCGTTTTCAGTAAATTGTGATTTCATACATCAAGAATTCCTGTTTGTAGAGATCAGGATTTGTGTATAAAGCTTTTAAATGAGGATAATACTGTTTATGTTTACAACTGAGGCTTAATTTGCCACGTGTTTTTTGAACGAAACAGTGGATATCCTGAAGGTTCTTTATGTACTTCTAAGGAAACTGTCAAAATGTTGTAAAACTCTTTAAATACACGATTACCTCTCCAGGAAATGAATATGAACGTGTAACAAACAGTTGAAACACAAGGAAATAGAACCTAATTAAATTTAAGGCCGAGTTCAATTACCGAGATTACAGGTAGAAAGCTCTGAAAGGACAAGAATTCTCCTAATATTAAAAAGTCCGGCTATTTTAAGTGGAGTTTTCACTAAATTTGATTTCAAACATCAGGAATTACTGTTTATAAAGCTCAGAACTTGTGTATAAAGCTTTTATATGTAGAGAATAGTGTTTATGTTTACAATTGAGGTTGAATTGGAGTGGCGTCTTTTGACGGATACATTTCATATCCTAAAGGTTCTAGTATGTACTTCTAAGGAAACTCTCAAAATGTGGTAAAACTCTTTTAATACACAATTAGCTCTCCAGGAAATGAATATGAACGTGTAACAAACAGTTGAAACACAAGTAAATAGAATCTAACTACATTTAATTCCCAGTTCAATTACGGAGATTACAAGAACAAAGCTCTGAAAAGACGAGAATTCTCAAAATGTAAACAATTCCGGATATTTCAAGTGGCGTTTTCAGTAAATTGTGATTTCAAACATTAAGAATTCCTGTTTGTAGAGATCAGGATTTGTGTATAAAGCTTTTAAATGAGGATAATACTGTTTATGTTTACAACTGAGGCTTAATTTGCCACGTGTTTTTTGAACGAAACAGTGGATATCCTGAAGGTTCTTTATGTACTTCTAAGGAAACTGTCAAAATGTTGTAAAACTATTTAAATACACAATTACCTCTCCAGGAAATGAATATGAACGTGTAACAAACAGTTGAAACACAAGGAAATAGAACCTAACTACATTTAAGGCCGAGTTCAATTACCGAGATTACAGGTAGAAAGCTCTGAAAGGACAAGAATTCTCTTAATATTAAAGAGTCCGGCTATTTTAAGTGGAGTTTTCACTAAATGGGATTTCAAACATCAGGAATTACTGTTTATAAAGCTCAGAACTTGTGTATAAAGCTTTTATATGTAGAGAATAGTGTTTATGTTTACAATTGAGGTTGAATTGGAGTGGCGTCTTTTGAGTGAAACAGTTTATATCCTAAAGGTTCTAGTATGTACTTCTAAGGGAACTCTCAAAATGTGGTAAAACTCTTTTAATACACAATTACCTCTCCAGAAAATGAATATGAACGTGTAGCAAACAGTTGAAACACAAGTAAATAGAATCTAACTACATTTAATTCCCAGTTCAATTACGGAGATTACAGGAAGAAAGCTCTGAAATGACGAGAATTCTCAAAATGTAAACAATTCCGGATATTTCAAGTGGCGTTTTCAGTAAATTGTGATTTCAAACATCAAGAATTCCTGTTTATAGAGCTCTGAACTTGTGTATAAAACTTATAAATGTGGAGAATACTGTTTATGTTTTCAATTGACGCTGAATTGGCGAGGCGTCTTTTATCTGAAACAGTTCATATCCTGAAGGTTCTAGTATGTACTTCTAAGGAAACTGTCAAAATGTGGTAAAACTCTTCAAATACACAATTATCTTTCCAGGAAATGAATATGAACGTGTAACAAACAGTTGAAACACAAGCAAATAGAATCTAACTACATTTAAGGCCGAGTTCAATTACCGAGATTACTGGAAGAAAGTTGTGAAATGACGAGAATACTCATAATATTAACAAGTCCGGATATTTTAAATCACGTTTTCAGTAAATTGTGATTTCAAACATCAAGAATTCCTGTTTGTAGAGATCACGATTTGTGTATAAAGCTTTTATATGAGGATAATACTGTTTATGTTTACAATTGAGGCTTACTTTGCCACGTGTTTTTTGAATGAAACAGTGGATATCCTGAAGGTTCTTTATGTACTTCTAAGGAAACTGTCAAAATGTTGTAAAACTCTTTATATACACAATTACCTCTCCAGGAAATGAATATGAACGTGTAACAAACAGTTGAAACACAAGGAAATAGAACCTAACTACATTTAAGGCCGAGTTCAATTACCGAGATTACAGGTAGAAAGCTATGAAAGGACAAGAATTCTCTTAATATTAAAAAGTCCGGCTATTTTAAGTGGAGTTTTCACTAAATGTGATTTCAAACATCAGGAATTACTGTTTATACAGCTCAGAACTTGTGTATAAAGCTTTTATATGTAGAGAATAGTGTTTATGTTTACAATTGAGGTTGAATTGGAGTGGCGTCTTTTGACTGAAACAGTTCATATCCTAAAGGTTCTAGTATGTACTTCTAAGGAAACTCTCAAAATGTGGTAAAACTCTTTTAATGCACAATTACCTCTCCAGGAAATGAATATGAACGTGTAACAAACAGTTGAAACACAAGTAAATAGAATCTAACTACATTTAATTCCCAGTTCAATTACGGAGATTACAGGAAGAAAGCTCT
This sequence comes from Myotis nattereri, assembly GCF_964212035.1. Taxonomy (NCBI): domain Eukaryota; kingdom Metazoa; phylum Chordata; class Mammalia; order Chiroptera; family Vespertilionidae; genus Myotis; species Myotis nattereri. The sequence continues at coordinate 8,799,779 of NC_138080.1, read as the reverse complement.
GAAATGACGAGAATTCTCAAAATGTAAACAATTCCGGATATTTCAAGTGGCGTTTTCAGTAAATTGTGATTTCAAACATTAAGAATTCCTGTTTATAGAGCTCTGAACTTGTGTATAAAACTTATAAATGTGGAGAATACTGTTTATGTTTTCAATTGACGCTGAATTGGCGAGGCGTCTTTTAACTGAAACAGTTCATATGCTGAAGGTTTTAGTATGTACTTCTAAGGAATCTGTCAAAATGTGGTAAAACTCTTCAAATACACAATTATCTTTCCACGAAATGAATATGAACGTGTAACAAACAGTTGAAACACAAGCAAATAGAATCTAACTACATTTAAGGCCGAGTTCAATTACCGAGATTACTGGAAGAAAGTTGTGAAATGACGAGAATACTCATAATATTAACAAGTCCGGATATTTTAAATCACGTTTTCAGTAAATTGTGATTTCAAACATCAAGAATTCCTGTTTGTAGAGATCACGATTTGTGTATAAAGCTTTTATATGAGGATAATACTGTTTATGTTTACAATTGAGGCTTACTTTGCCACGTGTTTTTTGAATGAAACAGTGGATATCCTGAAGGTTCTTTATGTACTTCTAAGGAAACTGTCAAAATGTTGTAAAACTCTTTATATACACAATTACCTCTCCAGGAAATGAATATGAACGTGTAACAAACAGTTGAAACACAAGGAAATAGAACCTAACTACATTTAAGGCCGAGTTCAATTACCGAGATTACAGGTAGAAAGCTATGAAAGGACAAGAATTCTCTTAATATTAAAAAGTCCGGCTATTTTAAGTGGAGTTTTCACTAAATGTGATTTCAAACATCAGGAATTACTGTTTATACAGCTCAGAACTTGTGTATAAAGCTTTTATATGTAGAGAATAGTGTTTATGTTTACAATTGAGGTTGAATTGGAGTGGCGTCTTTTGACTGAAACAGTTCATATCCTAAAGGTTCTAGTATGTACTTCTAAGGAAACTCTCAAAATGTGGTAAAACTCTTTTAATGCACAATTACCTCTCCAGGAAATGAATATGAACGTGTAACAAACAGTTGAAACACAAGTAAATAGAATCTAACTACATTTAATTCCCAGTTCAATTACGGAGATTACAGGAAGAAAGCTCTGAAATGACGAGAATTCTCAAAATGTAAACAATTCCGGATATTTCAAGTGGCGTTTTCAGTAAATTGTGATTTCAAACATTAAGAATTCCTGTTTATAGAGCTCTGAACTTGTGTATAAAACTTATAAATGTGGAGAATACTGTTTATGTTTTCAATTGACGCTGAATTGGCGAGGCGTCTTTTAACTGAAACAGTTCATATGCTGAAGGTTTTAGTATGTACTTCTAAGGAAACTGTCAAAATGTGGTAAAACTCTTCAAATACACAATTATCTTTCCACGAAATGAATATGAACGTGTAACAAACAGTTGAAACACAAGCAAATAGAATCTAACTACATTTAAGGCCGAGTTCAATTACCGAGATTACTGGAAGAAAGTTGTGAAATGACGAGAATACTCATAATATTAACAAGTCCGGATATTTTAAATCGCGTTTTCAGTAAATTGTGATTTCAAACATAAAGAATTCCTGTTTTAGAGATCACGATTTGTGTATAAAGCTTTTAAATGAGGATAATACTGTTTATGTTTACAATTGAGGCTTACTTTGCCACGTGTTTTTTGAATGAAACAGTGGATATCATGAAGGTTCTTTATGTACTTCTAAGGAAACTGTCAAAATGTTGTAAAACTCTTTAAATACACGATTACCTCTCCAGGAAATGAATATGAACGTGTAACAAACAGTTGAAACACTAGGAAATAGAACCTAACTACATTTAAGGCCGAGTTCAATTACCGAGATTACAGGTAGAAAGCTATGAAAGGACAAGAATTCTCTTAATATTAAAAAGTCCGGCTATTTTAAGTGGAGTTTTCACTAAATGTGATTTCAAACATCAGGAATTACTGTTTATACAGCTCAGAACTTGTGTATAAAGCTTTTATATGTAGAGAATAGTGTTTATGTTTACAACTGAGGTTGAATTGGAGTGGCGTCTTTTGACTGGAACAGTTCATATCCTAAAGGTTCTAGTAAGTACTTCTAAGGAAACTCTCAAAATGTGGTAAAACTCTTAAAATACACAATTATCTTATCAGGAAATGAATATGAACTTATAACAAACAGTTGAAACACAAGAAAATAAATTCTAACTACATTTAATGCCGAGTTCAATTACCGAGATTACAGGTAGAAAGCTCTGAATGGACAAGAATTCTCTTAATATTAAAGAGTCCGGCTATTTTAAGTGGAGTTTTCACTAAATGTGATTTCAAACATCAGGAATTACTGTTTATACAGCTCAGAACTTGTGTATAAAACTTTTATATGTAGAGAATAGTGTTTATGTTTACAATTGAGGTTGAATTGGAGTGGCGTCTTTTGACTGAAACAGTTTATATCCTAAAGGTTCTAGTATGTACTTCTAAGGGAACTCTCAAAATGTGGTAAAAGGCTTTTAATACACAATTACCTCTCCAGGAAATGAATATGAACGTGTAACAAGCAGTTGAAACACAAGGAAATAGAAAATAACTACATTTAAGGCCGCGTTCAATTACCGAGATTACAGGTAGAAAGATCTGAAGGGACAAGAATTCTCTTAATATTAAAAAGTCCGGCTATTTTAAGTGGAGTTTTCACTAAATGTGATTTCAAACATCAGGAATTACTGTATATAGAGCTCAGAACTTGTGTATAAAGCTTTTATATGTAGAGAATAGTGTTTATGTTTACAATTGAGGTTGAATTGGAGTGGCGTCTTTTGACTGAAACAGTTCATATCCTAAAGGTTCTAGTATGTACATCTAAGGAAACTCTCAAAATGTGGTAAAACTCTTAAAATACACAATTATCTTATCAGGAAATGAATATGAACTTATAACAAACAGTTGAAACACAAGAAAATAAATTCTAACTACATTTAATGCCGAGTTCAATTACCGAGATTACAGGTAGAAAGCTCTGAAAGGACAAGAATTCTCTTAATATTAAAGAGTCCGGCTATTTTAAGTGGAGTTTTCACTAAATGTGATTTCAAACATCAGGAATTACTGTTTATAAAGCTCAGAACTTGTGTATAAAGCTTTTATATGTAGAGAATAGTGTTAATGTTTACAATTGAGGTTGAATTGGAGTGGCGTCTTTTGACTGAAACAGTTTATATCCTAAAGGTTCTAGTATGTACTTCTAAGGGAACTCTCAAAATGTGGTAAAAGTCTTTTAATACACAATTACCTCTCCAGAAAATGAATATGAACGTGTAGCAAACAGTTGAAACACAAGTAAATAGAATCTAACTACATTTAATTCCCAGTTCAATTACGGAGATTATAGGAAGAAAGCTCTGAAATGACGAGAATTCTCAAAATGTAAACAATTCCGGATATTTCAAGTGGCGTTTTCAGTAAATTGTGATTTCAAACATTAAGAATTCCTGTTTATAGAGCTCTGAACTTGTGTATAAAACTTATAAATGTGGAGAATACTGTTTATGTTTTCAATTGACGCTGAATTGGCGAGGCGTCTTTTGACTGAAACAGTTCATATCCTGAAGGTTCTAGTATGTACTTCTAAGGAAACTGTCAAAATGTAGTAAAACTCTTAAAATACACAATTATCTTTCCAGGAAATGAATATGAACGTGTAACAAACAGTTGAAACACAAGCAAATAGAATCTAACTACATTTAAGCCCGAGTTCAATTACCGAGATTACTGGAAGAAAGTTGTGAAATGACGAGAATACTCATAATATTAACAAGTCCGGATATTTTAAATCACGTTTTCAGTAAATTGTGATTTCAAACATCAAGAATTCCTGTTTGTAGAGATCACGATTTGTGTATAAAGCTTTTATATGAGGATAATACTGTTTATGTTTACAATTGAGGCTTACTTTGCCACGTGTTTTTTGAATGAAACAGTGGATATCCTGAAGGTTCTTTATGTACTTCTAAGGAAACTGTCAAAATGTTGTAAAACTCTTTATATACACAATTACCTCTCCAGGAAATGAATATGAACGTGTAACAAACAGTTGAAACACAAGGAAATAGAACCTAACTACATTTAAGGCCGAGTTCAATTACCGAGATTACAGGTAGAAAGCTATGAAAGGACAAGAATTCTCTTAATATTAAAAAGTCCGGCTATTTTAAGTGGAGTTTTCACTAAATGTGATTTCAAACATCAGGAATTACTGTTTATACAGCTCAGAACTTGTGTATAAAGCTTTTATATGTAGAGAATAGTGTTTATGTTTACAATTGAGGTTGAATTGGAGTGGAGTCTTTTGACTGAAACAGTTCATATCCTAAAGGTTCTAGTATGTACTTCTAATGAAACTCTCAAAATGTGGTGAAACTCTTTTAATGCACAATTACCTCTCCAGGAAATGAATATGAACGTGTAACAAACAGTTGAAACACAAGTAAATAGAATCTAACTACATTTAATTCCCAGTTCAATTACGGAGATTACAGGAAGAAAGCTCTGAAATGACGAGAATTCTCAAAATGTAAACAATTCCGGATATTTCAAGTGGCGTTTTCAGTGAATTGTGATTTCAAACATCAAGAATTCCTGTTTATAGAGCTCTGAACTTGTGTATAAAACTTATAAATGTGGAGAATACTGTTTATGTTTTCAATTGACGCTGAATTGGCGAGGCGTCTTTTAACTTAAACAGTTCATATGCTGAAGGTTCTAGTATGTACTTCTAAGGAAACTGTCAAAATGTGGTAAAACTCTTCAAATACACAATTATCTTTCCACGAAATGAATATGAACGTGTAACAAACAGTTGAAACACAAGCAAATAGAATCTAACTACATTTAAGGCCGAGTTCAATTACCGAGATTACTGGAAGAAAGTTGTGAAATGACGAGAATACTCATAATATTAACAAGTCCGGATATTTTAAATCGCGTTTTCAGTAAATTGTGATTTCATACATCAAGAATTCCTGTTTGTAGAGATCACGATTTGTGTATAAAGCTTTTAAATGAGGATAATACTGTTTATGTTTACAATTGAGGCTTACTTTGCCTCGTGTTTTTTGAATGAAACAGTGGATATCCTGAAGGTTCTTTATGTACTTCTAAGGAAACTGTCAAAATGTTGTAAAACTCTTTAAATACACAATTACCTCTCCAGGAAATGAATATGAACGTGTAACAAACAGTTGAAACACAAGGAAATAGAACCTAATTAAATTTAAGGCCGAGTTCAATTACCGAGATTACAGGTAGAAAGCTCGGAAAGGACAAGAAATCTCCTAATATTAAAAAGTCCGGCTATTTTAAGTGGAGTTTTCACTAAATTTGATTTCAAACATCAGGAATTACTGTTTATAAAGCTCAGAACTTGTGTATAAAGCCTTTATATGTAGAGAATAGTGTTTATGTTTACAATTGAGGTTGAATTGGAGTGGCGTCTTTTGACGGAAACATTTCATATCCTAAAGGTTCTAGTATGTACTTCTAAGGAAACTCTCAAAATGTGGTAAAACTCTTTTAATACACAATTACCTCTCCAGGAAATGAATATGAACGTGTAACAAACAGTTGAAACACAAGTAAATAGAATCTAACTACATTTAATTCCCAGTTCAATTACGGAGATTATAAGAACAAAGCTCTGAAATGACGAGAATTCTCAAAATGTAAACAATTCCGGATATTTCAAGTGGCGTTTTCAGTAAATTGTGATTTCAAACATTAAGAATTCCTGTTTATAGAGCTCTGAACTTGTGTATAAAACTTATAAATGTGGAGAATACTGTTTATGTTTTCAATTGACGCAGAATTGGCGAGGCGACTTTTGACTGAAACAGTTCATATCCTGAAGGTTCTAGTATGTACTTCTAAGGAAACTGTCAAAATGTGGTAAAACTCTTCAAATACACAATTATCTTTCCAGGAAATGAATATGAACGTGTAACAAACAGTTGAAACACAAGGAAATAGAATCTAACTACATTTAATTCCCAGTTCAATTACGGAGATTACAAGAACAAAGCTCTGAAATGACGAGAATTCTCAAAATGTAAACAATTCCGGATGTTTCAAGTGGCGTTTTCAGTAAATTGTGATTTCAAACATTAAGAATTCCTGTTTGTAGAGATCAGGATTTGTGTATAAAGCTTTTAAATGAGGATAATACTGTTTATGTTTACAACTGAGGCTTAATTTGCCACGTGTTTTTTGAACGAAACAGTGGATATCCTGAAGGTTCTTTATGTACTTCTAAGGAAACTGTCAAAATGTTGTAAAACTATTTAAATACACAATTACCTCTCCAGGAAATGAATATGAACGTGTAACAAACAGTTGAAACACAAGGAAATAGAACCTAACTACATTTAAGGCCGAGTTCAATTACCGAGATTACAGGTAGAAAGCTCTGAAAGGACAAGAATTCTATTAATATTAAAGAGTCCGGCTATTTTAAGTGGAGTTTTCACTAAATGGGATTTCAAACATCAGGAATTACTGTTTATAAAGCTCAGAACTTGTGTATAAAGCTTTTATATGTAGAGAATAGTGTTTATGTTTACAATTGAGGTTGAATTGGAGTGGCGTCTTTTGAGTGAAACAGTTTATATTCTAAAGGTTCTAGTATGTACTTCTAAGGGAACTCTCAAAATGTGGTAAAACTCTTTTAATACACAATTACCTCTCCAGAAAATGAATATGAACGTGTAGCAAACAGTTGAAACACAAGTAAATAGAATCTAACTACATTTAATTCCCAGTTCAATTACGGAGATTACAGGAAGAAAGCTCTGAAATGACGAGAATTCTCAAAATGTAAACAATTCCGGATATTTCAAGTGGCGTTTTCAGTAAATTGTGATTTCAAACATCAAGAATTCCTGTTTATAGAGCTCTGAACTTGTGTATAAAACTTATAAATGTGGAGAATACTGTTTATGTTTTCAATTGACGCTGAATTGGCGAGGCGACTTTTGACTGAAACAGTTCATATCCTGAAGGTTCTAGTATGTACTTCTAAGGAAACTGTCAAAATGTAGTAAAACTCTTAAAATACACAATTATCTTTCCAGGAAATGAATATGAACGTGTAACAAACAGTTGAAACACAAGCAAATAGAATCTAACTACATTTAAGCCCGAGTTCAATTACCGAGATTACTGGAAGAAAGTTGTGAAATGACGAGAATACTCATAATATTAACAAGTCCGGATATTTTAAATCACGTTTTCAGTAAATTGTGATTTCAAACATCAAGAATTCCTGTTTGTAGAGATCACGATTTGTGTATAAAGCTTTTATATGAGGATAATACTGTTTATGTTTACAATTGAGGCTTACTTTGCCACGTGTTTTTTGAATGAAACAGTGGATATCCTGAAGGTTCTTTATGTACTTCTAAGGAAACTGTCAAAATGTTGTAAAACTCTTTATATACACAATTACCTCTCCAGGAAATGAATATGAACGTGTAACAAACAGTTGAAACACAAGGAAATAGAACCTAACTACATTTAAGGCCGAGTTCAATTACCGAGATTACAGGTAGAAAGCTATGAAAGGACAAGAATTCTCTTAATATTAAAAAGTCCGGCTATTTTAAGTGGAGTTTTCACTAAATGTGATTTCAAACATCAGGAATTACTGTTTATACAGCTCAGAACTTGTGTATAAAGCTTTTATATGTAGAGAATAGTGTTTATGTTTACAATTGAGGTTGAATTGGAGTGGAGTCTTTTGACTGAAACAGTTCATATCCTAAAGGTTCTAGTATGTACTTCTAATGAAACTCTCAAAATGTGGTGAAACTCTTTTAATGCACAATTACCTCTCCAGGAAATGAATATGAACGTGTAACAAACAGTTGAAACACAAGTAAATAGAATCTAACTACATTTAATTCCCAGTTCAATTACGGAGATTACAGGAAGAAAGCTCTGAAATGACGAGAATTCTCAAAATGTAAACAATTCCGGATATTTCAAGTGGCGTTTTCAGTGAATTGTGATTTCAAACATCAAGAATTCCTGTTTATAGAGCTCTGAACTTGTGTATAAAACTTATAAATGTGGAGAATACTGTTTATGTTTTCAATTGACGCTGAATTGGCGAGGCGTCTTTTAACTTAAACAGTTCATATGCTGAAGGTTCTAGTATGTACTTCTAAGGAAACTGTCAAAATGTGGTAAAACTCTTCAAATACACAATTATCTTTCCACGAAATGAATATGAACGTGTAACAAACAGTTGAAACACAAGCAAATAGAATCTAACTACATTTAAGGCCGAGTTCAATTACCGAGATTACTGGAAGAAAGTTGTGAAATGACGAGAATACTCATAATATTAACAAGTCCGGATATTTTAAATCGCGTTTTCAGTAAATTGTGATTTCATACATCAAGAATTCCTGTTTGTAGAGATCACGATTTGTGTATAAAGCTTTTAAATGAGGATAATACTGTTTATGTTTACAATTGAGGCTTACTTTGCCTCGTGTTTTTTGAATGAAACAGTGGATATCCTGAAGGTTCTTTATGTACTTCTAAGGAAACTGTCAAAATGTTGTAAAACTCTTTAAATACACAATTACCTCTCCAGGAAATGAATATGAACGTGTAACAAACAGTTGAAACACAAGGAAATAGAACCTAATTAAATTTAAGGCCGAGTTCAATTACCGAGATTACAGGTAGAAAGCTCGGAAAGGACAAGAAATCTCCTAATATTAAAAAGTCCGGCTATTTTAAGTGGAGTTTTCACTAAATTTGATTTCAAACATCAGGAATTACTGTTTATAAAGCTCAGAACTTGTGTATAAAGCTTTTATATGTAGAGAATAGTGTTTATGTTTACAATTGAGGTTGAATTGGAGTGGCGTCTTTTGACGGAAACATTTCATATCCTAAAGGTTCTAGTATGTACTTCTAAGGAAACTCTCAAAATGTGGTAAAACTCTTTTAATACACAATTACCTCTCCAGGAAATGAATATGAACGTGTAACAAACAGTTGAAACACAAGTAAATAGAATCTAACTACATTTAATTCCCAGTTCAATTACGGAGATTATAAGAACAAAGCTCTGAAATGACGAGAATTCTCAAAATGTAAACAATTCCGGATATTTCAAGTGGCGTTTTCAGTAAATTGTGATTTCAAACATTAAGAATTCCTGTTTATAGAGCTCTGAACTTGTGTATAAAACTTATAAATGTGGAGAATACTGTTTATGTTTTCAATTGACGCAGAATTGGCGAGGCGACTTTTGACTGAAACAGTTCATATCCTGAAGGTTCTAGTATGTACTTCTAAGGAAACTGTCAAAATGTGGTAAAACTCTTCAAATACACAATTATCTTTCCAGGAAATGAATATGAACGTGTAACAAACAGTTGAAACACAAGGAAATAGAATCTAACTACATTTAATTCCCAGTTCAATTACGGAGATTACAAGAACAAAGCTCTGAAATGACGAGAATTCTCAAAATGTAAACAATTCCGGATGTTTCAAGTGGCGTTTTCAGTAAATTGTGATTTCAAACATTAAGAATTCCTGTTTGTAGAGATCAGGATTTGTGTATAAAGCTTTTAAATGAGGATAATACTGTTTATGTTTACAACTGAGGCTTAATTTGCCACGTGTTTTTTGAACGAAACAGTGGATATCCTGAAGGTTCTTTATGTACTTCTAAGGAAACTGTCAAAATGTTGTAAAACTATTTAAATACACAATTACCTCTCCAGGAAATGAATATGAACGTGTAACAAACAGTTGAAACACAAGGAAATAGAACCTAACTACATTTAAGGCCGAGTTCAATTACCGAGATTACAGGTAGAAAGCTCTGAAAGGACAAGAATTCTATTAATATTAAAGAGTCCGGCTATTTTAAGTGGAGTTTTCACTAAATGGGATTTCAAACATCAGGAATTACTGTTTATAAAGCTCAGAACTTGTGTATAAAGCTTTTATATGTAGAGAATAGTGTTTATGTTTACAATTGAGGTTGAATTGGAGTGGCGTCTTTTGAGTGAAACAGTTTATATTCTAAAGGTTCTAGTATGTACTTCTAAGGGAACTCTCAAAATGTGGTAAAACTCTTTTAATACACAATTACCTCTCCAGAAAATGAATATGAACGTGTAGCAAACAGTTGAAACACAAGTAAATAGAATCTAACTACATTTAATTCCCAGTTCAATTACGGAGATTACAGGAAGAAAGCTCTGAAATGACGAGAATTCTCAAAATGTAAACAATTCCGGATATTTCAAGTGGCGTTTTCAGTAAATTGTGATTTCAAACATCAAGAATTCCTGTTTATAGAGCTCTGAACTTGTGTATAAAACTTATAAATGTGGAGAATACTGTTTATGTTTTCAATTGACGCTGAATTGGCGAGGCGACTTTTGACTGAAACAGTTCATATCCTGAAGGTTCTAGTATGTACTTCTAAGGAAACTGTCAAAATGTGGTAAAACTCTTCAAATACACAATTATCTTTCCAGGAAATGAATATGAACGTGTAACAAACAGTTGAAACACAAGCAAATAGAATCTAACTACATTTAAGGCCGAGTTCAATTACCGAGATTACTGGAAGAAAGTTGTGAAATGACGAGAATACTCATAATATTAACAAGTCCGGATATTTTAAATCACGTTTTCAGTAAATTGTGATTTCAAACATCAAGAATTCCTGTTTGTAGAGATCACGATTTGTGTATAAAGCTTTTATATGAGGATAATACTGTTTATGTTTACAATTGAGGCTTACTTTGCCACGTGTTTTTTGAATGAAACAGTGGATATCCTGAAGGTTCTTTATGTACTTCTAAGGAAACTGTCAAAATGTTGTAAAACTCTTTATATACACAATTACCTCTCCAGGAAATGAATATGAACGTGTAACAAACAGTTGAAACACAAGGAAATAGAACCTAACTACATTTAAGGCCGAGTTCAATTACCGAGATTACAGGTAGAAAGCTATGAAAGGACAAGAATTCTCTTAATATTAAAAAGTCCGGCTATTTTAAGTGGAGTTTTCACTAAATGTGATTTCAAACATCAGGAATTACTGTTTATACAGCTCAGAACTTGTGTATAAAGCTTTTATATGTAGAGAATAGTGTTTATGTTTACAATTGAGGTTGAATTGGAGTGGCGTCTTTTGACTGAAACAGTTCATATCCTAAAGGTTCTAGTATGTACTTCTAAGGAAACTCTCAAAATGTGGTAAAACTCTTTTAATGCACAATTACCTCTCCAGGAAATGAATATGAACGTGTAACAAACAGTTGAAACACAAGTAAATAGAATCTAACTACATTTAATTCCCAGTTCAATTACGGAGATTACAGGAAGAAAGCTCTGAAATGACGAGAATTCTCAAAATGTAAACAATTCCGGATATTGCAAGTGGCGTTTTCAGTAAATTGTGATTTCAAACATTAAGAATTCCTGTTTATAGAGCTCTGAACTTGTGTATAAAACTTATAAATGTGGAGAATACTGTTTATGTTTTCAATTGACGCTGAATTGGCGAGGCGTCTTTTGACTGAAACAGTTCATATCCTGAAGGTTCTAGTATGTACTTCTAAGGAAACTGTCAAAATGTGGTAAAACTCTTCAAATACACAATTATCTTTCCACGAAATGAATATGAACGTGTAACAAACAGTTGAAACACAAGCAAATAGAATCTAACTACATTTAAGGCCGAGTTCAATTACCGAGATTACTGGAAGAAAGTTGTGAAATGACGAGAATACTCATAATATTAACAAGTCCGGATATTTTAAATCGCGTTTTCAGTAAATTGTGATTTCATACATCAAGAATTCCTGTTTGTAGAGATCACGATTTGTGTATAAAGCTTTTAAATGAGGATAATACTGTTTATGTTTACAATTGAGGCTTACTTTGCCTCGTGTTTTTTGAATGAAACAGTGGATATCCTGAAGGTTCTTTATGGACTTCTAAGGAAACTGTCAAAATGTTGTAAAACTCTTTAAATACACGATTACCTCTCCAGGAAATGAATATGAACGTGTAACAAACAGTTGAAACACAAGGAAATAGAACCTAATTAAATTTAAGGCCGAGTTCAATTACCGAGATTACAGGTAGAAAGCTCTGAAAGGACAAGAATTCTCCTAATATTAAAAAGTCCGGCTATTTTAAGTGGAGTTTTCACTAAATTTGATTTCAAACATCAGGAATTACTGTTTATAAAGCTCAGAACTTGTGTATAAAGCTTTTATATGTAGAGAATAGTGTTTATGTTTACAATTGAGGTTGAATTGGAGTGGCGTCTTTTGACGGAAACATTTCATATCCTAAAGGTTCTAGTATGTACTTCTAAGGAAACTCTCAAAATGTGGTAAAACTCTTTTAATACACAATTAGCTCTCCAGGAAATGAATATGAACGTGTAACAAACAGTTGAAACACAAGTAAATAGAATCTAACTACATTTAATTCCCAGTTCAATTACGGAGATTACAAGAACAAAGCTCTGAAATGACGAGAATTCTCAAAATGTAAACAATTCCGGATATTTCAAGTGGCGTTTTCAGTAAATTGTGATTTCAAACATTAAGAATTCCTGTTTGTAGAGATCAGGATTTGTGTATAAAGCTTTTAAATGAGGATAATACTGTTTATGTTTACAACTGAGGCTTAATTTGCCACGTGTTTTTTGAACGAAACAGTGGATATCCTGAAGGTTCTTTATGTACTTCTAAGGAAACTGTCAAAATGTTGTAAAACTCTTTAAATACACGATTACCTCTCCAGGAAATGAATATGAACGTGTAACAAACAGTTGAAACACAAGGAAATCGAACCTAATTAAATTTAAGGCCGAGTTCAATTACCGAGATTACAGGTAGAAAGCTCTGAAAGGACAAGAATTCTCCTAATATTAAAAAGTCCGGCTATTTTAAGTGGAGTTTTCACTAAATTTGATTTCAAACATCAGGAATTACTGTTTATATAGCTCAGAACTTGTGTATACAGCTTTTATATGTAGAGAATAGTGTTTATGTTTACAATTGAGGTTGAATTGGAGTGGCGTCTTTTGACTGAAACAGTTCATATCCTAAAGGTTCTAGTATGTACTTCTAAGGAAACTCTCAAAATGTGGTAAAACTCTTTTAATGCACAATTACCTCTCCAGGAAATGAATATAAACGTGTAACAAACAGTTGAAACACAAGTAAATAGAATCTAACTACATTTAATTCCCAGTTCAATTACGGAGATTACAGGAAGAAAGCTCTGAAATGACGAGAATTCTCAAAATGTAAACAATTCCGGATATTGCAAGTGGCGTTTTCAGTAAATTGTGATTTCAAACATTAAGAATTCCTGTTTATAGAGCTCTGAACTTGTGTATAAAACTTATAAATGTGGAGAATACTGTTTATGTTTTCAATTGACGCTGAATTGGCGAGGCGTCTTTTGACTGAAACAGTTCATATCCTGAAGGTTCTAGTATGTACTTCTAAGGAAACTGTCAAAATGTGGTAAAACTCTTCAAATACACAATTATCTTTCCACGAAATGAATATGAACGTGTAACAAACAGTTGAAACACAAGCAAATAGAATCTAACTACATTTAAGGCCGAGTTCAATTACCGAGATTACTGGAAGAAAGTTGTGAAATGACGAGAATACTCATAATATTAACAAGTCCGGATATTTTAAATCGCGTTTTCAGTAAATTGTGATTTCATACATCAAGAATTCCTGTTTGTAGAGATCACGATTTGTGTATAAAGCTTTTAAATGAGGATAATACTGTTTATGTTTACAATTGAGGCTTACTTTGCCTCGTGTTTTTTGAATGAAACAGTGGATATCCTGAAGGTTCTTTATGTACTTCTAAGGAAACTGTCAAAATGTTGTAAAACTCTTTAAATACACGATTACCTCTCCAGGAAATGAATATGAACGTGTAACAAACAGTTGAAACACAAGGAAATAGAACCTAATTAAATTTAAGGCCGAGTTCAATTACCGAGATTACAGGTAGAAAGCTCTGAAAGGACAAGAATTCTCCTAATATTAAAAAGTCCGGCTATTTTAAGTGGAGTTTTCACTAAATTTGATTTCAAACATCAGGAATTACTGTTTATAAAGCTCAGAACTTGTGTATAAAGCTTTTATATGTAGAGAATAGTGTTTATGTTTACAATTGAGGTTGAATTGGAGTGGCGTCTTTTGACGGATACATTTCATATCCTAAAGGTTCTAGTATGTACTTCTAAGGAAACTCTCAAAATGTGGTAAAACTCTTTTAATACACAATTAGCTCTCCAGGAAATGAATATGAACGTGTAACAAACAGTTGAAACACAAGTAAATAGAATCTAACTACATTTAATTCCCAGTTCAATTACGGAGATTACAAGAACAAAGCTCTGAAATGACGAGAATTCTCAAAATGTAAACAATTCCGGATATTTCAAGTGGCGTTTTCAGTAAATTGTGATTTCAAACATTAAGAATTCCTGTTTGTAGAGATCAGGATTTGTGTATAAAGCTTTTAAATGAGGATAATACTGTTTATGTTTACAACTGAGGCTTAATTTGCCACGTGTTTTTTGAACGAAACAGTGGATATCCTGAAGGTTCTTTATGTACTTCTAAGGAAACTGTCAAAATGTTGTAAAACTCTTTAAATACACGATTACCTCTCCAGGAAATGAATATGAACGTGTAACAAACAGTTGAAACACAAGGAAATCGAACCTAATTAAATTTAAGGCCGAGTTCAATTACCGAGATTACAGGTAGAAAGCTCTGAAAGGACAAGAATTCTCCTAATATTAAAAAGTCCGGCTATTTTAAGTGGAGTTTTCACTAAATTTGATTTCAAACATCAGGAATTACTGTTTATATAGCTCAGAACTTGTGTATACAGCTTTTATATGTAGAGAATAGTGTTTATGTTTACAATTGAGGTTGAATTGGAGTGGCGTCTTTTGACTGAAACAGTTCATATCCTAAAGGTTCTAGTATGTACTTCTAAGGAAACTCTCAAAATGTGGTAAAACTCTTTTAATGCACAATTACCTCTCCAGGAAATGAATATGAACGTGTAACAAACAGTTGAAACACAAGTAAATAGAATCTAACTACATTTAATTCCCAGTTCAATTACGGAGATTACAGGAAGAAAGCTCTGAAATGACGAGAATTCTCAAAATGTAAACAATTCCGGATATTGCAAGTGGCGTTTTCAGTAAATTGTGATTTCAAACATTAAGAATTCCTGTTTATAGAGCTCTGAACTTGTGTATAAAACTTATAAATGTGGAGAATACTGTTTATGTTTTCAATTGACGCTGAATTGGCGAGGCGTCTTTTGACTGAAACAGTTCATATCCTGAAGGTTCTAGTATGTACTTCTAAGGAAACTGTCAAAATGTGGTAAAACTCTTCAAATACACAATTATCTTTCCACGAAATGAATATGAACGTGTAACAAACAGTTGAAACACAAGCAAATAGAATCTAACTACATTTAAGGCCGAGTTCAATTACCGAGATTACTGGAAGAAAGTTGTGAAATGACGAGAATACTCATAATATTAACAAGTCCGGATATTTTAAATCGCGTTTTCAGTAAATTGTGATTTCATACATCAAGAATTCCTGTTTGTAGAGATCACGATTTGTGTATAAAGCTTTTAAATGAGGATAATACTGTTTATGTTTACAATTGAGGCTTACTTTGCCTCGTGTTTTTTGAATGAAACAGTGGATATCCTGAAGGTTCTTTATGTACTTCTAAGGAAACTGTCAAAATGTTGTAAAACTCTTTAAATACACGATTACCTCTCCAGGAAATGAATATGAACGTGTAACAAACAGTTGAAACACAAGGAAATAGAACCTAATTAAATTTAAGGCCGAGTTCAATTACCGAGATTACAGGTAGAAAGCTCTGAAAGGACAAGAATTCTCCTAATATTAAAAAGTCCGGCTATTTTAAGTGGAGTTTTCACTAAATTTGATTTCAAACATCAGGAATTACTGTTTATAAAGCTCAGAACTTGTGTATAAAGCTTTTATATGTAGAGAATAGTGTTTATGTTTACAATTGAGGTTGAATTGGAGTGGCGTCTTTTGACGGATACATTTCATATCCTAAAGGTTCTAGTATGTACTTCTAAGGAAACTCTCAAAATGTGGTAAAACTCTTTTAATACACTATTAGCTCTCCAGGAAATGAATATGAACGTGTAACAAACAGTTGAAACACAAGTAAATAGAATCTAACTACATTTAATTCCCAGTTCAATTACGGAGATTACAAGAACAAAGCTCTGAAATGACGAGAATTCTCAAAATGTAAACAATTCCGGATATTTCAAGTGGCGTTTTCAGTAAATTGTGATTTCAAACATTAAGAATTCCTGTTTGTAGAGATCAGGATTTGTGTATAAAGCTTTTAAATGAGGATAATACTGTTTATGTTTACAACTGAGGCTTAATTTGCCACGTGTTTTTTGAACGAAACAGTGGATATCCTGAAGGTTCTTTATGTACTTCTAAGGAAACTGTCAAAATGTTGTAAAACTCTTTAAATACACGATTACCTCTCCAGGAAATGAATATGAACGTGTAACAAACAGTTGAAACACAAGGAAATCGAACCTAATTAAATTTAAGGCCGAGTTCAATTACTGAGATTACAGGTAGAAAGCTCTGAAAGGACAAGAATTCTCTTAATATTAAAGAGTCCGGCTATTTTAAGTGGAGTTTTCACTAAATGGGATTTCAAACATCAGGAATTACTGTTTATAAAGCTCAGAACTTGTGTATAAAGCTTTTATATGTAGAGAATAGTGTTTATGTTTACAATTGAGGTTGAATTGGAGTGGCGTCTTTTGACTGAAACAGTTTATATCCTAAAGGTTCTAGTATGTACTTCTAAGGGAACTCTCAAAATGTGGTAAAACTCTTTTAATACACAATTACCTCTCCAGAAAATGAATATGAACGTGTAGCAAACAGTTGAAACACAAGTAAATATAATCTAACTACATTAAATTCCCAGTTCAATTACGGAGATTACAGGAAGAAAGCTCTGAAATGACGAGAATTCTCAAAATGTAAACAATTCCGGATATTTCAAGTGGCGTTTTCAGTAAATTGTGATTTCAAACATCAAGAATTCCTGTTTATAGAGCTCTGAACTTGTGTATAAAACTTATAAATGTGGAGAATACTGTTTATGTTTTCAATTGACGCTGAATTGGCGATGCGTCTTTTAACTGAAACAGTTCATATCCTGAAGGTTCTAGTATGTACTTCTAAGGAAACTGTCAAAATGTGGTAAAACTCTTCAAATACACAATTATCTTTCCAGGAAATGAATATGAACGTGTAACAAACAGTTGAAACACAAGTAAATAGAATCTAACTACATTTAATTCTCAGTTCAATTACGGAGATTACAAGAACAAAGCTCTGAAATGACGAGAATTCTCAAAATATAAACAATTCCGGATATTTCAAGTGGCGTTTTCAGTACATTGTGATTTCAAACATCAAGAATTCCTGTTTGTAGAGATCAGGATTTGTGTATAAAGCTTTTAAATGAGGATAATACTGTTTATGTTTACAATTGAGGCTTAATTTGCCACGTGTTTTTTGAACGAAACAGTGGATATCCTGAAAGTTCTTTATGTACTTCTAAGGAAACTGTCAAAATGTTGTAAAACTCTTTAAATACACGATTACCTCTCCAGGAAATGAATATGAACGTGTAACAAACAGTTGAAACACAAGGAAATCGAACCTAACTACATTGAAGGCCGAGTTCAATTACCGAGATTACAGGTAGAAAGCTATGAAAGGACAAGAATTCTCTTAATATTAAAAAGTCCGGCTATTTTAAGTGGAGTTTTCACTAAATGTGATTTCAAACATCAGGAATTACTGTTTATACAGCTCAGAACTTGTGTATAAAGCTTTTATATGTAGAGAATAGTGTTTATGTTTACAATTGAGGTTGAATTGGAGTGGAGTCTTTTGACTGAAACAGTTCATATCCTAAAGGTTCTAGTATGTACTTCTAATGAAACTCTCAAAATGTGGTGAAACTCTTTTAATGCACAATTACCTCTCCAGGAAATGAATATGAACGTGTAACAAACAGTTGAAACACAAGTAAATAGAATCTAACTACATTTAATTCCCAGTTCAATTACGGAGATTACAGGAAGAAAGCTCTGAAATGACGAGAATTCTCAAAATGTAAACAATTCCGGATATTTCAAGTGGCGTTTTCAGTGAATTGTGATTTCAAACATCAAGAATTCCTGTTTATAGAGCTCTGAACTTGTGTATAAAACTTATAAATGTGGAGAATACTGTTTATGTTTTCAATTGACGCTGAATTGGCGAGGCGACTTTTGACTGAAACAGTTCATATCCTGAAGGTTCTAGTATGTACTTCTAAGGAAACTGTCAAAATGTAGTAAAACTCTTAAAATACACAATTATCTTTCCAGGAAATGAATATGAACGTGTAACAAACAGTTGAAACACAAGCAAATAGAATCTAACTACATTTAAGCCCGAGTTCAATTACCGAGATTACTGGAAGAAAGTTGTGAAATGACGAGAATACTCATAATATTAACAAGTCCGGATATTTTAAATCACGTTTTCAGTAAATTGTGATTTCAAACATCAAGAATTCCTGTTTGTAGAGATCACGATTTGTGTATAAAGCTTTTATATGAGGATAATACTGTTTATGTTTACAATTGAGGCTTACTTTGCCACGTGTTTTTTGAATGAAACAGTGGATATCCTGAAGGTTCTTTATGTACTTCTAAGGAAACTGTCAAAATGTTGTAAAACTCTTTATATACACAATTACCTCTCCAGGAAATGAATATGAACGTGTAACAAACAGTTGAAACACAAGGAAATAGAACCTAACTACATTTAAGGCCGAGTTCAATTACCGAGATTACAGGTAGAAAGCTATGAAAGGACAAGAATTCTCTTAATATTAAAAAGTCCGGCTATTTTAAGTGGAGTTTTCACTAAATGTGATTTCAAACATCAGGAATTACTGTTTATACAGCTCAGAACTTGTGTATAAAGCTTTTATATGTAGAGAATAGTGTTTATGTTTACAATTGAGGTTGAATTGGAGTGGAGTCTTTTGACTGAAACAGTTCATATCCTAAAGGTTCTAGTATGTACTTCTAATGAAACTCTCAAAATGTGGTGAAACTCTTTTAATGCACAATTACCTCTCCAGGAAATGAATATGAACGTGTAACAAACAGTTGAAACACAAGTAAATAGAATCTAACTACATTTAATTCCCAGTTCAATTACGGAGATTACAGGAAGAAAGCTCTGAAATGACGAGAATTCTCAAAATGTAAACAATTCCGGATATTTCAAGTGGCGTTTTCAGTGAATTGTGATTTCAAACATCAAGAATTCCTGTTTATAGAGCTCTGAACTTGTGTATAAAACTTATAAATGTGGAGAATACTGTTTATGTTTTCAATTGACGCTGAATTGGCGAGGCGTCTTTTAACTTAAACAGTTCATATGCTGAAGGTTCTAGTATGTACTTCTAAGGAAACTGTCAAAATGTGGTAAAACTCTTCAAATACACAATTATCTTTCCACGAAATGAATATGAACGTGTAACAAACAGTTGAAACACAAGCAAATAGAATCTAACTACATTTAAGGCCGAGTTCAATTACCGAGATTACTGGAAGAAAGTTGTGAAATGACGAGAATACTCATAATATTAACAAGTCCGGATATTTTAAATCGCGTTTTCAGTAAATTGTGATTTCATACATCAAGAATTCCTGTTTGTAGAGATCACGATTTGTGTATAAAGCTTTTAAATGAGGATAATACTGTTTATGTTTACAATTGAGGCTTACTTTGCCTCGTGTTTTTTGAATGAAACAGTGGATATCCTGAAGGTTCTTTATGTACTTCTAAGGAAACTGTCAAAATGTTGTAAAACTCTTTAAATACACAATTACCTCTCCAGGAAATGAATATGAACGTGTAACAAACAGTTGAAACACAAGGAAATAGAACCTAATTAAATTTAAGGCCGAGTTCAATTACCGAGATTACAGGTAGAAAGCTCGGAAAGGACAAGAAATCTCCTAATATTAAAAAGTCCGGCTATTTTAAGTGGAGTTTTCACTAAATTTGATTTCAAACATCAGGAATTACTGTTTATAAAGCTCAGAACTTGTGTATAAAGCTTTTATATGTAGAGAATAGTGTTTATGTTTACAATTGAGGTTGAATTGGAGTGGCGTCTTTTGACGGAAACATTTCATATCCTAAAGGTTCTAGTATGTACTTCTAAGGAAACTCTCAAAATGTGGTAAAACTCTTTTAATACACAATTACCTCTCCAGGAAATGAATATGAACGTGTAACAAACAGTTGAAACACAAGTAAATAGAATCTAACTACATTTAATTCCCAGTTCAATTACGGAGATTATAAGAACAAAGCTCTGAAATGACGAGAATTCTCAAAATGTAAACAATTCCGGATATTTCAAGTGGCGTTTTCAGTAAATTGTGATTTCAAACATTAAGAATTCCTGTTTATAGAGCTCTGAACTTGTGTATAAAACTTATAAATGTGGAGAATACTGTTTATGTTTTCAATTGACGCAGAATTGGCGAGGCGACTTTTGACTGAAACAGTTCATATCCTGAAGGTTCTAGTATGTACTTCTAAGGAAACTGTCAAAATGTGGTAAAACTCTTCAAATACACAATTATCTTTCCAGGAAATGAATATGAACGTGTAACAAACAGTTGAAACACAAGGAAATAGAATCTAACTACATTTAATTCCCAGTTCAATTACGGAGATTACAAGAACAAAGCTCTGAAATGACGAGAATTCTCAAAATGTAAACAATTCCGGATGTTTCAAGTGGCGTTTTCAGTAAATTGTGATTTCAAACATTAAGAATTCCTGTTTGTAGAGATCAGGATTTGTGTATAAAGCTTTTAAATGAGGATAATACTGTTTATGTTTACAACTGAGGCTTAATTTGCCACGTGTTTTTTGAACGAAACAGTGGATATCCTGAAGGTTCTTTATGTACTTCTAAGGAAACTGTCAAAATGTTGTAAAACTATTTAAATACACAATTACCTCTCCAGGAAATGAATATGAACGTGTAACAAACAGTTGAAACACAAGGAAATAGAACCTAACTACATTTAAGGCCGAGTTCAATTACCGAGATTACAGGTAGAAAGCTCTGAAAGGACAAGAATTCTATTAATATTAAAGAGTCCGGCTATTTTAAGTGGAGTTTTCACTAAATGGGATTTCAAACATCAGGAATTACTGTTTATAAAGCTCAGAACTTGTGTATAAAGCTTTTATATGTAGAGAATAGTGTTTATGTTTACAATTGAGGTTGAATTGGAGTGGCGTCTTTTGAGTGAAACAGTTTATATTCTAAAGGTTCTAGTATGTACTTCTAAGGGAACTCTCAAAATGTGGTAAAACTCTTTTAATACACAATTACCTCTCCAGAAAATGAATATGAACGTGTAGCAAACAGTTGAAACACAAGTAAATAGAATCTAACTACATTTAATTCCCAGTTCAATTACGGAGATTACAGGAAGAAAGCTCTGAAATGACGAGAATTCTCAAAATGTAAACAATTCCGGATATTTCAAGTGGCGTTTTCAGTAAATTGTGATTTCAAACATCAAGAATTCCTGTTTATAGAGCTCTGAACTTGTGTATAAAACTTATAAATGTGGAGAATACTGTTTATGTTTTCAATTGACGCTGAATTGGCGAGGCGACTTTTGACTGAAACAGTTCATATCCTGAAGGTTCTAGTATGTACTTCTAAGGAAACTGTCAAAATGTGGTAAAACTCTTCAAATACACAATTATCTTTCCAGGAAATGAATATGAACGTGTAACAAACAGTTGAAACACAAGCAAATAGAATCTAACTACATTTAAGGCCGAGTTCAATTACCGAGATTACTGGAAGAAAGTTGTGAAATGACGAGAATACTCATAATATTAACAAGTCCGGATATTTTAAATCACGTTTTCAGTAAATTGTGATTTCAAACATCAAGAATTCCTGTTTGTAGAGATCACGATTTGTGTATAAAGCTTTTATATGAGGATAATACTGTTTATGTTTACAATTGAGGCTTACTTTGCCACGTGTTTTTTGAATGAAACAGTGGATATCCTGAAGGTTCTTTATGTACTTCTAAGGAAACTGTCAAAATGTTGTAAAACTCTTTATATACACAATTACCTCTCCAGGAAATGAATATGAACGTGTAACAAACAGTTGAAACACAAGGAAATAGAACCTAACTACATTTAAGGCCGAGTTCAATTACCGAGATTACAGGTAGAAAGCTATGAAAGGACAAGAATTCTCTTAATATTAAAAAGTCCGGCTATTTTAAGTGGAGTTTTCACTAAATGTGATTTCAAACATCAGGAATTACTGTTTATACAGCTCAGAACTTGTGTATAAAGCTTTTATATGTAGAGAATAGTGTTTATGTTTACAATTGAGGTTGAATTGGAGTGGCGTCTTTTGACTGAAACAGTTCATATCCTAAAGGTTCTAGTATGTACTTCTAAGGAAACTCTCAAAATGTGGTAAAACTCTTTTAATGCACAATTACCTCTCCAGGAAATGAATATGAACGTGTAACAAACAGTTGAAACACAAGTAAATAGAATCTAACTACATTTAATTCCCAGTTCAATTACGGAGATTACAGGAAGAAAGCTCTGAAATGACGAGAATTCTCAAAATGTAAACAATTCCGGATATTGCAAGTGGCGTTTTCAGTAAATTGTGATTTCCAACATTAAGAATTCCTGTTTATAGAGCTCTGAACTTGTGTATAAAACTTATAAATGTGGAGAATACTGTTTATGTTTTCAATTGACGCTGAATTGGCGAGGCGTCTTTTGACTGAAACAGTTCATATCCTGAAGGTTCTAGTATGTACTTCTAAGGAAACTGTCAAAATGTGGTAAAACTCTTCAAATACACAATTATCTTTCCACGAAATGAATATGAACGTGTAACAAACAGTTGAAACACAAGCAAATAGAATCTAACTACATTTAAGGCCGAGTTCAATTACCGAGATTACTGGAAGAAAGTTGTGAAATGACGAGAATACTCATAATATTAACAAGTCCGGATATTTTAAATCGCGTTTTCAGTAAATTGTGATTTCATACATCAAGAATTCCTGTTTGTAGAGATCACGATTTGTGTATAAAGCTTTTAAATGAGGATAATACTGTTTATGTTTACAATTGAGGCTTACTTTGCCTCGTGTTTTTTGAATGAAACAGTGGATATCCTGAAGGTTCTTTATGTACTTCTAAGGAAACTGTCAAAATGTTGTAAAACTCTTTAAATACACGATTACCTCTCCAGGAAATGAATATGAACGTGTAACAAACAGTTGAAACACAAGGAAATAGAACCTAATTAAATTTAAGGCCGAGTTCAATTACCGAGATTACAGGTAGAAAGCTCTGAAAGGACAAGAATTCTCCTAATATTAAAAAGTCCGGCTATTTTAAGTGGAGTTTTCACTAAATTTGATTTCAAACATCAGGAATTACTGTTTATAAAGCTCAGAACTTGTGTATAAAGCTTTTATATGTAGAGAATAGTGTTTATGTTTACAATTGAGGTTGAATTGGAGTGGCGTCTTTTGACGGAAACATTTCATATCCTAAAGGTTCTAGTATGTACTTCTAAGGAAACTCTCAAAATGTGGTAAAACTCTTTTAATACACAATTAGCTCTCCAGGAAATGAATATGAACGTGTAACAAACAGTTGAAACACAAGTAAATAGAATCTAACTACATTTAATTCCCAGTTCAATTACGGAGATTACAAGAACAAAGCTCTGAAATGACGAGAATTCTCAAAATGTAAACAATTCCGGATATTTCAAGTGGCGTTTTCAGTAAATTGTGATTTCAAACATTAAGAATTCCTGTTTGTAGAGATCAGGATTTGTGTATAAAGCTTTTAAATGAGGATAATACTGTTTATGTTTACAACTGAGGCTTAATTTGCCACGTGTTTTTTGAACGAAACAGTGGATATCCTGAAGGTTCTTTATGTACTTCTAAGGAAACTGTCAAAATGTTGTAAAACTCTTTAAATACACGATTACCTCTCCAGGAAATGAATATGAACGTGTAACAAACAGTTGAAACACAAGGAAATCGAACCTAATTAAATTTAAGGCCGAGTTCAATTACCGAGATTACAGGTAGAAAGCTCTGAAAGGACAAGAATTCTCCTAATATTAAAAAGTCCGGCTATTTTAAGTGGAGTTTTCACTAAATTTGATTTCAAACATCAGGAATTACTGTTTATATAGCTCAGAACTTGTGTATACAGCTTTTATATGTAGAGAATAGTGTTTATGTTTACAATTGAGGTTGAATTGGAGTGGCGTCTTTTGACTGAAACAGTTCATATCCTAAAGGTTCTAGTATGTACTTCTAAGGAAACTCTCAAAATGTGGTAAAACTCTTTTAATGCACAATTACCTCTCCAGGAAATGAATATAAACGTGTAACAAACAGTTGAAACACAAGTAAATAGAATCTAACTACATTTAATTCCCAGTTCAATTACGGAGATTACAGGAAGAAAGCTCTGAAATGACGAGAATTCTCAAAATGTAAACAATTCCGGATATTGCAAGTGGCGTTTTCAGTAAATTGTGATTTCAAACATTAAGAATTCCTGTTTATAGAGCTCTGAACTTGTGTATAAAACTTATAAATGTGGAGAATACTGTTTATGTTTTCAATTGACGCTGAATTGGCGAGGCGTCTTTTGACTGAAACAGTTCATATCCTGAAGGTTCTAGTATGTACTTCTAAGGAAACTGTCAAAATGTGGTAAAACTCTTCAAATACACAATTATCTTTCCACGAAATGAATATGAACGTGTAACAAACAGTTGAAACACAAGCAAATAGAATCTAACTACATTTAAGGCCGAGTTCAATTACCGAGATTACTGGAAGAAAGTTGTGAAATGACGAGAATACTCATAATATTAACAAGTCCGGATATTTTAAATCGCGTTTTCAGTAAATTGTGATTTCATACATCAAGAATTCCTGTTTGTAGAGATCACGATTTGTGTATAAAGCTTTTAAATGAGGATAATACTGTTTATGTTTACAATTGAGGCTTACTTTGCCTCGTGTTTTTTGAATGAAACAGTGGATATCCTGAAGGTTCTTTATGTACTTCTAAGGAAACTGTCAAAATGTTGTAAAACTCTTTAAATACACGATTACCTCTCCAGGAAATGAATATGAACGTGTAACAAACAGTTGAAACACAAGGAAATAGAACCTAATTAAATTTAAGGCCGAGTTCAATTACCGAGATTACAGGTAGAAAGCTCTGAAAGGACAAGAATTCTCCTAATATTAAAAAGTCCGGCTATTTTAAGTGGAGTTTTCACTAAATTTGATTTCAAACATCAGGAATTACTGTTTATAAAGCTCAGAACTTGTGTATAAAGCTTTTATATGTAGAGAATAGTGTTTATGTTTACAATTGAGGTTGAATTGGAGTGGCGTCTTTTGACGGATACATTTCATATCCTAAAGGTTCTAGTATGTACTTCTAAGGAAACTCTCAAAATGTGGTAAAACTCTTTTAATACACAATTAGCTCTCCAGGAAATGAATATGAACGTGTAACAAACAGTTGAAACACAAGTAAATAGAATCTAACTACATTTAATTCCCAGTTCAATTACGGAGATTACAAGAACAAAGCTCTGAAATGACGAGAATTCTCAAAATGTAAACAATTCCGGATATTTCAAGTGGCGTTTTCAGTAAATTGTGATTTCAAACATTAAGAATTCCTGTTTGTAGAGATCAGGATTTGTGTATAAAGCTTTTAAATGAGGATAATACTGTTTATGTTTACAACTGAGGCTTAATTTGCCACGTGTTTTTTGAACGAAACAGTGGATATCCTGAAGGTTCTTTATGTACTTCTAAGGAAACTGTCAAAATGTTGTAAAACTCTTTAAATACACGATTACCTCTCCAGGAAATGAATATGAACGTGTAACAAACAGTTGAAACACAAGGAAATCGAACCTAATTAAATTTAAGGCCGAGTTCAATTACCGAGATTACAGGTAGAAAGCTCTGAAAGGACAAGAATTCTCCTAATATTAAAAAGTCCGGCTATTTTAAGTGGAGTTTTCACTAAATTTGATTTCAAACATCAGGAATTACTGTTTATATAGCTCAGAACTTGTGTATACAGCTTTTATATGTAGAGAATAGTGTTTATGTTTACAATTGAGGTTGAATTGGAGTGGCGTCTTTTGACTGAAACAGTTCATATCCTAAAGGTTCTAGTATGTACTTCTAAGGAAACTCTCAAAATGTGGTAAAACTCTTTTAATGCACAATTACCTCTCCAGGAAATGAATATGAACGTGTAACAAACAGTTGAAACACAAGTAAATAGAATCTAACTACATTTAATTCCCAGTTCAATTACGGAGATTACAGGAAGAAAGCTCTGAAATGACGAGAATTCTCAAAATGTAAACAATTCCGGATATTGCAAGTGGCGTTTTCAGTAAATTGTGATTTCAAACATTAAGAATTCCTGTTTATAGAGCTCTGAACTTGTGTATAAAACTTATAAATGTGGAGAATACTGTTTATGTTTTCAATTGACGCTGAATTGGCGAGGCGTCTTTTGACTGAAACAGTTCATATCCTGAAGGTTCTAGTATGTACTTCTAAGGAAACTGTCAAAATGTGGTAAAACTCTTCAAATACACAATTATCTTTCCACGAAATGAATATGAACGTGTAACAAACAGTTGAAACACAAGCAAATAGAATCTAACTACATTTAAGGCCGAGTTCAATTACCGAGATTACTGGAAGAAAGTTGTGAAATGACGAGAATACTCATAATATTAACAAGTCCGGATATTTTAAATCGCGTTTTCAGTAAATTGTGATTTCATACATCAAGAATTCCTGTTTGTAGAGATCACGATTTGTGTATAAAGCTTTTAAATGAGGATAATACTGTTTATGTTTACAATTGAGGCTTACTTTGCCTCGTGTTTTTTGAATGAAACAGTGGATATCCTGAAGGTTCTTTATGTACTTCTAAGGAAACTGTCAAAATGTTGTAAAACTCTTTAAATACACGATTACCTCTCCAGGAAATGAATATGAACGTGTAACAAACAGTTGAAACACAAGGAAATAGAACCTAATTAAATTTAAGGCCGAGTTCAATTACCGAGATTACAGGTAGAAAGCTCTGAAAGGACAAGAATTCTCCTAATATTAAAAAGTCCGGCTATTTTAAGTGGAGTTTTCACTAAATTTGATTTCAAACATCAGGAATTACTTTTTATAAAGCTCAGAACTTGTGTATAAAGCTTTTATATGTAGAGAATAGTGTTTATGTTTACAATTGAGGTTGAATTGGAGTGGCGTCTTTTGACGGATACATTTCATATCCTAAAGGTTCTAGTATGTACTTCTAAGGAAACTCTCAAAATGTGGTAAAACTCTTTTAATACACTATTAGCTCTCCAGGAAATGAATATGAACGTGTAACAAACAGTTGAAACACAAGTAAATAGAATCTAACTACATTTAATTCCCAGTTCAATTACGGA
Organism: Myotis nattereri; assembly: GCF_964212035.1. Lineage (NCBI taxonomy): Eukaryota > Metazoa > Chordata > Mammalia > Chiroptera > Vespertilionidae > Myotis > Myotis nattereri. The sequence continues at coordinate 8,771,894 of NC_138080.1, read as the reverse complement.
GATTACAAGAACAAAGCTCTGAAATGACGAGAATTCTCAAAATGTAAACAATTCCGGATATTTCAAGTGGCGTTTTCAGTAAATTGTGATTTCAAACATTAAGAATTCCTGTTTGTAGAGATCAGGATTTGTGTATAAAGCTTTTAAATGAGGATAATACTGTTTATGTTTACAACTGAGGCTTAATTTGCCACGTGTTTTTTGAACGAAACAGTGGATATCCTGAAGGTTCTTTATGTACTTCTAAGGAAACTGTCAAAATGTTGTAAAACTCTTTAAATACACGATTACCTCTCCAGGAAATGAATATGAACGTGTAACAAACAGTTGAAACACAAGGAAATCGAACCTAATTAAATTTAAGGCCGAGTTCAATTACTGAGATTACAGGTAGAAAGCTCTGAAAGGACAAGAATTCTCTTAATATTAAAGAGTCCGGCTATTTTAAGTGGAGTTTTCACTAAATGGGATTTCAAACATCAGGAATTACTGTTTATAAAGCTCAGAACTTGTGTATAAAGCTTTTATATGTAGAGAATAGTGTTTATGTTTACAATTGAGGTTGAATTGGAGTGGCGTCTTTTGACTGAAACAGTTTATATCCTAAAGGTTCTAGTATGTACTTCTAAGGGAACTCTCAAAATGTGGTAAAACTCTTTTAATACACAATTACCTCTCCAGAAAATGAATATGAACGTGTAGCAAACAGTTGAAACACAAGTAAATATAATCTAACTACATTAAATTCCCAGTTCAATTACGGAGATTACAGGAAGAAAGCTCTGAAATGACGAGAATTCTCAAAATGTAAACAATTCCGGATATTTCAAGTGGCGTTTTCAGTAAATTGTGATTTCAAACATCAAGAATTCCTGTTTATAGAGCTCTGAACTTGTGTATAAAACTTATAAATGTGGAGAATACTGTTTATGTTTTCAATTGACGCTGAATTGGCGATGCGTCTTTTAACTGAAACAGTTCATATCCTGAAGGTTCTAGTATGTACTTCTAAGGAAACTGTCAAAATGTGGTAAAACTCTTCAAATACACAATTATCTTTCCAGGAAATGAATATGAACGTGTAACAAACAGTTGAAACACAAGTAAATAGAATCTAACTACATTTAATTCTCAGTTCAATTACGGAGATTACAAGAACAAAGCTCTGAAATGACGAGAATTCTCAAAATATAAACAATTCCGGATATTTCAAGTGGCGTTTTCAGTACATTGTGATTTCAAACATCAAGAATTCCTGTTTGTAGAGATCAGGATTTGTGTATAAAGCTTTTAAATGAGGATAATACTGTTTATGTTTACAATTGAGGCTTAATTTGCCACGTGTTTTTTGAACGAAACAGTGGATATCCTGAAAGTTCTTTATGTACTTCTAAGGAAACTGTCAAAATGTTGTAAAACTCTTTAAATACACGATTACCTCTCCAGGAAATGAATATGAACGTGTAACAAACAGTTGAAACACAAGGAAATCGAACCTAACTACATTGAAGGCCGAGTTCAATTACCGAGATTACAGGTAGAAAGCTCTGAAAGGACAAGAATTCTCTTAATATTAAAGAGTCCGGCTATTTTAAGTGGAGTTTTCACTAAATGTGATTTCAAACATCAGGAATTACTGTTTATAGAGCTTTGAACTTGTGTATAAAGCTTTTATATGTAGAGAATAGTGTTTATGTTTACAATTGAGGTTGAATTGGAGTGGCGTCTTTTGACTGAAACAGTTCATATCCTGAAGGTTCTAGTATGTACTTATAAGGGAACTCTCAAAATGTGGTAAAACTCTTTTAATACACAATTACCTCTCCAGAAAATGAATATGAACGTGTAGCAAACAGTTGAAACACAAGTAAATAGAATCTAACTACATTTAATTCCCAGTTCAATTACGGAGATTACAGGAAGAAAGCTCTGAAAAGACGAGAATTCTCAAAATGTAAACAATTCCGGATATTTCAAGTGGCGTTTTCAGTAAATTGTGATTTCAAACATCAAGAATTCCTGTTTATAGAGCTCTGAACTTGTGTATAAAACTTATAAATGTGGAGAATACTGTTTATGTTTTCAATTGACGCTGAATTGGCGAGGCGACTTTTGACTGAAACAGTTCATATCCTGAAGGTTCTAGTATGTACTTCTAAGGAAACTGTCAAAATGTGGTAAAACTCTTCAAATACACAATTATCTTTCCAGGAAATGAATATGAACGTGTAACAAACAGTTGAAACACAAGGAAATAGAATTTAACTACATTTAATTCCCAGTTCAATTACGGAGATTATAACAACAAAGCTCTGAAATGACGAGAATTCTCAAAATGTAAACAATTCCGGATATTTCAAGTGGCGTTTTCAGTAAATTGTGATTTCAAACATCAAGAATTCCTGTTTGTAGAGATCACGATTTGTGTATAAAGCTTTTAAATGAGGATAATACTGTTTATGTTTACAATTGAGGCTTACTTTGCCTCGTGTTTTTTGAATGAAACAGTGGATATCCTGAAGGTTCTTTATGTACTTCTAAGGAAACTGTCAAAATGTTGTAAAACTCTTTAAATACACGATTACCTCTCCAGGAAATGAATATGAACGTGTAACAAACAGTTGAAACACAAGGAAATAGAACCTAATTAAATTTAAGGCCGAGTTCAATTACCGAGATTACAGGTAGAAAGCTCTGAAAGGACAAGAATTCTCCTAATATTAAAAAGTCCGGCTATTTTAAGTGGAGTTTTCACTAAATTTGATTTCAAACATCAGGAATTACTGTTTATATAGCTCAGAACTTGTGTATACAGCTTTTATATGTAGAGAATAGTGTTTATGTTTACAATTGAGGTTGAATTGGAGTGGCGTCTTTTGACGGAAACATTTCATATCCTAAAGGTTCTAGTATGTACTTCTAAGGAAACTCTCAAAATGTGGTAAAACTCTTTTAATACACAATTACCTCTCCAGGAAATGAATATGAACGTGTAACAAACAGTTGAAACACAAGTAAATAGAATCTAACTACATTTAATTCCCAGTTCAATTACGGAGATTACAACAACAAAGCTCTGAAATGACGAGAATTCTCAAAATGTAAACAATTCCGGATATTTCAAGTGGCGTTTTCAGTAAATTGTGATTTAAAACATTAAGAATTCCTGTTTATAGAGCTCTGAACTTGTGTATAAAACTTATAAATGTGGAGAATACTGTTTATGTTTTCAATTGACGCTGAATTGGCGAGGCGTCTTTTGACTGAAACAGTTCATATCCTGAAGGTTCTAGTATGTACTTCTAAGGAAACTGTCAAAATGTAGTAAAACTCTTCAAATACACAATTATCTTTCCAGGAAATGAATATGAACGTGTAACAAACAGTTGAAACACAAGCAAATAGAACCTAACTACATTTAAGGCCTAGTTCAATTACCGAGATTACAGGTAGAAAGCTCTGAAAGGACAAGAATTCTCTTAATATTAAAGAGTCCGGCTATTTTAAGTGGAGTTTTCACTAAATGGGATTTCAAACATCAGGAATTACTGTTTATAAAGCTCAGAACTTGTGTATAAAGCTTTTATATGTAGAGAATAGTGTTTATGTTTACAATTGAGGTTGAATTGGAGTGGCGTCTTTTGACTGAAACAGTTTATATCCTAAAGGTTCTAGTATGTACTTCTAAGGGAACTCTCAAAATGTGGTAAAACTCTTTTAATACACAATTACCTCTCCAGAAAATGAATATGAACGTGTAGCAAACAGTTGAAACACAAGTAAATAGAATCTAACTACATTTAATTCCCAGTTCAATTACGGAGATTACAAGAACAAAGCTCTGAAATGACGAGAATTCTCAAAATGTAAACAATTCCGGATATTTCAAGTGGCGTTTTCAGTAAATTGTGATTTCAAACATTAAGAATTCCTGTTTATAGAGCTCTGAACTTGTGTATAAAACTTATAAATGTGGAGAATACTGTTTATGTTTTCAATTGACGCTGAATTGGCGAGGCGACTTTTGACTGAAACAGTTCATATCCTGAAGGTTCTAGTATGTACTTCTAAGGAAACTGTCAAAATGTGGTAAAACTCTTCAAATACACAATTATCTTTCCAGGAAATGAATATGAACGTGTAACAAACAGTTGAAACACAAGGAAATAGAATCTAACTACATTTAATTCCCAGTTCAATTACGGAGATTACAAGAACAAAGCTCTGAAATGACGAGAATTCTCAAAATGTAAACAATTCCGGATATTTCAAGTGGCGTTTTCAGTAAATTGTGATTTCAAACATTAAGAATTCCTGTTTGTAGAGATCAGGATTTGTGTATAAAGCTTTTAAATGAGGATAATACTGTTTATGTTTACAACTGAGGCTTAATTTGCCACGTGTTTTTTGAACGAAACAGTGGATATCCTGAAGGTTCTTTATGTACTTCTAAGGAAACTGTCAAAATGTTGTAAAACTCTTTAAATACACAATTACCTCTCCAGGAAATGAATATGAACGTGTAACAAACAGTTGAAACACAAGGAAATAGAACCTAACTACATTTAAGGCCGAGTTCAATTACCGAGATTACAGGTAGAAAGCTCTGAAAGGACAAGAATCCTCTTAATATTAAAGAGTCCGGCTATTTTAAGTGGAGTTTTCACTAAATGGGATTTCAAACATCAGGAATTACTGTTTATAAAGCTCAGAACTTGTGTATAAAGCTTTTATATGTAGAGAATAGTGTTTATGTTTACAATTGAGGTTGAATTGGAGTGGCGTCTTTTGACTGAAACAGTTTATATCCTAAAGGTTCTAGTATGTACTTCTAAGGGAACTCTCAAAATGTGGTAAAACTCTTTTAATACACAATTACCTCTCCAGAAAATGAATATGAACGTGTAGCAAACAGTTGAAACACAAGTAAATAGAATCTAACTACATTTAATTCCCAGTTGAATTACGGAGATTACAACAACAAAGCTCTGAAATGACGAGAATTCTCAAAATGTAAACAATTCCGGATATTTCAAGTGGTGTTTTCAGTAAATTGTGATTTCAAACATCAAGAATTCCTGTTTGTAGAGATCACGATTTGTGTATAAAGCTTTTAAATGAGGATAATACTGTTTATGTTTACAATTGAGGCTTACTTTGCCTCGTGTTTTTTGAATGAAACAGTGGATATCCTGAAGGTTCTTTATGTACTTCTAAGGAAACTGTCAAAATGTTGTAAAACTCTTTAAATACACGATTACCTCTCCAGGAAATGAATATGAACGTGTAACAAACAGTTGAAACACAAGGAAATAGAACCTAATTAAATTTAAGGCCGAGTTCAATTACCGAGATTACAGGTAGAAAGCTCTGAAAGGACAAGAATTCTCCTAATATTAAAAAGTCCGGCTATTTTAAGTGGAGTTTTCACTAAATTTGATTTCAAACATCAGGAATTACTGTTTATAAAGCTCAGAACTTGTGTATAAAGCTTTTATATGTAGAGAATAGTGTTTATGTTTACAATTGAGGTTGAATTGGAGTGGCGTCTTTTGACGGAAACATTTCATATCCTAAACGTTCTAGTATGTACTTCTAAGGAAACTCTCAAAATGTGGTAAAACTCTTTTAATACACAATTACCTCTCCAGGAAATGAATATGAACGTGTAACAAACAGTTGAAACACAAGTAAATAGAATCTAACTACATTTAATTCCCAGTTCAATTACGGAGATTACAGGAAGAAAGCTCTGAAATGACGAGAATTCTCAAAATGTAAACAATTCCGGATATTGCAAGTGGCGTTTTCAGTAAATTGTGATTTCAAACATTAAGAATTCCTGTTTATAGAGCTCTGAACTTGTGTATAAAACTTATAAATGTGGAGAATACTGTTTATGTTTTCAATTGACGCTGAATTGGCGAGGCGTCTTTTGACTGAAACAGTTCATATCCTGAAGGTTCTAGTATGTACTTCTAAGGAAACTGTCAAAATGTGGTAAAACTCTTCAAATACACAATTATCTTTCCACGAAATGAATATGAACGTGTAACAAACAGTTGAAACACAAGCAAATAGAATCTAACTACATTTAAGGCCGAGTTCAATTACCGAGATTACTGGAAGAAAGTTGTGAAATGACGAGAATACTCATAATATTAACAAGTCCGGATATTTTAAATCGCGTTTTCAGTAAATTGTGATTTCATACATCAAGAATTCCTGTTTGTAGAGATCACGATTTGTGTATAAAGCTTTTAAATGAGGATAATACTGTTTATGTTTACAATTGAGGCTTACTTTGCCTCGTGTTTTTTGAATGAAACAGTGGATATCCTGAAGGTTCTTTATGTACTTCTAAGGAAACTGTCAAAATGTTGTAAAACTCTTTAAATACACGATTACCTCTCCAGGAAATGAATATGAACGTGTAACAAACAGTTGAAACACAAGGAAATAGAACCTAATTAAATTTAAGGCCGAGTTCAATTACCGAGATTACAGGTAGAAAGCTCTGAAAGGACAAGAATTCTCCTAATATTAAAAAGTCCGGCTATTTTAAGTGGAGTTTTCACTAAATTTGATTTCAAACATCAGGAATTACTGTTTATAAAGCTCAGAACTTGTGTATAAAGCTTTTATATGTAGAGAATAGTGTTTATGTTTACAATTGAGGTTGAATTGGAGTGGCGTCTTTTGACGGATACATTTCATATCCTAAAGGTTCTAGTATGTACTTCTAAGGAAACTCTCAAAATGTGGTAAAACTCTTTTAATACACTATTAGCTCTCCAGGAAATGAATATGAACGTGTAACAAACAGTTGAAACACAAGTAAATAGAATCTAACTACATTTAATTCCCAGTTCAATTACGGAGATTACAAGAACAAAGCTCTGAAATGACGAGAATTCTAAAAATGTAAACAATTCCGGATATTTCAAGTGGCGTTTTCAGTAAATTGTGATTTCAAACATTAAGAATTCCTGTTTGTAGAGATCAGGATTTGTGTATAAAGCTTTTAAATGAGGATAATACTGTTTATGTTTACAACTGAGGCTTAATTTGCCACGTGTTTTTTGAACGAAACAGTGGATATCCTGAAGGTTCTTTATGTACTTCTAAGGAAACTGTCAAAATGTTGTAAAACTCTTTAAATACACGATTACCTCTCCAGGAAATGAATATGAACGTGTAACAAACAGTTGAAACACAAGGAAATCGAACCTAATTAAATTTAAGGCCGAGTTCAATTACCGAGATTACAGGTAGAAAGCTCTGAAAGGACAAGAATTCTCCTAATATTAAAAAGTCCGGCTATTTTAAGTGGAGTTTTCACTAAATTTGATTTCAAACATCAGGAATTACTGTTTATAAAGCTCAGAACTTGTGTATAAAGCTTTTATATGTAGAGAATAGTGTTTATGTTTACAATTGAGGTTGAATTGGAGTGGCGTCTTTTGACGGATACATTTCATATCCTAAAGGTTCTAGTATGTACTTCTAAGGAAACTCTCAAAATGTGGTAAAACTCTTTTAATACACTATTAGCTCTCCAGGAAATGAATATGAACGTGTAACAAACAGTTGAAACACAAGTAAATAGAATCTAACTACATTTAATTCCCAGTTCAATTACGGAGATTACAAGAACAAAGCTCTGAAATGACGAGAATTCTCAAAATGTAAACAATTCCGGATATTTCAAGTGGCGTTTTCAGTAAATTGTGATTTCAAACATCAAGAATTCCTGTTTATAGAGCTCTGAACTTGTGTATAAAACTTATAAATGTGGAGAATACTGTTTATGTTTTCAATTGACGCTGAATTGGCGATGCGTCTTTTAACTGAAACAGTCCATATCCTGAAGGTTCTAGTATGTACTTCTAAGGAAACTGTCAAAATGTGGTAAAACTCTTCAAATACACAATTATCTTTCCAGGAAATGAATATGAACGTGTAACAAACAGTTGAAACACAAGTAAATAGAATCTAACTACATTTAATTCTCAGTTCAATTACGGAGATTACAAGAACAAAGCTCTGAAATGACGAGAATTCTCAAAATATAAACAATTCCGGATATTTCAAGTGGCGTTTTCAGTACATTGTGATTTCAAACATCAAGAATTCCTGTTTGTAGAGATCAGGATTTGTGTATAAAGCTTTTAAATGAGGATAATACTGTTTATGTTTACAATTGAGGCTTAATTTGCCACGTGTTTTTTGAACGAAACAGTGGATATCCTGAAAGTTCTTTATGTACTTCTAAGGAAACTGTCAAAATGTTGTAAAACTCTTTAAATACACGATTACCTCTCCAGGAAATGAATATGAACGTGTAACAAACAGTTGAAACACAAGGAAATCGAACCTAACTACATTGAAGGCCGAGTTCAATTACCGAGATTACAGGTAGAAAGCTCTGAAAGGACAAGAATTCTCTTAATATTAAAGAGTCCGGCTATTTTAAGTGGAGTTTTCACTAAATGTGATTTCAAACATCAGGAATTACTGTTTATAGAGCTTTGAACTTGTGTATAAAGCTTTTATATGTAGAGAATAGTGTTTATGTTTACAATTGAGGTTGAATTGGAGTGGCGTCTTTTGACTGAAATAGTTCATATCCTGAAGGTTCTAGTATGTACTTATAAGGAAACTCTCAAAATGTGGTAAAACTCTTTTAATACACAATTACCTCTCCAGAAAATGAATATGAACGTGTAGCAAACAGTTGAAACACAAGTAAATAGAATCTAACTACATTTAATTCCCAGTTCAATTACGGAGATTACAGGAAGAAAGCTCTGAAAAGACGAGAATTCTCAAAATGTAAACAATTCCGGATATTTCAAGTGGCGTTTTCAGTAAATTGTGATTTCAAACATCAAGAATTCCTGTTTATAGAGCTCTGAACTTGTGTATAAAACTTATAAATGTGGAGAATACTGTTTATGTTTTCAATTGACGCTGAATTGGCGAGGCGACTTTTGACTGAAACAGTTCATATCCTGAAGGTTCTAGTATGTACTTCTAAGGAAACTGTCATAAGGTGGTAAAACTCTTCAAATACACAATTATCTTTCCAGGAAATGAATATGAACGTGTAACAAACAGTTGAAACACAAGGAAATAGAATCTAACTACATTTAATTCCCAGTTCAATTACGGAGATTACAACAACAAAGCTCTGAAATGACGAGAATTCTCAAAATGTAAACAATTCCGGATATTTCAAGTGGCGTTTTCAGTAAATTGTGATTTCAAACATCAAGAATTCCTGTTTGTAGAGATCACGATTTGTGTATAAAGCTTTTAAATGAGGATAATACTGTTTATGTTTACAATTGAGGCTTACTTTGCCTCGTGTTTTTTGAATGAAACAGTGGATATCCTGAAGGTTCTTTATGTACTTCTAAGGAAACTGTCAAAATGTTGTAAAACTCTTTAAATACACGATTACCTCTCCAGGAAATGAATATGAACGTGTAACAAACAGTTGAAACACAAGGAAATAGAACCTAATTAAATTTAAGGCCGAGTTCAATTACCGAGATTACAGGTAGAAAGCTCTGAAAGGACAAGAATTCTCCTAATATTAAAAAGTCCGGCTATTTTAAGTGGAGTTTTCACTAAATGGGATTTCAAACATCAGGAATTACTGTTTATAAAGCTCAGAACTTGTGTATAAAGCTTTTATATGTAGAGAATAGTGTTTATGTTTACAATTGAGGTTGAATTGGAGTGGCGTCTTTTGACGGAAACATTTCATATCCTAAAGGTTCTAGTATGTACTTCTAAGGAAACTCTCAAAATGTGGTAAAACTCTTTAATACACAATTACCTCTCCAGGAAATGAATATGAACGTGTAACAAACATTTGAAACACAAGTAAATAGAATCTAACTACATTTAATTCCCAGTTCAATTACGGAGATTACAAGAACAAAGCTCTGAAATGACGAGAATTCTCAAAATGTAAACAATTCCGGATATTTCAAGTGGCCTTTTCAGTAAATTGTGATTTCAAACATTAAGAATTCCTGTTTATAGAGCTCTGAACTTGTGTATAAAACTTATAAATGTGGAGAATACTGTTTATGTTTTCAATTGACGCTGAATTGGCGAGGCGACTTTTGACTGAAACAGTTCATATCCTGAAGGTTCTAGTATGTACTTCTAAGGAAACTGTCAAAATGTGGTAAAACTCTTCAAATACACAATTATCTTTCCAGGAAATGAATATGAACGTGTAACAAACAGTTGAAACACAAGGAAATAGAATCTAACTACATTTAATTCCCAGTTCAATTACGGAGATTACAACAACAAAGCTCTGAAATGACGAGAATTCTCAAAATGTAAACAATTCCGGATATTTCAAGTGGCGTTTTCAGTAAATTGTGATTTAAAACATTAAGAATTCCTGTTTATAGAGCTCTGAACTTGTGTATAAAACTTATAAATGTGGAGAATACTGTTTATGTTTTCAATTGACGCTGAATTGGCGAGGCGACTTTTGACTGAAACAGTTCATATCCTGAAGGTTCTAATATGTACTTCTAAGGAAACTGTCAAAATGTGGTAAAACTCTTCAAATACACAATTATCTTTCCAGGAAATGAATATGAACGTGTAACAAACAGTTGAAACACAAGGAAATAGAATCTAACTACATTTAATTCCCAGTTCAATTACGGAGATTACAAGAACAAAGCTCTGAAATGACGAGAATTCTCAAAATATAAACAATTCCGGATATTTCAAGTGGCGTTTTCAGTACATTGTGATTTCAAACATCAAGAATTCCTGTTTGTAGAGATCAGGATTTGTGTATAAAGCTTTTAAATGAGGATAATACTGTTTATGTTTACAATTGAGGCTTAATTTGCCACGTGTTTTTTGAACGAAACAGTGGATATCCTGAAAGTTCTTTATGTACTTCTAAGGAAACTGTCAAAATGTTGTAAAACTCTTTAAATACACGATTACCTCTCCAGGACAAACAGTTGAAACACAAGGAAATAGAACCTAACTACATTGAAGGCCGAGTTCAATTACCGAGATTACAGGTAGAAAGCTCTGAAAGGACAAGAATTCTCTTAATATTAAAGAGTCCGGCTATTTTAAGTGGAGTTTTCACTAAATGTGATTTCAAACATCAGGAATTACTGTTTATAGAGCTTTGAACTTGTGTATAAAGCTTTTATATGTAGAGAATAGTGTTTATGTTTACAATTGAGGTTGAATTGGAGTGGCGTCTTTTGACTGAAACAGTTCATATCCTGAAGGTTCTAGTATGTACTTATAAGGAAACTCTCAAAATGTGGTAAAACTCTTTTAATACACAATTACCTCTCCAGAAAATGAATATGAACGTGTAGCAAACAGTTGAAACACAAGTAAATAGAATCTAACTACATTTAATTCCCAGTTCAATTACGGAGATTACAGGAAGAAAGCTCTGAAAAGACGAGAATTCTCAAAATGTAAACAATTCCGGATATTTCAAGTGGCGTTTTCAGTAAATTGTGATTTCAAACATCAAGAATTCCTGTTTATAGAGCTCTGAACTTGTGTATAAAACTTATAAATGTGGAGAATACTGTTTATGTTTTCAATTGACGCTGAATTGGCAAGGCGACTTTTGACTGAAACAGTTCATATCCTGAAGGTTCTAGTATGTACTTCTAAGGAAACTGTCATAAGGTGGTAAAACTCTTCAAATACACAATTATCTTTCCAGGAAATGAATATGAACGTGTAACAAACAGTTGAAACACAAGGAAATAGAATCTAACTACATTTAATTCCCAGTTCAATTACGGAGATTACAACAACAAAGCTCTGAAATGACGAGAATTCTCAAAATGTAAACAATTCCGGATATTTCAAGTGGCGTTTTCAGTAAATTGTGATTTCAAACATCAAGAATTCCTGTTTGTAGAGATCACGATTTGTGTATAAAGCTTTTAAATGAGGATAATACTGTTTATGTTTACAATTGAGGCTTACTTTGCCTCGTGTTTTTTGAATGAAACAGTGGATATCCTGAAGGTTCTTTATGTACTTCTAAGGAAACTGTCAAAATGTTGTAAAACTCTTTAAATACACGATGACCTCTCCAGGAAATGAATATGAACGTGTAACAAACAGTTGAAACACAAGGAAATAGAACCTAATTAAATTTAAGGCCGAGTTCAATTACCGAGATTACAGGTAGAAAGCTCTGAAAGGACAAGAATTCTCCTAATATTAAAAAGTCCGGCTATTTTAAGTGGAGTTTTCACTAAATTTGATTTCAAACATCAGGAATTACTGTTTATAAAGCTCAGAACTTGTGTATAAAGCTTTTATATGTATAGAATAGTGTTTATGTTTACAATTGAGGTTGAATTGGAGTGGCGTCTTTTGACGGAAACATTTCATATCCTAAAGGTTCTAGTATGTACTTCTAAGGAAACTCTCAAAATGTGGTAAAACTCTTTTAATACACAATTACCTCTCCAGGAAATGAATATGAACGTGTAACAAACAGTTGAAACACAAGTAAATAGAATCTAACTACATTTAATTCCCAGTTCAATTACGGAGATTACAAGAACAAAGCTCTGAAATGACGAGAATTCTCAAAATGTAAACAATTCCGGATATTTCAAGTGGCGTTTTCAGTAAATTGTGATTTCAAACATTAAGAATTCCTGTTTATAGAGCTCTGAACTTGTGTATAAAACTTATAAATGTGGAGAATACTGTTTATGTTTTCAATTGACGCTGAATTGGCGAGGCGACTTTTGACTGAAACAGTTCATATCCTGAAGGTTCTAGTATGTACTTCTAAGGAAACTGTCAAAATGTGGTAAAACTCTTCAAATACACAATTATCTTTCCAGGAAATGAATATGAACGTGTAACAAACAGTTGAAACACAAGGAAATAGAATCTAACTACATTTAATTCCCAGTTCAATTACGGAGATTACAAGAACAAAGCTCTGAAATGACGAGAATTCTCAAAATGTAAACAATTCCGGATATTTCAAGTGGCGTTTTCAGTAAATTGTGATTTCAAACATTAAGAATTCCTGTTTGTAGAGATCAGGATTTGTGTATAAAGCTTTTAAATGAGGATAATACTGTTTATGTTTACAACTGAGGCTTAATTTGCCACGTGTTTTTTGAACGAAACAGTGGATTTCCTGAATGTTCTTTATGTACTTCTAAGGAAACTGTCAAAATGTTGTAAAACTCTTTAAATACACAATTACCTCTCCAGGAAATGAATATGAACGTGTAACAAACAGTTGAAACACAAGGAAATAGAACCTAACTACATTTAAGGCCGAGTTCAATTACCGAGATTACAGGTAGAAAGCTCTGAAAGGACAAGAATCCTCTTAATATTAAAGAGTCCGGCTATTTTAAGTGGAGTTTTCACTAAATGGGATTTCAAACATCAGGAATTACTGTTTATAAAGCTCAGAACTTGTGTATAAAGCTTTTATATGTAGAGAATAGTGTTTATGTTTACAATTGAGGTTGAATTGGAGTGGCGTCTTTTGACTGAAACAGTTTATATCCTAAAGGTTCTAGTATGTACTTCTAAGGGAACTCTCAAAATGTGGTAAAACTCTTTTAATACACAATTACCTCTCCAGAAAATGAATATGAACGTGTAGCAAACAGTTGAAACACAAGTAAATAGAATCTAACTACATTTAATTCCCAGTTCAATTACGGAGATTACAACAACAAAGCTCTGAAATGACGAGAATTCTCAAAATGTAAACAATTCCGGATATTTCAAGTGGCGTTTTCAGTAAATTGTGATTTCAAACATCAAGAATTCCTGTTTGTAGAGATCACGATTTGTGTATAAAGCTTTTAAATGAGGATAATAGTGTTTATGTTTACAATTGAGGCTTACTTTGCCTCGTGTTTTTTGAATGAAACAGTGGATATCCTGAAGGTTCTTTATGTACTTCTAAGGAAACTGTCAAAATGTTGTAAAACTCTTTAAATACACGATTACCTCTCCAGGAAATGAATATGAACGTGTAACAAACAGTTGAAACACAAGGAAATAGAACCTAATTAAATTTAAGGCCGAGTTCAATTACCGAGATTACAGGTAGAAAGCTCTGAAAGGACAAGAATTCTCCTAATATTAAAAAGTCCGGCTATTTTAAGTGGAGTTTTCACTAAATTTGATTTCAAACATCAGGAATTACTGTTTATAAAGCTCAGAACTTGTGTATAAAGCTTTTATATGTAGAGAATAGTGTTTATGTTTACAATTGAGGTTGAATTGGAGTGGCGTCTTTTGACGGAAACATTTCATATCCTAAAGGTTCTAGTATGTACTTCTAAGGAAACTCTCAAAATGTGGTAAAACTCTTTTAATACACAATTACCTCTCCAGGAAATGAATATGAACGTGTAACAAACAGTTGAAACACAAGTAAATAGAATCTAACTACATTTAATTCCCAGTTCAATTACGGAGATTACAGGAAGAAAGCTCTGAAAAGATGAGAATTCTCAAAATGTAAACAATTCCGGATATTTCAAGTGGCGTTTTCAGTAAATTGTGATTTCAAACATCAAGAATTCCTGTTTATAGAGCTCTGAACTTGTGTATAAAACTTATAAATGTGGAGAATACTGTTTATGTTTTCAATTGACGCTGAATTGGCGAGGCGACTTTTGACTGAAACAGTTCATATCCTGAAGGTTCTAGTATGTACTTCTAAGGAAACTGTCAAAATGTGGTAAAACTCTTCAAATACACAATTATCTTTCCAGGAAATGAATATGAACGTGTAACAAACAGTTGAAACACAAGGAAATAGAATCTAACTACATTTAATTCCCAGTTCAATTACGGAGATTACAACAACAAAGCTCTGAAATGACGAGAATTCTCAAAATGTAAACAATTCCGGATATTTCAAGTGGCGTTTTCAGTAAATTGTGATTTCAAACATCAAGAATTCCTGTTTGTAGAGATCACGATTTGTGTATAAAGCTTTTAAATGAGGATAATACTGTTTATGTTTACAATTGAGGCTTACTTTGCCTCGTGTTTTTTGAATGAAACAGTGGATATCCTGAAGGTTCTTTATGTACTTCTAAGGAAACTGTTAAAATGTTGTAAAACTCTTTAAATACACGATTACCTCTCCAGGAAATGAATATGAACGTGTAACAAACAGTTGAAACACAAGGAAATAGAACCTAATTAAATTTAAGGCCGAGTTCAATTACCGAGATTGCAGGTAGAAAGCTCTGAAAGGACAAGAATTCTCCTAATATTAAAAAGTCCGGCTATTTTAAGTGGAGTTTTCACTAAATTTGATTTCAAACATCAGGAATTACTGTTTATAAAGCTCAGAACTTGTGTATAAAGCTTTTATATGTAGAGAATAGTGTTTATGTTTACAATTGAGGTTGAATTGGAGTGGCGTCTTTTGACAGAAACATTTCATATCCTAAAGGTTCTAGTATGTACTTCTAAGGAAACTCTCAAAATGTGGTAAAACTCTTTTAATACACAATTACCTCTCCAGGAAATGAATATGAACGTGTAACAAACAGTTGAAACACAGTAAATAGAATCTAACTACATTTAATTCCCAGTTCAATTACGGAGATTACAAGAACAAAGCTCTGAAATGACGAGAATTCTCAAAATGTAAACAATTCCGGATATTTCAAGTGGCGTTTTCAGTAAATTGTGATTTCAAACATTAAGAATTCCTGTTTATAGAGCTCTGAACTTGTCTATAAAACTTATAAATGTGGAGAATACTGTTTATGTTTTCAATTGACGCTGAATGGGCGAGGCGACTTTTGACTGAAACAGTTCATATCCTGAAGGTTCTAGTATGTACTTCTAAGAAAACTGTCAAAATGTGGTAAAACTCTTCAAATACACAATTATCTTTCCAGGAAATGAATATGAACGTGTAACAAACAGTTGAAACACAAGGAAATAGAATCTAACTACATTTAATTCCCAGTTCAATTACGGAGATTACAAGAACAAAGCTCTGAAATGACGAGAATTCTCAAAATGTAAACAATTCCGGATATTTCAAGTGGCGTTTTCAGTAAATTGTGATTTCAAACATTAAGAATTCCTGTTTGTAGAGATCAGGATTTGTGTATAAAGCTTTTAAATGAGGATAATACTGTTTATGTTTACAACTGAGGCTTAATTTGCCACTTGTTTTTTGAACGAAACAGTGGATATCCTGAAGGTTCTTTATGTACTTCTAAGGAAACTGTCAAAATGTTGTAAAACTCTTTAAATACACAATTACCTCTCCAGGAAATGAATATGAACGTGTAACAAACAGTTGAAACACAAGGAAATAGAACCTAACTACATTTAAGGCCGAGTTCAATTACCGAGATTACAGGTAGAAAGCTCTGAAAGGACAAGAATTCTCTTAATATTAAAGAGTCCGGCTATTTTAAGTGGAGTTTTCACTAAATGGGATTTCAAACATCAGGAATTACTGTTTATAAAGCTCAGAACTTGTGTATAAAGCTTTTATATGTAGAGAATAGTGTTTATGTTTACAATTGAGGTTGAATTGGAGTGGCGTCTTTTGACTGAAACAGTTTATATCCTAAAGGTTCTAGTATGTACTTCTAAGGGAACTCTCAAAATGTGGTAAAACTCTTTTAATACACAATTACCTCTCCAGAAAATGAATATGAACGTGTAGCAAACAGTTGAAACACAAGTAAATAGAATCTAACTACATTTAATTCCCAGTTCAATTACGGAGATTACAACAACAAAGCTCTGAAATGACGAGAATTCTCAAAATGTAAACAATTCCGGATATTTCAAGTGGCGTTTTCAGTAAATTGTGATTTCAAACATCAAGAATTCCTGTTTGTAGAGATCACGATTTGTGTATAAAGCTTTTAAATGAGGATAATACTGTTTATGTTTACAATTGAGGCTTACTTTGCCTCGTGTTTTTTGAATGAAACAGTGGATATCCTGAAGGTTCTTTATGTACTTCTAAGGAAACTGTCAAAATGTTGTAAAACTCTTTAAATACACGATTACCTCTCCAGGAAATGAATATGAACGTGTAACAAACAGTTGAAACACAAGGAAATAGAACCTAATTAAATTTAAGGCCGAGTTCAATTACCGAGATTACAGGTAGAAAGCTCTGAAAGGACAAGAATTCTCCTAATATTAAAAAGTCCGGCTATTTTAAGTGGAGTTTTCACTAAATTTGATTTCAAACATCAGGAATTACTGTTTATAAAGCTCAGAACTTGTGTATAAAGCTTTTATATGTAGAGAATAGTGTTTATGTTTACAATTGAGGTTGAATTGGAGTGGCGTCTTTTGACGGAAACATTTCATATCCTAAAGGTTCTAGTATGTACTTCTAAGGAAACTCTCAAAATGTGGTAAAAATCTTTTAATACACAATTACCTCTCCAGGAAATGAATATGAACGTGTAACAAACAGTTGAAACACAAGTAAATAGAATCTAACTACATTTAATTCCCAGTTCAATTACGGAGATTACAAGAACAAAGCTCTGAAATGACGAGAATTCTCAAAATGTAAACAATTCCCGATATTTCAAGTGGCGTTTTCAGTAAATTGTGATTTCAAACATTAAGAATTCCTGTTTATAGAGCTCTGAACTTGTCTATAAAACTTATAAATGTGGAGAATACTGTTTATGTTTTCAATTGACGCTGAATGGGCGAGGCGACTTTTGACTGAAACAGTTCATATCCTGAAGGTTCTAGTATGTACTTCTAAGAAAACTGTCAAAATGTGGTAAAACTCTTCAAATACACAATTATCTTTCCAGGAAATGAATATGAACGTGTAACAAACAGTTGAAACACAAGGAAATAGAATCTAACTACATTTAATTCCCAGTTCAATTACGGAGATTACAAGAACAAAGCTCTGAAATGACGAGAATTCTCAAAATGTAAACAATTCCGGATATTTCAAGTGGCGTTTTCAGTAAATTGTGATTTCAAACATTAAGAATTCCTGTTTGTAGAGATCAGGATTTGTGTATAAAGCTTTTAAATGAGGATAATACTGTTTATGTTTACAACTGAGGCTTAATTTGCCACGTGTTTTTTGAACGAAACAGTGGATATCCTGAAGGTTCTTTATGTACTTCTAAGGAAACTGTCAAAATGTTGTAAAACTCTTTAAATACACAATTACCTCTCCAGGAAATGAATATGAACGTGTAACAAACAGTTGAAACACAAGGAAATAGAACCTAACTACATTTAAGGCCGAGTTCAATTACCGAGATTACAGGTAGAAAGCTCTGAAAGGACAAGAATTCTCTTAATATTAAAGAGTCCGGCTATTTTAAGTGGAGTTTTCACTAAATGGGATTTCAAACATCAGGAATTACTGTTTATAAAGCTCAGAACTTGTGTATAAAGCTTTTATATGTAGAGAATAGTGTTTATGTTTACAATTGAGGTTGAATTGGAGTGGCGTCTTTTGACTGAAACAGTTTATATCCTAAAGGTTCTAGTATGTACTTCTAAGGGAACTCTCAAAATGTGGTAAAACTCTTTTAATACACAATTACCTCTCCAGAAAATGAATATGAACGTGTAGCAAACAGTTGAAACACAAGTAAATAGAATCTAACTACATTTAATTCCCAGTTCAATTACGGAGATTACAACAACAAAGCTCTGAAATGACGAGAATTCTCAAAATGTAAACAATTCCGGATATTTCAAGTGGCGTTTTCAGTAAATTGTGATTTCAAACATCAAGAATTCCTGTTTGTAGAGATCACGATTTGTGTATAAAGCTTTTAAATGAGGATAATACTGTTTATGTTTACAATTGAGGCTTACTTTGCCTCGTGTTTTTTGAATGAAACAGTGGATATCCTGAAGGTTCTTTATGTACTTCTAAGGAAACTGTCAAAATGTTGTAAAACTCTTTAAATACACGATTACCTCTCCAGGAAATGAATATGAACGTGTAACAAACAGTTGAAACACAAGGAAATAGAACCTAATTAAATTTAAGGCCGAGTTCAATTACCGAGATTACAGGTAGAAAGCTCTGAAAGGACAAGAATTCTCCTAATATTAAAAAGTCCGGCTATTTTAAGTGGAGTTTTCACTAAATTTGATTTCAAACATCAGGAATTACTGTTTATAAAGCTCAGAACTTGTGTATACAGCTTTTATATGTAGAGAATAGTGTTTATGTTTACAATTGAGGTTGAATTGGATTGGCGTCTTTTGACGGAAACATTTCATATCCTAAAGGTTCTAGTATGTACTTCTAAGGAAACTCTCAAAATGTGGTAAAACTCTTTTAATACACAATTACCTCTCCAGGAAATGAATATGAACGTGTAACAAACAGTTGAAACACAAGTAAATAGAATCTAACTACATTTAATTCCCAGTTCAATTACGGAGATTACAGGAAGAAAGCTCTGAAAAGACGAGAATTCTCAAAATGTAAACAATTCCGGATATTTCAAGTGGCGTTTTCAGTAAATTGTGATTTCAAACATCAAGAATTCCTGTTTATAGAGCTCTGAACTTGTGTATAAAACTTATAAATGTGGAGAATACTGTTTATGTTTTCAATTGACGCTGAATTGGCGAGGCGACTTTTGACTGAAACAGTTCATATCCTGAAGGTTCTAGTATGTACTTCTAAGGAAACTGTCAAAATGTGGTAAAACTCTTCAAATACACAATTATCTTTCCAGGAAATGAATATGAACGTGTATCAAACAGTTGAAACACAAGCAAATAGAATCTAACTACATTTAAGGCCGAGTTCAATTACCGAGATTACTGGAAGAAAGTTGTGAAATGACGAGAATACTCATAATATTAACAAGTCCGGATATTTTAAATCGCGTTTTCAGTAAATTGTGATTTCATACATCAAGAATTCCTGTTTGTAGAGATCACGATTTGTGTATAAAGCTTTTAAATGAGGATAATACTGTTTATGTTTACAATTGAGGCTTACTTTGCCTCGTGTTTTTTGAATGAAACAGTGGATATCCTGAAGGTTCTTTATGTACTTCTAAGGAAACTGTCAAAATGTTGTAAAACTCTTTAAATACACGATTACCTCTCCAGGAAATGAATATGAACGTGTAACAAACAGTTGAAACACAAGGAAATAGAACCTAATTAAATTTAAGGCCGAGTTCAATTACCGAGATTACAGGTAGAAAGCTCTGAAAGGACAAGAATTCTCCTAATATTAAAAAGTCCGGCTATTTTAAGTGGAGTTTTCACTAAATTTGATTTCAAACATCAGGAATTACTGTTTATAAAGCTCAGAACTTGTGTATACAGCTTTTATATGTAGAGAATAGTGTTTATGTTTACAATTGAGGTTGAATTGGAGTGGCGTCTTTTGACGGAAACATCATATCCTAAAGGTTCTAGTATGTACTTCTAAGGAAACTCTCAAAATGTGGTAAAACTCTTTTAATACACAATTACCTCTCCAGGAAATGAATATGAACGTGTAACAAACAGTTGAAACACAAGTAAATAGAATCTAACTACATTTAATTCCCCCTTCAATTACGGAGATTACAGGAAGAAAGCTCTGAAAAGACGAGAATTCTCAAAATGTAAACAATTCCGGATATTTCAAGTGGCGTTTTCAGTAAATTGTGATTTCAAACATCAAGAATTCCTGTTTATAGAGCTCTGAACTTGTGTATAAAACTTATAAATGTGGAGAATACTGTTTATGTTTTCAATTGACGCTGAATTGGCGAGGCGACTTTTGACTGAAACAGTTCATATCCTGAAGGTTCTAGTATGTACTTCTAAGGAAACTGTCAAAATGTGGTAAAACTCTTCAAATACACAATTATCTTTCCAGGAAATGAATATGAACGTGTATCAAACAGTTGAAACACAAGCAAATAGAATCTAACTACATTTAAGGCCGAGTTCAATTACCGAGATTACTGGAAGAAAGTTGTGAAATGACGAGAATACTCATAATATTAACAAGTCCGGATATTTTAAATCGCGTTTTCAGTAAATTGTGATTTCATACATCAAGAATTCCTGTTTGTAGAGATCACGATTTGTGTATAAAGCTTTTAAATGAGGATAATACTGTTTATGTTTACAATTGAGGCTTACTTTGCCTCGTGTTTTTTGAATGAAACAGTGGATATCCTGAAGGTTCTTTATGTACTTCTAAGGAAACTGCCAAAATGTTGTAAAACTCTTTAAATACATGATTACCTCTCCAGGAAATGAATATGAACGTGTAACAAACAGTTGAAACACAAGGAAATAGAACCTAAT
Source organism: Myotis nattereri (assembly GCF_964212035.1). Lineage (NCBI taxonomy): Eukaryota > Metazoa > Chordata > Mammalia > Chiroptera > Vespertilionidae > Myotis > Myotis nattereri. Next base: position 8,750,537 of record NC_138080.1, on the reverse strand, counting down.
TAAATTTAAGGCCGAGTTCAATTACCGAGATTACAGGTAGAAAGCTCTGAAAGGACAAGAATTCTCCTAATATTAAAAAGTCCGGCTATTTTAAGTGGAGTTTTCACTAAATTTGATTTCAAACATCAGGAATTACTGTTTATAAAGCTCAGAACTTGTGTATACAGCTTTTATATGTAGAGAATAGTGTTTATGTTTACAATTGAGGTTGAATTGGAGTGGCGTCTTTTGACGGAAACATTTCATATCCTAAAGGTTCTAGTATGTACTTCTAAGGAAACTCTCAAAATGTGGTAAAACTCTTTTAATACACAATTACCTCTCCGGGAAATGAATATGAACGTGTAACAAACAGTTGAAACACAAGTAAATAGAATCTAACTACATTTAATTCCCAGTTCAATTACGGAGATTACAGGAAGAAAGCTCTGAAAAGACGAGAATTCTCAAAATGTAAACAATTCCGGATATTTCAAGTGGCGTTTTCAGTAAATTGTGATTTCAAACATCAAGAATTCCTGTTTATAGAGCTCTGAACTTGTGTATAAAACTTATAAATGTGGAGAATACTGTTTATGTTTTCAATTGACGCTGAATTGGCGAGGCGACTTTTGACTGAAACAGTTCATATCCTGAAGGTTCTAGTATGTACTTCTAAGGAAACTGTCAAAATGTGGTAAAACTCTTCAAATACACAATTATCTTTCCAGGAAATGAATATGAACGTGTATCAAACAGTTGAAACACAAGCAAATAGAATCTAACTACATTTAAGGCCGAGTTCAATTACCGAGATTACTGGAAGAAAGTTGTGAAATGACGAGAATACTCATAATATTAACAAGTCCGGATATTTTAAATCGCGTTTTCAGTAAATTGTGATTTCATACATCAAGAATTCCTGTTTGTAGAGATCACGATTTGTGTATAAAGCTTTTAAATGAGGATAATACTGTTTATGTTTACAATTGAGGCTTACTTTGCCTCGTGTTTTTTGAATGAAACAGTGGATATCCTGAAGGTTCTTTATGTACTTCTAAGGAAACTGTCAAAATGTTGTAAAACTCTTTAAATACACGATTACCTCTCCAGGAAATGAATATGAACGTGTAACAAACAGTTGAAACACAAGGAAATAGAACCTAATTAAATTTAAGGCCGAGTTCAATTACCGAGATTACAGGTAGAAAGCTCTGAAAGGACAAGAATTCTCCTAATATTAAAAAGTCCGGCTATTTTAAGTGGAGTTTTCACTAAATTTGATTTCAAACATCAGGAATTACTGTTTATAAAGCTCAGAACTTGTGTATACAGCTTTTATATGTAGAGAATAGTGTTTATGTTTACAATTGAGGTTGAATTGGAGTGGCGTCTTTTGACGGAAACATTTCATATCCTAAAGGTTCTAGTATGTACTTCTAAGGAAACTCTCAAAATGTGGTAAAACTCTTTTAATACACAATTACCTCCCCGGGAAATGAATATGAACGTGTAACAAACAGTTGAAACACAAGTAAATAGAATCTAACTACATTTAATTCCCAGTTCAATTACGGAGATTACAAGAACAAAGCTCTGAAATGACGAGAATTCTCAAAATGTAAACAATTCCGGATATTTCAAGTGGCGTTTTCAGTAAATTGTGATTTAAAACATTAAGAATTCCTGTTTATAGAGCTCTGAACTTGTGTATAAAACTTATAAATGTGGAGAATACTGTTTATGTTTTCAATTGACGCTGAATTGGCGAGGCGACTTTTGACTGAAACAGTTCATATCCTGAAGGTTCTAGTATGTACTTCTAAGGAAACTGTCAAAATGTGGTAAAACTCTTCAAATACACAATTATCTTTCCAGGAAATGAATATGAACGTGTAACAAACAGTTGAAACACAAGGAAATAGAATCTAACTACATTTAATTCCCAGTTCAATTACGGAGATTACAAGAACAAAGCTCTGAAATGACGAGAATTCTCAAAATGTAAACAATTCCGGATATTTCAAGTGGCGTTTTCAGTAAATTGTGATTTCAAACATTAAGAATTCCTGTTTGTAGAGATCAGGATTTGTGTATAAAGCTTTTAAATGAGGATAATACTGTTTATGTTTACAACTGAGGCTTAATTTGCCACGTGTTTTTTGAACGAAACAGTGGATATCCTGAAGGTTCTTTATGTACTTCTAAGGAAACTGTCAAAATGTTGTAAAACTCTTTAAATACACGATTACCTCTCCAGGAAATGAATATGAACGTGTAACAAACAGTTGAAACACAAGGAAATAGAACCTAACTACATTTAAGGCCGAGTTCAATTACCGAGATTACAGGTAGAAAGCTCTGAAAGGACAAGAATTCTCTTAATATTAAAGAGTCCGGCTATTTTAAGTGGAGTTTTCACTAAATGGGATTTCAAACATCAGGAATTACTGTTTATAAAGCTCAGAACTTGTGTATAAAGCTTTTATATGTAGAGAATAGTGTTTATGTTTACAATTGAGGTTGAATTGGAGTGGCGTCTTTTGACTGAAACAGTTTATATCCTAAAGGTTCTAGTATGTACTTCTAAGGGAATTCTCAAAATGTGGTAAAACTCTTTTAATGCACAATTACCTCTCCAGAAAATGAATATGAACGTGGAGCAAACAGTTGAAACACAAGTAAATAGAATCTAACTACATTTAATTCCCAGTTCAATTACGGAGATTACAGGAAGAAAGCTCTGAAATGACGAGAATTCTCAAAATGTAAACAATTCCGGATATTTCAAGTGGCGTTTTCAGTAAATTGTGATTTCAAACATCAAGAATTCCTGTTTATAGAGCTCTGAACTTGTGTATAAAACTTATAAATGTGGAGAATACTGTTTATGTTTTCAATTGACGCTGAATTGGCGAGGCGACTTTTGACTGAAACAGTTCATATCCTGAAGGTTCTAGTATGTACTTCTAAGGAAACTGTCAAAATGTGGTAAAACTCTTCAAATACACAATTATCTTTCCAGGAAATGAATATGAACGTGTAACAAACAGTTGAAACACAAGTAAATAGAATCTAACTACATTTAATTCCCAGTTCAATTACGGAGATTACAAGAACAACGCTCTGAAATGACGAGAATTCTCAAAATGTAAACAATTCCGGATATTTCAAGTGGCGTTTTCAGTACATTGTGATTTCAAACATCAAGAATTCCTGTTTGTAGAGATCAGGATTTGTGTATAAAGCTTTTAAATGAGGATAATACTGTTTATGTTTACAATTGAGGCTTAAATTGCCACGTGTTTTTTGAACGAAACAGTGGATATCCTGAAGGTTCTTTATGTACTTCTAAGGAAACTGTCAAAATGTTGTAAAACTCTTTAAATACACGATTACCTCTCCAGGAAATGAATATGAACGTGTAACAAACAGTTGAAACACAAGGAAATAGAACCTAATTAAATTTAAGGCCGAGTTCAATTACCGAGATTACAGGTAGAAAGCTCTGAAAGGACAAGAATTCTCCTAATATTAAAAAGTCCGGCTATTTTAAGTGGAGTTTTCACTAAATTTGATTTCAAACATCAGGAATTACTGTTTATAAAGCTCAGAACTTGTGTATACAGCTTTTATATGTAGAGAATTATGTTTATGTTTACAATTGAGGTTGAATTGGAGTGGCGTCTTTTGACGGAAACATTTCATATCCTAAAGGTTCTAGTATGTACTTCTAAGGAAACTCTCAAAATGTGGTAAAACTCTTTTAATACACAATTACCTCTCCGGGAAATGAATATGAACGTGTAACAAACAGTTGAAACACAAGTAAATAGAATCTAACTACATTTAATTCCCAGTTCAATTACGGAGATTACAGGAAGAAAGCTCTGAAAAGACGAGAATTCTCAAAATGTAAACAATTCCGGATATTTCAAGTGGCGTTTTCAGTAAATTGTGATTTCAAACATCAAGAATTCCTGTTTATAGAGCTCTGAACTTGTGTATAAAACTTATAAATGTGGAGAATACTGTTTATGTTTTCAATTGACGCTGAATTGGCGAGGCGACTTTTGACTGAAACAGTTCATATCCTGAAGGTTCTAGTATGTACTTCTAAGGAAACTGTCAAAATGTGGTAAAACTCTTCAAATACACAATTATCTTTCCAGGAAATGAATATGAACGTGTATCAAACAGTTGAAACACAAGCAAATAGAATCTAACTACATTTAAGGCCGAGTTCAATTACCGAGATTACTGGAAGAAAGTTGTGAAATGACGAGAATACTCATAATATTAACAAGTCCGGATATTTTAAATCGCGTTTTCAGTAAATTGTGATTTCATACATCAAGAATTCCTGTTTGTAGAGATCACGATTTGTGTATAAAGCTTTTAAATGAGGATAATACTGTTTATGTTTACAATTGAGGCTTACTTTGCCTCGTGTTTTTTGAATGAAACAGTGGATATCCTGAAGGTTCTTTATGTACTTCTAAGGAAACTGTCAAAATGTTGTAAAACTCTTTAAATACACGATTACCTCTCCAGGAAATGAATATGAACGTGTAACAAACAGTTGAAACACAAGGAAATAGAACCTAATTAAATTTAAGGCCGAGTTCAATTACCGAGATTACAGGTAGAAAGCTCTGAAAGGACAAGAATTCTCCTAATATTAAAAAGTCCGGCTATTTTAAGTGGAGTTTTCACTAAATTTGATTTCAAACATCAGGAATTACTGTTTATAAAGCTCAGAACTTGTGTATACAGCTTTTATATGTAGAGAATAGTGTTTATGTTTACAATTGAGGTTGAATTGGAGTGGCGTCTTTTGACGGAAACATTTCATATCCTAAAGGTTCTAGTATGTACTTCTAAGGAAACTCTCAAAATGTGGTAAAACTCTTTTAATACACAATTACCTCTCCGGGAAATGAATATGAACGTGTAACAAACAGTTGAAACACAAGTAAATAGAATCTAACTACATTTAATTCCCAGTTCAATTACGGAGATTACAAGAACAAAGCTCTGAAATGACGAGAATTCTCAAAATGTAAACAATTCCGGATATTTCAAGTGGCGTTTTCAGTAAATTGTGATTTAAAACATTAAGAATTCCTGTTTTGCCGAAACCGGTTTGGCTCAGTGGATAGAGCGTCGGCCTGCGGACTGAAGGGTCCCAGGTTCGATTCCGGTCAAGGGCATGTACCTGGGTTGCGGGCACATCCCCAGTGGGAGATGTGCGGGAGGCAGCTGATCGATGTTTCTCTCTCATCGATGTTTCTAACTTTCTATCTCTCTCCCTTCCTCTCTGTGAAAAATCAATAAAATATATTTAAAAATAAAAAAAAAAAAAAAAAAAAAAAAGAATTCCTGTTTATAGAGCTCTGAACTTGTGTATAAAACTTATAAATGTGGAGAATACTGTTTATGTTTTCAATTGACGCTGAATTGGCGAGGCGACTTTTGACTGAAACAGTTCATATCCTGAAGGTTCTAGTATGTACTTCTAAGGAAACTGTCAAAATGTGGTAAAACTCTTCAAATACACAATTATCTTTCCAGGAAATGAATATGAACGTGTAACAAACAGTTGAAACACAAGGAAATAGAATCTAACTACATTTAATTCCCAGTTCAATTACGGAGATTACAAGAACAACGCTCTGAAATGACGAGAATTCTCAAAATGTAAACAATTCCGGATATTTCAAGTGGCGTTTTCAGTAAATTGTGATTTCAAACATTAAGAATTCCCGTTTGTAGAGATCAGGATTTGTGTATAAAGCTTTTAAATGAGGATAATACTGTTTATGTTTACAACTGAGGCTTAATTTGCCACGTGTTTTTTGAACGAAACAGTGGATATCCTGAAGGTTCTTTATGTACTTCTAAGGAAACTGTCAAAATGTTGTAAAACTCTTTAAATACACGATTACCTCTCCAGGAAATGAATATGAACGTGTAACAAACAGTTGAAACACAAGGAAATAGAACCTAACTACATTTAAGGCCGAGTTCAATTACCGAGATTACAGGTAGAAAGCTCTGAAAGGACAAGAATTCTCTTAATATTAAAGAGTCCGGCTATTTTAAGTGGAGTTTTCACTAAATGGGATTTCAAACATCAGGAATTACTGTTTATAAAGCTCAGAACTTGTGTATAAAGCTTTTATATGTAGAGAATAGTGTTTATGTTTACAATTGAGGTTGAATTGGAGTGGCGTCTTTTGACTGAAACAGTTTATATCCTAAAGGTTCTAGTATGTACTTCTAAGGGAATTCTCAAAATGTGGTAAAACTCTTTTAATGCACAATTACCTCTCCAGAAAATGAATATGAACGTGGAGCAAACAGTTGAAACACAAGTAAATAGAATCTAACTACATTTAATTCCCAGTTCAATTACGGAGATTACAGGAAGAAAGCTCTGAAATGACGAGAATTCTCAAAATGTAAACAATTCCGGATATTTCAAGTGGCGTTTTCAGTAAATTGTGATTTCAAACATCAAGAATTCCTGTTTATAGAGCTCTGAACTTGTGTATAAAACTTATAAATGTGGAGAATACTGTTTATGTTTTCAATTGACGCTGAATTGGCGAGGCGACTTTTGACTGAAACAGTTCATATCCTGAAGGTTCTAGTATGTACTTCTAAGGAAACTGTCAAAATGTGGTAAAACTCTTCAAATACACAATTATCTTTCCAGGAAATGAATATGAACGTGTAACAAACAGTTGAAACACAAGTAAATAGAATCTAACTACATTTAATTCCCAGTTCAATTACGGAGATTACAAGAACAACGCTCTGAAATGACGAGAATTCTCAAAATGTAAACAATTCCGGATATTTCAAGTGGCGTTTTCAGTACATTGTGATTTCAAACATCAAGAATTCCTGTTTGTAGAGATCAGGATTTGTGTATAAAGCTTTTAAATGAGGATAATACTGTTTATGTTTACAATTGAGGCTTAAATTGCCACGTGTTTTTTGAACGAAACAGTGGATATCCTGAAGGTTCTTTATGTACTTCTAAGGAAACTGTGAAAATGTTGTAAAACTCTTTAAATACACGATTACCTCTCCAGGAAATGAATATGAACGTGTAACAAACAGTTGAAACACAAGGAAATCGAACCTAACTACATTTAAGGCCGAGTTCAATTACCGAGATTACAGGTAGAAAGCTATGAAAGGACAAGAATTCTCTTAATATTAAAAAGTCCGGCTATTTTAAGTGGAGTTTTCACTAAATGTGATTTCAAACATCAGGAATTACTGTTTATACAGCTCAGAACTTGTGTATAAAGCTTTTATATGTAGAGAATAGTGTTTATGTTTACAATTGAGGTTGAATTGGAGTGGCGTCTTTTGACTGAAACAGTTCATATCCTAAAGGTTCTAGTATGTACTTCTAAGGAAACTCTCAAAATGTGGTAAAACTCTTTTAATGCACAATTACCTCTCCAGGAAATGAATATGAACGTGTAACAAACAGTTGAAACACAAGTAAATAGAATCTAACTACATTTAATTCCCAGTTCAATTACGGAGATTACAGGAAGAAAGCTCTGAAATGACGAGAATTCTCAAAATGTAAACAATTCCGGATATTTCAAGTGGCGTTTTCAGTAAATTGTGATTTCAAACATTAAGAATTCCTGTTTATAGAGCTCTGAACTTGTGTATAAAACTTATAAATGTGGAGAATACTGTTTATGTTTTCAATTGACGCTGAATTGGCGAGGCGTCTTTTGACTGAAACAGTTCATATCCTGAAGGTTCTAGTATGTACTTCTAAGGAAACTGTCAAAATGTGGTAAAACTCTTCAAATACACAATTATCTTTCCAGGAAATGAATATGAACGTGTAACAAACAGTTGAAACACAAGCAAATAGAATCTAACTACATTTAAGGCCGAGTTCAATTACCGAGATTACTGGAAGAAAGTTGTGAAAGGACGAGAATACTCATAATATTAACAAGTCCGGATATTTTAAATCGCGTTTTCAGTAAATTGTGATTTCATACATCAAGAATTCCTGTTTGTAGAGATCACGATTTGTGTATAAAGCTTTTAAATGAGGATAATACTGTTTATGTTTACAATTGAGGCTTACTTTGCCTCGTGTTTTTTGAATGAAACAGTGGATATCCTGAAGGTTCTTTATGTACTTCTAAGGAAACTGTCAAAATGTTGTAAAACTCTTTAAATACACGATTACCTCTCCAGGAAATGAATATGAACGTGTAACAAACAGTTGAAACACAAGGAAATAGAACCTAATTAAATTTAAGGCCGAGTTCAATTACCGAGATTACAGGTAGAAAGCTCTGAAAGGACAAGAATTCTCCTAATATTAAAAAGTCCGGCTATTTTAAGTGGAGTTTTCACTAAATTTGATTTCAAACATCAGGAATTACTGTTTATAAAGCTCAGAACTTGTGTATACAGCTTTTATATGTAGAGAATAGTATTTATGTTTACAATTGAGGTTGAATTGGAGTGGCGTCTTTTGACGGAAACATTTCATATCCTAAAGGTTCTAGTATGTACTTCTAAGGAAACTCTCAAAATGTGGTAAAACTCTTTTAATACACAATTACCTCTCCAGGAAATGAATATGAACGTGTAACAAACAGTTGAAACACAAGTAAATAGAATCTAACTACATTTAATTCCCAGTTCAATTACGGAGATTACAAGAACAAAGCTCTGAAATGACGAGAATTCTCAAAATGTAAACAATTCCGGATATTTCAAGTGGCGTTTTCAGTAAATTGTGATTTCAAACATTAAGAATTCCTGTTTATAGAGCTCTGAACTTGTGTATAAAACTTATAAATGTGGAGAATACTGTTTATGTTTTCAATTGACGCTGAATTGGCGAGGCGACTTTTGACTGAAACAGTTCATATCCTGAAGGTTCTAGTATGTACTTCTAAGGAAACTGTCAAAATGTGGTAAAACTCTTCAAATACACAATTATCTTTCCAGGAAATGAATATGAACGTGTAACAAACAGTTGAAACACAAGGAAATAGAATCTAACTACATTTAATTCCCAGTTCAATTACGGAGATTACAAGAACAAAGCTCTGAAATGACGAGAATTCTCAAAATGTAAACAATTCCGGATATTTCAAGTGGCGTTTTCAGTAAATTGTGATTTCAAACATTAAGAATTCCTGTTTGTAGAGATCAGGATTTGTGTATAAAGCTTTTAAATGAGGATAATTCTGTTTATGTTTACAACTGAGGCTTAATTTGCCACGTGTTTTTTGAACGAAACAGTGGATATCCTGAAGGTTCTTTATGTACTTCTAAGGAAACTGTCAAAATGTTGTAAAACTCTTTAAATACACAATTACCTCTCCAGGAAATGAATATGAACGTGTAACAAACAGTTGAAACACAAGGAAATAGAACCTAACTACATTTAAGGCCGAGTTCAATTACTGAGATTACAGGTAGAAAGCTCTGAAAGGACAAGAATTCTCTTAATATTAAAGAGTCCGGCTATTTTAAGTGGAGTTTTCACTAAACGGGATTTCAAACATCAGGAATTACTGTTTATAAAGCTCAGAACTTGTGTATAAAGCTTTTATATGTAGAGAATAGTGTTTATGTTTACAATTGAGGTTGAATTGGAGTGGCGTCTTTTGACTGAAACAGTTTATATCCTAAAGGTTCTAGTATGTACTTCTAAGGGAACTCTCAAAATGTGGTAAAACTCTTTTAATACACAATTACCTCTCCAGAAAATGAATATGAACGTGTAGCAAACAGTTGAAACACAAGTAAATAGAATCTAACTACATTTAATTCCCAGTTCAATTACGGAGATTACAACAACAAAGCTCTCAAATGACGAGAATTCTCAAAATGTAAACAATTCCGGATATTTCAAGTGGCGTTTTCAGTAAATTTTGATTTCAAACATCAAGAATTCCTGTTTGTAGAGATCACGATTTGTGTATAAAGCTTTAAATGAGGATAATACTGTTTATGTTTACAATTGAGGCTTACTTTGCCTCGTGTTTTTTGAATGAAACAGTGGATATCCTGAAGGTTCTTTATGTACTTCTAAGGAAACTGTCAAAATGTTGTAAAACTCTTTAAATACACGATTACCTCTCCAGGAAATGAATATGAACGTGTAACAAACAGTTGAAACACAAGGAAATAGAACCTAATTACATTTAAGGCCGAGTTCAATTACCGAGATTACAGGTAGAAAGCTCTGAAAGGACAAGAATTCTCTTAATATTAAAGAGTCCGGCTATTTTAAGTGGAGTTTTCACTAAATGGGATTTCAAACATCAGGAATTACTGTTTATAAAGCTCAGAACTTGTGTATAAAGCTTTTATATGTAGAGAATAGTGTTTATGTTTACAATTGAGGTTGAATTGGAGTGGCGTCTTTTGACTGAAACAGTTTATATCCTAAAGGTTCTAGTATGTACTTCTAAGGGAACTCTCAAAATGTGGTAAAACTCTTTTAATACACAATTACCTCTCCAGAAAATGAATATGAACGTGTAGCAAACAGTTGAAACACAAGTAAATAGAATCTAACTACATTTAATTCCCAGTTCAATTACGGAGATTACAACAACAAAGCTCTGAAATGACGAGAATTCTCAAAATGTAAACAATTCCGGATATTTCAAGTGGCGTTTTCAGTAAATTGTGATTTCAAACATCAAGAATTCCTGTTTGTAGAGATCACGATTTGTGTATAAAGCTTTTAAATGAGGATAATACTGTTTATGTTTACAATTGAGGCTTACTTTGCCTCGTGTTTTTTGAATGAAACAGTGGATATCCTGAAGGTTCTTTATGTACTTCTAAGGAAACTGTCAAAATGTTGTAAAACTCTTTAAATACACGATTACCTCTCCAGGAAATGAATATGAACGTGTAACAAACAGTTGAAACACAAGGAAATAGAACCTAATTAAATTTAAGGCCGAGTTCAATTACCGAGATTACAGGTAGAAAGCTCTGAAAGGACAAGAATTCTCCTAATATTAAAAAGTCCGGCTATTTTAAGTGGAGTTTTCACTAAATTTGATTTCAAACATCAGGAATTACTGTTTATAAAGCTCAGAACTTGTGTATAAAGCTTTTATATGTAGAGAATAGTGTTTATGTTTACAATTGAGGTTGAATTGGAGTGGCGTCTTTTGACGGAAACATTTCATATCCTAAAGGTTCTAGTATGTACTTCTAAGGAAACTCTCAAAATGTGGTAAAACTCTTTTAATACACAATTACCTCTCCAGGAAATGAATATGAACGTGTAACAAACAGTTGAAACACAATAAATAGAATCTAACTACATTTAATTCCCAGTTCAATTACGGAGATTACAAGAACAAAGCTCTGAAATGACGAGAATTCTCAAAATGTAAACAATTCCGGATATTTCAAGTGGCGTTTTCAGTAAATTGTGATTTAAAACATTAAGAATTCCTGTTTATAGAGCTCTGAACTTGTCTATAAAACTTATAAATGTGGAGAATACTGTTTATGTTTTCAATTGACGCTGAATGGGCGAGGCGACTTTTGACTGAAACAGTTCATATCCTGAAGGTTCTAGTATGTACTTCTAAGAAAACTGTCAAAATGTGGTAAAACTCTTCAAATACACAATTATCTTTCCAGGAAATGAATATGAACGTGTAACAAACAGTTGAAACACAAGGAAATAGAATCTAACTACATTTAATTCCCAGTTCAATTACGGAGATTACAAGAACAAAGCTCTGAAATGACGAGAATTCTCAAAATGTAAACAATTCCGGATATTTCAAGTGGCGTTTTCAGTAAATTGTGATTTCAAACATTAAGAATTCCTGTTTGTAGAGATCAGGATTTGTGTATAAAGCTTTTAAATGAGGATAATACTGTTTATGTTTACAACTGAGGCTTAATTTGCCACGTGTTTTTTGAACGAAACAGTGGATATCCTGAAGGTTCTTTATGTACTTCTAAGGAAACTGTCAAAATGTTGTAAAACTCTTTAAATACACAATTACCTCTCCAGGAAATGAATATGAACGTGTAACAAACAGTTGAAACACAAGGAAATAGAACCTAACTACATTTAAGGCCGAGTTCAATTACCGAGATTACAGGTAGAAAGCTCTGAAAGGACAAGAATTCTCTTAATATTAAAGAGTCCGGCTATTTTAAGTGGAGTTTTCACTAAATGGGATTTCAAACATCAGGAATTACTGTTTATAAAGCTCAGAACTTGTGTATAAAGCTTTTATATGTAGAGAATAGTGTTTATGTTTACAATTGAGGTTGAATTGGAGTGGCGTCTTTTGACTGAAACAGTTTATATCCTAAAGGTTCTAGTATGTACTTCTAAGGGAACTCTCAAAATGTGGTAAAACTCTTTTAATGCACAATTACCTCTCCAGGAAATGAATATGAACGTGTAACAAACAGTTGAAACACAAGTAAATAGAATCTAACTACATTTAATTCCCAGTTCAATTACGGAGATTACAGGAAGAAAGCTCTGAAATGACGAGAATTCTCAAAATGTAAACAATTCCGGATATTTCAAGTGGCGTTTTCAGTAAATTGTGATTTCAAACATTAAGAATTCCTGTTTATAGAGCTCTGAACTTGTGTATAAAACTTATAAATGTGGAGAATACTGTTTATGTTTTCAATTGACGCTGAATTGGCGAGGCGTCTTTTGACTGAAACAGTTCATATCCTGAAGGTTCTAGTATGTACTTCTAAGGAAACTGTCAAAATGTGGTAAAACTCTTCAAATACACAATTATCTTTCCAGGAAATGAATATGAACGTGTAACAAACAGTTGAAACACAAGCAAATAGAATCTAACTACATTTAAGGCCGAGTTCAATTACCGAGATTACTGGAAGAAAGTTGTGAAAGGACGAGAATACTCATAATATTAACAAGTCCGGATATTTTAAATCGCGTTTTCAGTAAATTGTGATTTCATACATCAAGAATTCCTGTTTGTAGAGATCACGATTTGTGTATAAAGCTTTTAAATGAGGATAATACTGTTTATGTTTACAATTGAGGCTTACTTTGCCTCGTGTTTTTTGAATGAAACAGTGGATATCCTGAAGGTTCTTTATGTACTTCTAAGGAAACTGTCAAAATGTTGTAAAACTCTTTAAATACACGATTACCTCTCCAGGAAATGAATATGAACGTGTAACAAACAGTTGAAACACAAGGAAATAGAACCTAATTACATTTAAGGCCGAGTTCAATTACCGAGATTACAGGTAGAAAGCTCTGAAAGGACAAGAATTCTCCTAATATTAAAAAGTCCGGCTATTTTAAGTGGAGTTTTCACTAAATTTGATTTCAAACATCAGGAATTACTGTTTATAAAGCTCAGAACTTGTGTATAAAGCTTTTATATGTAGAGAATAGTGTTTATGTTTACAATTGAGGTTGAATTGGAGTGGCGTCTTTTGACGGAAACATTTCATATCCTAAAGGTTCTAGTATGTACTTCTAAGGAAACTCTCAAAATGTGGTAAAACTCTTTTAATACACAATTACCTCTCCAGGAAATGAATATGAACGTGTAACAAACAGTTGAAACACAAGTAAATAGAATCTAACTACATTTAATTCCCAGTTCAATTACGGAGATTACAAGAACAAAGCTCTGAAATGACGAGAATTCTCAAAATGTAAACAATTCCGGATATTTCAAGTGGCGTTTTCAGTAAATTGTGATTTCAAACATCAAGAATTCCTGTTTATAGAGCTCTGAACTTGTGTATAAAACTTATAAATGTGGAGAATACTGTTTATGTTTTCAATTGACGCTGAATTGGCGAGGCGACTTTTGACTGAAACAGTTCATATCCTGAAGGTTCTAGTATGTACTTCTAAGGAAACTGTCAAAATGTGGTAAAACTCTTCAAATACACAATTATCTTTCCAGGAAATGAATATGAACGTGTATCAAACAGTTGAAACACAAGCAAATAGAATCTAACTACATTTAAGGCCGAGTTCAATTACCGAGATTACTGGAAGAAAGTTGTGAAATGACGAGAATACTCATAATATTAACAAGTCCGGATATTTTAAATCGCGTTTTCAGTAAATTGTGATTTCATACATCAAGAATTCCTGTTTGTAGAGATCACGATTTGTGTATAAAGCTTTTAAATGAGGATAATACTGTTTATGTTTACAATTGAGGCTTACTTTGCCTCGTGTTTTTTGAATGAAACAGTGGATATCCTGAAGGTTCTTTATGTACTTCTAAGGAAACTGTCAAAATGTTGTAAAACTCTTTAAATACACGATTACCTCTCCAGGAAATGAATATGAACGTGTAACAAACAGTTGAAACACAAGGAAATAGAACCTAATTAAATTTAAGGCCGAGTTCAATTACCGAGATTACAGGTAGAAAGCTCTGAAAGGACAAGAATTCTCCTAATATTAAAAAGTCCGGCTATTTTAAGTGGAGTTTTCACTAAATTTGATTTCAAACATCAGGAATTACTGTTTATAAAGCTCAGAACTTGTGTATACAGCTTTTATATGTAGAGAATAGTGTTTATGTTTACAATTGAGGTTGAATTGGAGTGGCGTCTTTTGACGGAAACATTTCATATCCTAAAGGTTCTAGTATGTACTTCTAAGGAAACTCTCAAAATGTGGTAAAACTCTTTTAATACACAATTACCTCTCCGGGAAATGAATATGAACGTGTAACAAACAGTTGAAACACAAGTAAATAGAATCTAACTACATTTAATTCCCAGTTCAATTACGGAGATTACAAGAACAAAGCTCTGAAATGACGAGAATTCTCAAAATGTAAACAATTCCGGATATTTCAAGTGGCGTTTTCAGTAAATTGTGATTTAAAACATTAAGAATTCCTGTTTTGCCGAAACCGGTTTGGCTCAGTGGATAGAGCGTCGGCCTGCGGACTGAAGGGTCCCAGGTTCGATTCCGGTCAAGGGCATGTACCTGGGTTGCGGGCACATCCCCAGTGGGAGATGTGCGGGAGGCAGCTGATCGATGTTTCTCTCTCATCGATGTTTCTAACTTTCTATCTCTCTCCCTTCCTCTCTGTGAAAAATCAATAAAATATATTTAAAAATAAAAAAAAAAAAAAAAAAAAAAAAGAATTCCTGTTTATAGAGCTCTGAACTTGTGTATAAAACTTATAAATGTGGAGAATACTGTTTATGTTTTCAATTGACGCTGAATTGGCGAGGCGACTTTTGACTGAAACAGTTCATATCCTGAAGGTTCTAGTATGTACTTCTAAGGAAACTGTCAAAATGTGGTAAAACTCTTCAAATACACAATTATCTTTCCAGGAAATGAATATGAACGTGTAACAAACAGTTGAAACACAAGGAAATAGAATCTAACTACATTTAATTCCCAGTTCAATTACGGAGATTACAAGAACAAAGCTCTGAAATGACGAGAATTCTCAAAATGTAAACAATTCCGGATATTTCAAGTGGCGTTTTCAGTAAATTGTGATTTCAAACATTAAGAATTCCCGTTTGTAGAGATCAGGATTTGTGTATAAAGCTTTTAAATGAGGATAATACTGTTTATGTTTACAACTGAGGCTTAATTTGCCACGTGTTTTTTGAACGAAACAGTGGATATCCTGAAGGTTCTTTATGTACTTCTAAGGAAACTGTCAAAATGTTGTAAAACTCTTTAAATACACGATTACCTCTCCAGGAAATGAATATGAACGTGTAACAAACAGTTGAAACACAAGGAAATAGAACCTAACTACATTTAAGGCCGAGTTCAATTACCGAGATTACAGGTAGAAAGCTCTGAAAGGACAAGAATTCTCTTAATATTAAAGAGTCCGGCTATTTTAAGTGGAGTTTTCACTAAATGGGATTTCAAACATCAGGAATTACTGTTTATAAAGCTCAGAACTTGTGTATAAAGCTTTTATATGTAGAGAATAGTGTTTATGTTTACAATTGAGGTTGAATTGGAGTGGCGTCTTTTGACTGAAACAGTTTATATCCTAAAGGTTCTAGTATGTACTTCTAAGGGAATTCTCAAAATGTGGTAAAACTCTTTTAATGCACAATTACCTCTCCAGAAAATGAATATGAACGTGGAGCAAACAGTTGAAACACAAGTAAATAGAATCTAACTACATTTAATTCCCAGTTCAATTACGGAGATTACAGGAAGAAAGCTCTGAAATGACGAGAATTCTCAAAATGTAAACAATTCCGGATATTTCAAGTGGCGTTTTCAGTAAATTGTGATTTCAAACATCAAGAATTCCTGTTTATAGAGCTCTGAACTTGTGTATAAAACTTATAAATGTGGAGAATACTGTTTATGTTTTCAATTGACGCTGAATTGGCGAGGCGACTTTTGACTGAAACAGTTCATATCCTGAAGGTTCTAGTATGTACTTCTAAGGAAACTGTCAAAATGTGGTAAAACTCTTCAAATACACAATTATCTTTCCAGGAAATGAATATGAACGTGTAACAAACAGTTGAAACACAAGTAAATAGAATCTAACTACATTTAATTCCCAGTTCAATTACGGAGATTACAAGAACAACGCTCTGAAATGACGAGAATTCTCAAAATGTAAACAATTCCGGATATTTCAAGTGGCGTTTTCAGTACATTGTGATTTCAAACATCAAGAATTCCTGTTTGTAGAGATCAGGATTTGTGTATAAAGCTTTTAAATGAGGATAATACTGTTTATGTTTACAATTGAGGCTTAAATTGCCACGTGTTTTTTGAACGAAACAGTGGATATCCTGAAGGTTCTTTATGTACTTCTAAGGAAACTGTGAAAATGTTGTAAAACTCTTTAAATACACGATTACCTCTCCAGGAAATGAATATGAACGTGTAACAAACAGTTGAAACACAAGGAAATCGAACCTAACTACATTTAAGGCCGAGTTCAATTACCGAGATTACAGGTAGAAAGCTATGAAAGGACAAGAATTCTCTTAATATTAAAAAGTCCGGCTATTTTAAGTGGAGTTTTCACTAAATGTGATTTCAAACATCAGGAATTACTGTTTATACAGCTCAGAACTTGTGTATAAAGCTTTTATATGTAGAGAATAGTGTTTATGTTTACAATTGAGGTTGAATTGGAGTGGCGTCTTTTGACTGAAACAGTTCATATCCTAAAGGTTCTAGTATGTACTTCTAAGGAAACTCTCAAAATGTGGTAAAACTCTTTTAATGCACAATTACCTCTCCAGGAAATGAATATGAACGTGTAACAAACAGTTGAAACACAAGTAAATAGAATCTAACTACATTTAATTCCCAGTTCAATTACGGAGATTACAGGAAGAAAGCTCTGAAATGACGAGAATTCTCAAAATGTAAACAATTCCGGATATTTCAAGTGGCGTTTTCAGTAAATTGTGATTTCAAACATTAAGAATTCCTGTTTATAGAGCTCTGAACTTGTGTATAAAACTTATAAATGTGGAGAATACTGTTTATGTTTTCAATTGACGCTGAATTGGCGAGGCGTCTTTTGACTGAAACAGTTCATATCCTGAAGGTTCTAGTATGTACTTCTAAGGAAACTGTCAAAATGTGGTAAAACTCTTCAAATACACAATTATCTTTCCAGGAAATGAATATGAACGTGTAACAAACAGTTGAAACACAAGCAAATAGAATCTAACTACATTTAAGGCCGAGTTCAATTACCGAGATTACTGGAAGAAAGTTGTGAAAGGACGAGAATACTCATAATATTAACAAGTCCGGATATTTTAAATCGCGTTTTCAGTAAATTGTGATTTCATACATCAAGAATTCCTGTTTGTAGAGATCACGATTTGTGTATAAAGCTTTTAAATGAGGATAATACTGTTTATGTTTACAATTGAGGCTTACTTTGCCTCGTGTTTTTTGAATGAAACAGTGGATATCCTGAAGGTTCTTTATGTACTTCTAAGGAAACTGTCAAAATGTTGTAAAACTCTTTAAATACACGATTACCTCTCCAGGAAATGAATATGAACGTGTAACAAACAGTTGAAACACAAGGAAATAGAACCTAATTAAATTTAAGGCCGAGTTCAATTACCGAGATTACAGGTAGAAAGCTCTGAAAGGACAAGAATTCTCCTAATATTAAAAAGTCCGGCTATTTTAAGTGGAGTTTTCACTAAATTTGATTTCAAACATCAGGAATTACTGTTTATAAAGCTCAGAACTTGTGTATACAGCTTTTATATGTAGAGAATAGTATTTATGTTTACAATTGAGGTTGAATTGGAGTGGCGTCTTTTGACGGAAACATTTCATATCCTAAAGGTTCTAGTATGTACTTCTAAGGAAACTCTCAAAATGTGGTAAAACTCTTTTAATACACAATTACCTCTCCAGGAAATGAATATGAACGTGTAACAAACAGTTGAAACACAAGTAAATAGAATCTAACTACATTTAATTCCCAGTTCAATTACGGAGATTACAAGAACAAAGCTCTGAAATGACGAGAATTCTCAAAATGTAAACAATTCCGGATATTTCAAGTGGCGTTTTCAGTAAATTGTGATTTCAAACATTAAGAATTCCTGTTTATAGAGCTCTGAACTTGTGTATAAAACTTATAAATGTGGAGAATACTGTTTATGTTTTCAATTGACGCTGAATTGGCGAGGCGACTTTTGACTGAAACAGTTCATATCCTGAAGGTTCTAGTATGTACTTCTAAGGAAACTGTCAAAATGTGGTAAAACTCTTCAAATACACAATTATCTTTCCAGGAAATGAATATGAACGTGTAACAAACAGTTGAAACACAAGGAAATAGAATCTAACTACATTTAATTCCCAGTTCAATTACGGAGATTACAAGAACAAAGCTCTGAAATGACGAGAATTCTCAAAATGTAAACAATTCCGGATATTTCAAGTGGCGTTTTCAGTAAATTGTGATTTCAAACATTAAGAATTCCTGTTTGTAGAGATCAGGATTTGTGTATAAAGCTTTTAAATGAGGATAATACTGTTTATGTTTACAACTGAGGCTTAATTTGCCACGTGTTTTTTGAACGAAACAGTGGATATCCTGAAGGTTCTTTATGTACTTCTAAGGAAACTGTCAAAATGTTGTAAAACTCTTTAAATACACAATTACCTCTCCAGGAAATGAATATGAACGTGTAACAAACAGTTGAAACACAAGGAAATAGAACCTAACTACATTTAAGGCCGAGTTCAATTACCGAGATTACAGGTAGAAAGCTCTGAAAGGACAAGAATTCTCTTAATATTAAAGAGTCCGGCTATTTTAAGTGGAGTTTTCACTAAATGGGATTTCAAACATCAGGAATTACTGTTTATAAAGCTCAGAACTTGTGTATAAAGCTTTTATATGTAGAGAATAGTGTTTATGTTTACAATTGAGGTTGAATTGGAGTGGCATCTTTTGACTGAAACAGTTTATATCCTAAAGGTTCTAGTATGTAATTCTAAGGGAATTCTCAAAATGTGGTAAAACTCTTTTAATACACAATTACCTCTCCAGAAAATGAATATGAACGTGGAGCAAACAGTTGAAACACAAGTAAATAGAATCTAACTACATTTAATTCCCAGTTCAATTACGGAGATTACAGGAAGAAAGCTCTGAAATGACGAGAATTCTCAAAATGTAAACAATTCCGGATATTTCAAGTGGCGTTTTCAGTAAATTGTGATTTCAAACATCAAGAATTCCTGTTTATAGAGCTCTGAACTTGTGTATAAAACTTATAAATGTGGAGAATACTGTTTATGTTTTCAATTGACGCTGAATTGGCGAGGCGTCTTTTAACTGAAACAGTTCATATCCTGAAGGTTCTAGTATGTACTTCTAAGGAAACTGTCAAAATGTGGTAAAACTCTTCAAATACACAATTATCTTTCCAGGAAATGAATATGAACGTGTAACAAACAGTTGAAACACAAGTAAATAGAATCTAACTACATTTAATTCCCAGTTCAATTACGGAGATTACAAGAACAAAGCTCTGAAATGACGAGAATTCTCAAAATGTAAACAATTCCGGATATTTCAAGTGGCGTTTTCAGTACATTGTGATTTCAAACATCAAGAATTCCTGTTTGTAGAGATCACGATTTGTGTATAAAGCTTTTAAATGAGGATAATACTGTTTATGTTTACAATTGAGGCTTACTTTGCCTCGTGTTTTTTGAATGAAACAGTGGATATCCTGAAGGTTCTTTATGTACTTCTAAGGAAACTGTCAAAATGTTGTAAAACTCTTTAAATACACGATTACCTCTCCAGGAAATGAATATGAACGTGTAACAAACACTTGAAACACAAGGAAATAGAACCTAATTAAATTTAAGGCCGAGTTCAATTACCGAGATTACAGGTAGAAAGCTCTGAAAGGACAAGAATTCTCCTAATATTAAAAAGTCCGGCTATTTTAAGTGGAGTTTTCACTAAATTTGATTTCAAACATCAGGAATTACTGTTTATAAAGCTCAGAACTTGTGTATAAAGCTTTTATATGTAGAGAATAGTGTTTATGTTTACAATTGAGGTTGAATTGGAGTGGCGTCTTTTGACTGAAACAGTTTATATCCTAAAGGTTCTAGTATGTACTTCTAAGGGAACTCTCAAAATGTGGTAAAACTCTTTTAATACACAATTACTTCTCCAGAAAATGAATATGAACGTGTAGCAAACAGTTGAAACACAAGTAAGTAGAATCTAACTACATTTAATTCCCAGTTCAATTACAGAGATTACAGGAAGAAAGCTCTGAAATGACGAGAATTCTCAAAATGTAAACAATTCCGGATATTTCAAGAGGCGTTTTCAGTAAATTGTGATTTCAAACATTAAGAATTCCTGTTTATAGAGCTCTGAACTTGTGTATAAAACTTATAAATGTGGAGAATACTGTTTATGTTTTCAATTGACGCTGAATTGGCGAGGCGACTTTTGACTGAAACAGTTCATATCCTGAAGGTTCTAGTATGTACTTCTAAGGAAACTGTCAAAATGTGGTAAAACTCTTCAAATACACAATTATCTTTCCAGGAAATGAATATGAACGTGTAACAAACAGTTGAAACACAAGGAAATAGAATCTAACTACATTTAATTCCCAGTTCAATTACGGAGATTACAAGAACAAAGCTCTGAAATGACGAGAATTCTCAAAATGTAAACAATTCCGGATATTTCAAGTGGCGTTTTCAGTAAATTGTGATTTCAAACATTAAGAATTCCTGTTTGTAGAGATCAGGATTTGTGTATAAAGCTTTTAAATGAGGATAATTCTGTTTATGTTTACAACTGAGGCTTAATTTGCCACGTGTTTTTTGAACGAAACAGTGGATATCCTGAAGGTTCTTTATGTACTTCTAAGTAAACTGTCAAAATGTTGTAAAACTCTTTAAATACACAATTACCTCTCCAGGAAATGAATATGAACGTGTAACAAACAGTTGAAACACAAGGAAATAGAACCTAACTACATTTAAGGCCGAGTTCAATTACTGAGATTACAGGTAGAAAGCTCTGAAAGGACAAGAATTCTCTTAATATTAAAGAGTCCGGCTATTTTAAGTGGAGTTTTCACTAAACGGGATTTCAAACATCAGGAATTACTGTTTATAAAGCTCAGAACTTGTGTATAAAGCTTTTATATGTAGAGAATAGTGTTTATGTTTACAATTGAGGTTGAATTGGAGTGGCGTCTTTTGACTGAAACAGTTTATATCCTAAAGGTTCTAGTATGTACTTCTAAGGGAACTCTCAAAATGTGGTAAAACTCTTTTAATACACAATTACCTCTCCAGAAAATGAATATGAACGTGTAGCAAACAGTTGAAACACAAGTAAATAGAATCTAACTACATTTAATTCCCAGTTCAATTACGGAGATTACAACAACAAAGCTCTCAAATGACGAGAATTCTCAAAATGTAAACAATTCCGGATATTTCAAGTGGCGTTTTCAGTAAATTTTGATTTCAAACATCAAGAATTCCTGTTTGTAGAGATCACGATTTGTGTATAAAGCTTTAAATGAGGATAATACTGTTTATGTTTACAATTGAGGCTTACTTTGCCTCGTGTTTTTTGAATGAAACAGTGGATATCCTGAAGGTTCTTTATGTACTTCTAAGGAAACTGTCAAAATGTTGTAAAACTCTTTAAATACACGATTACCTCTCCAGGAAATGAATATGAACGTGTAACAAACAGTTGAAACACAAGGAAATAGAACCTAATTACATTTAAGGCCGAGTTCAATTACCGAGATTACAGGTAGAAAGCTCTGAAAGGACAAGAATTCTCTTAATATTAAAGAGTCCGGCTATTTTAAGTGGAGTTTTCACTAAATGGGATTTCAAACATCAGGAATTACTGTTTATAAAGCTCAGAACTTGTGTATAAAGCTTTTATATGTAGAGAATAGTGTTTATGTTTACAATTGAGGTTGAATTGGAGTGGCGTCTTTTGACTGAAACAGTTTATATCCTAAAGGTTCTAGTATGTACTTCTAAGGGAACTCTCAAAATGTGGTAAAACTCTTTTAATACACAATTACCTCTCCAGAAAATGAATATGAACGTGTAGCAAACAGTTGAAACACAAGTAAATAGAATCTAACTACATTTAATTCCCAGTTCAATTACGGAGATTACAACAACAAAGCTCTGAAATGACGAGAATTCTCAAAATGTAAACAATTCCGGATATTTCAAGTGGCGTTTTCAGTAAATTGTGATTTCAAACATCAAGAATTCCTGTTTGTAGAGATCACGATTTGTGTATAAAGCTTTTAAATGAGGATAATACTGTTTATGTTTACAATTGAGGCTTACTTTGCCTCGTGTTTTTTGAATGAAACAGTGGATATCCTGAAGGTTCTTTATGTACTTCTAAGGAAACTGTCAAAATGTTGTAAAACTCTTTAAATACACGATTACCTCTCCAGGAAATGAATATGAACGTGTAACAAACAGTTGAAACACAAGGAAATAGAACCTAATTAAATTTAAGGCCGAGTTCAATTACCGAGATTACAGGTAGAAAGCTCTGAAAGGACAAGAATTCTCCTAATATTAAAAAGTCCGGCTATTTTAAGTGGAGTTTTCACTAAATTTGATTTCAAACATCAGGAATTACTGTTTATAAAGCTCAGAACTTGTGTATAAAGCTTTTATATGTAGAGAATAGTGTTTATGTTTACAATTGAGGTTGAATTGGAGTGGCGTCTTTTGACGGAAACATTTCATATCCTAAAGGTTCTAGTATGTACTTCTAAGGAAACTCTCAAAATGTGGTAAAACTCTTTTAATACACAATTACCTCTCCAGGAAATGAATATGAACGTGTAACAAACAGTTGAAACACAATAAATAGAATCTAACTACATTTAATTCCCAGTTCAATTACGGAGATTACAAGAACAAAGCTCTGAAATGACGAGAATTCTCAAAATGTAAACAATTCCGGATATTTCAAGTGGCGTTTTCAGTAAATTGTGATTTCAAACATTAAGAATTCCTGTTTATAGAGCTCTGAACTTGTCTATAAAACTTATAAATGTGGAGAATACTGTTTATGTTTTCAATTGACGCTGAATGGGCGAGGCGACTTTTGACTGAAACAGTTCATATCCTGAAGGTTCTAGTATGTACTTCTAAGAAAACTGTCAAAATGTGGTAAAACTCTTCAAATACACAATTATCTTTCCAGGAAATGAATATGAACGTGTAACAAACAGTTGAAACACAAGGAAATAGAATCTAACTACATTTAATTCCCAGTTCAATTACGGAGATTACAAGAACAAAGCTCTGAAATGACGAGAATTCTCAAAATGTAAACAATTCCGGATATTTCAAGTGGCGTTTTCAGTAAATTGTGATTTCAAACATTAAGAATTCCTGTTTGTAGAGATCAGGATTTGTGTATAAAGCTTTTAAATGAGGATAATACTGTTTATGTTTACAACTGAGGCTTAATTTGCCACGTGTTTTTTGAACGAAACAGTGGATATCCTGAAGGTTCTTTATGTACTTCTAAGGAAACTGTCAAAATGTTGTAAAACTCTTTAAATACACAATTACCTCTCCAGGAAATGAATATGAACGTGTAACAAACAGTTGAAACACAAGGAAATAGAACCTAACTACATTTAAGGCCGAGTTCAATTACTGAGATTACAGGTAGAAAGCTCTGAAAGGACAAGAATTCTCTTAATATTAAAGAGTCCGGCTATTTTAAGTGGAGTTTTCACTAAATGGGATTTCAAACATCAGGAATTACTGTTTATAAAGCTCAGAACTTGTGTATAAAGCTTTTATATGTAGAGAATAGTGTTTATGTTTACAATTGAGGTTGAATTGGAGTGGCGTCTTTTGACTGAAACAGTTTATATCCTAAAGGTTCTAGTATGTACTTCTAAGGGAACTCTCAAAATGTGGTAAAACTCTTTTAATGCACAATTACCTCTCCAGGAAATGAATATGAACGTGTAACAAACAGTTGAAACACAAGTAAATAGAATCTAACTACATTTAATTCCCAGTTCAATTACGGAGATTACAGGAAGAAAGCTCTGAAATGACGAGAATTCTCAAAATGTAAACAATTCCGGATATTTCAAGTGGCGTTTTCAGTAAATTGTGATTTCAAACATTAAGAATTCCTGTTTATAGAGCTCTGAACTTGTGTATAAAACTTATAAATGTGGAGAATACTGTTTATGTTTTCAATTGACGCTGAATTGGCGAGGCGTCTTTTGACTGAAACAGTTCATATCCTGAAGGTTCTAGTATGTACTTCTAAGGAAACTGTCAAAATGTGGTAAAACTCTTCAAATACACAATTATCTTTCCAGGAAATGAATATGAACGTGTAACAAACAGTTGAAACACAAGCAAATAGAATCTAACTACATTTAAGGCCGAGTTCAATTACCGAGATTACTGGAAGAAAGTTGTGAAAGGACGAGAATACTCATAATATTAACAAGTCCGGATATTTTAAATCGCGTTTTCAGTAAATTGTGATTTCATACATCAAGAATTCCTGTTTGTAGAGATCACGATTTGTGTATAAAGCTTTTAAATGAGGATAATACTGTTTATGTTTACAATTGAGGCTTACTTTGCCTCGTGTTTTTTGAATGAAACAGTGGATATCCTGAAGGTTCTTTATGTACTTCTAAGGAAACTGTCAAAATGTTGTAAAACTCTTTAAATACACGATTACCTCTCCAGGAAATGAATATGAACGTGTAACAAACAGTTGAAACACAAGGAAATAGAACCTAATTACATTTAAGGCCGAGTTCAATTACCGAGATTACAGGTAGAAAGCTCTGAAAGGACAAGAATTCTCCTAATATTAAAAAGTCCGGCTATTTTAAGTGGAGTTTTCACTAAATTTGATTTCAAACATCAGGAATTACTGTTTATAAAGCTCAGAACTTGTGTATAAAGCTTTTATATGTAGAGAATAGTGTTTATGTTTACAATTGAGGTTGAATTGGAGTGGCGTCTTTTGACGGAAACATTTCATATCCTAAAGGTTCTAGTATGTACTTCTAAGGAAACTCTCAAAATGTGGTAAAACTCTTTTAATACACAATTACCTCTCCAGGAAATGAATATGAACGTGTAACAAACAGTTGAAACACAAGTAAATAGAATCTAACTACATTTAATTCCCAGTTCAATTACGGAGATTACAAGAACAAAGCTCTGAAATGACGAGAATTCTCAAAATGTAAACAATTCCGGATATTTCAAGTGGCGTTTTCAGTAAATTGTGATTTCAAACATTAAGAATTCCTGTTTATAGAGCTCTGAACTTGTGTATAAAACTTATAAATGTGGAGAATACTGTTTATGTTTTCAATTGACGCTGAATTGGCGAGGCGACTTTTGACTGAAACAGTTCATATCCTGAAGGTTCTAGTATGTACTTCTAAGGAAACTGTCAAAATGTGGTAAAACTCTTCAAATACACAATTATCTTTCCAGGAAATGAATATGAACGTGTAACAAACAGTTGAAACACAAGGAAATAGAATCTAACTACATTTAATTCCCAGTTCAATTACGGAGATTACAAGAACAAAGCTCTGAAATGACGAGAATTCTCAAAATGTAAACAATTCCGGATATTTCAAGTGGCGTTTTCAGTAAATTGTGATTTCAAACATTAAGAATTCCTGTTTGTAGAGATCAGGATTTGTGTATAAAGCTTTTAAATGAGGATAATACTGTTTATGTTTACAACTGAGGCTTAATTTGCCACGTGTTTTTTGAACGAAACAGTGGATATCCTGAAGGTTCTTTATGTACTTCTAAGTAAACTGTCAAAATGTTGTAAAACTCTTTAAATACACAATTACCTCTCCAGGAAATGAATATGAACGTGTAACAAACAGTTGAAACACAAGGAAATAGAACCTAACTACATTTAAGGCCGAGTTCAATTACTGAGATTACAGGTAGAAAGCTCTGAAAGGACAAGAATTCTCTTAATATTAAAGAGTCCGGCTATTTTAAGTGGAGTTTTCACTAAACGGGATTTCAAACATCAGGAATTACTGTTTATAAAGCTCAGAACTTGTGTATAAAGCTTTTATATGTAGAGAATAGTGTTTATGTTTACAATTGAGGTTGAATTGGAGTGGCGTCTTTTGACTGAAACAGTTTATATCCTAAAGGTTCTAGTATGTACTTCTAAGGAAACTCTCAAAATGTGGTAAAACTCTTTTAATACACAATTACCTCTCCAGAAAATGAATATGAACGTGTAGCAAACAGTTGAAACACAAGTAAATAGAATCTAACTACATTTAATTCCCAGTTCAATTACGGAGATTACAGGAAGAAAGCTCTGAAATGACGAGAATTCTCAAAATGTAAACAATTCCGGATATTTCAAGTGGCGTTTTCAGTAAATTGTGATTTCAAACATCAAGAATTCCTGTTTATAGAGCTCTGAACTTGTGTATAAAACTTATAAATGTGGAGAATACTGTTTATGTTTTCAATTGACGCTGAATTGGCGAGGCGTCTTTTAACTGAAACAGTTCATATCCTGAAGGTTCTAGTATGTACTTCTAAGGAAACTGTCAAAATGTGGTAAAACTCTTCAAATACACAATTATCTTTCCAGGAAATGAATATGAACGTGTAACAAACAGTTGAAACACAAGTAAATAGAATCTAACTACATTTAATTCCCAGTTCAATTACGGAGATTACAAGAACAAAGCTCTGAAATGACGAGAATTCTCAAAATGTAAACAATTCCGGATATTTCAAGTGGCGTTTTCAGTACATTGTGATTTCAAACATCAAGAATTCCTGTTTGTAGAGATCACGATTTGTGTATAAAGCTTTTAAATGAGGATAATACTGTTTATGTTTACAATTGAGGCTTACTTTGCCTCGTGTTTTTTGAATGAAACAGTGGATATCCTGAAGGTTCTTTATGTACTTCTAAGGAAACTGTCAAAATGTTGTAAAACTCTTTAAATACACGATTACCTCTCCAGGAAATGAATATGAACGTGTAACAAACAGTTGAAACACAAGGAAATAGAACCTAATTACATTTAAGGCCGAGTTCAATTACCGAGATTACAGGTAGAAAGCTCTGAAAGGACAAGAATTCTCCTAATATTAAAAAGTCCGGCTATTTTAAGTGGAGTTTTCACTAAATTTGATTTCAAACATCAGGAATTACTGTTTATAAAGCTCAGAACTTGTGTATAAAGCTTTTATATGTAGAGAATAGTGTTTATGTTTACAATTGAGGTTGAATTGGAGTGGCGTCTTTTGACGGAAACATTTCATATCCTAAAGGTTCTAGTATGTACTTCTAAGGAAACTCTCAAAATGTGGTAAAACTCTTTTAATACACAATTACCTCTCCAGGAAATGAATATGAACGTGTAACAAACAGTTGAAACACAAGTAAATAGAATCTAACTACATTTAATTCCCAGTTCAATTACGGAGATTACAAGAACAAAGCTCTGAAATGACGAGAATTCTCAAAATGTAAACAATTCCGGATATTTCAAGTGGCGTTTTCAGTAAATTGTGATTTCAAACATCAAGAATTCCTGTTTATAGAGCTCTGAACTTGTGTATAAAACTTATAAATGTGGAGAATACTGTTTATGTTTTCAATTGACGCTGAATGGGCGAGGCGACTTTTGACTGAAACAGTTCATATCCTGAAGGTTCTAGTATGTACTTCTAAGGAAACTGTCAAAATGTGGTAAAACTCTTCAAATACACAATTATCTTTCCAGGAAATGAATATGAACGTGTAACAAACAGTTGAAACACAAGGAAATAGAATCTAACTACATTTAATTCCCAGTTCAATTACGGAGATTACAAGAACAAAGCTCTGAAATGACGAGAATTCTCAAAATGTAAACAATTCCGGATATTTCAAGTGGCGTTTTCAGTAAATTGTGATTTCAAACATTAAGAATTCCTGTTTGTAGAGATCAGGATTTGTGTATAAAGCTTTTAAATGAGGATAATACTGTTTATGTTTACAACTGAGGCTTAATTTGCCACGTGTTTTTTGAACGAAACAGTGGATATCCTGAAGGTTCTTTATGTACTTCTAAGGAAACTGTCAAAATGTTGTAAAACTCTTTAAATACACAATTACCTCTCCAGGAAATGAATATGAACGTGTAACAAACAGTTGAAACACAAGGAAATAGAACCTAACTACATTTAAGGCCGAGTTCAATTACTGAGATTACAGGTAGAAAGCTCTGAAAGGACAAGAATTCTCTTAATATTAAAGAGTCCGGCTATTTTAAGTGGAGTTTTCACTAAACGGGATTTCAAACATCAGGAATTACTGTTTATAAAGCTCAGAACTTGTGTATAAAGCTTTTATATGTAGAGAATAGTGTTTATGTTTACAATTGAGGTTGAATTGGAGTGGCGTCTTTTGACTGAAACAGTTTATATCCTAAAGGTTCTAGTATGTACTTCTAAGGGAACTCTCAAAATGTGGTAAAACTCTTTTAATACACAATTACCTCTCCAGAAAATGAATATGAACGTGTAGCAAACAGTTGAAACACAAGTAAATAGAATCTAACTACATTTAATTCCCAGTTCAATTACGGAGATTACAGGAAGAAAGCTCTGAAATGACGAGAATTCTCAAAATGTAAACAATTCCGGATATTTCAAGTGGCGTTTTCAGTAAATTGTGATTTCAAACATCAAGAATTCCTGTTTATAGAGCTCTGAACTTGTGTATAAAACTTATAAATGTGGAGAATACTGTTTATGTTTTCAATTGACGCTGAATTGGCGAGGCGTCTTTTAACTGAAACAGTTCATATCCTGAAGGTTCTAGTATGTACTTCTAAGGAAACTGTCAAAATGTGGTAAAACTCTTCAAATACACAATTATCTTTCCAGGAAATGAATATGAACGTGTAACAAACAGTTGAAACACAAGTAAATAGAATCTAACTACATTTAATTCCCAGTTCAATTACGGAGATTACAAGAACAAAGCTCTGAAATGACGAGAATTCTCAAAATGTAAACAATTCCGGATATTTCAAGTGGCGTTTTCAGTACATTGTGATTTCAAACATCAAGAATTCCTGTTTGTAGAGATCACGATTTGTGTATAAAGCTTTTAAATGAGGATAATACTGTTTATGTTTACAATTGAGGCTTACTTTGCCTCGTGTTTTTTGAATGAAACAGTGGATATCCTGAAGGTTCTTTATGTACTTCTAAGGAAACTGTCAAAATGTTGTAAAACTCTTTAAATACACGATTACCTCTCCAGGAAATGAATATGAACGTGTAACAAACACTTGAAACACAAGGAAATAGAACCTAATTAAATTTAAGGCCGAGTTCAATTACCGAGATTACAGGTAGAAAGCTCTGAAAGGACAAGAATTCTCCTAATATTAAAAAGTCCGGCTATTTTAAGTGGAGTTTTCACTAAATTTGATTTCAAACATCAGGAATTACTGTTTATAAAGCTCAGAACTTGTGTATAAAGCTTTTATATGTAGAGAATAGTGTTTATGTTTACAATTGAGGTTGAATTGGAGTGGCGTCTTTTGACTGAAACAGTTCATATCCTAAAGGTTCTAGTATGTACTTCTAAGGAAACTCTCAAAATGTGGTAAAACTCTTTTAATACACAATTACCTCTCCAGGAAATGAATATGAACGTGTAACAAACAGTTGAAACACAAGTAAATAGAATCTAACTACATTTAATTCCCAGTTCAATTACGGAGATTACAAGAACAAAGCTCTGAAATGACGAGAATTCTCAAAATGTAAACAATTCCGGATATTTCAAGTGGCGTTTTCAGTAAATTGTGATTTCAAACATCAAGAATTCCTGTTTATAGAGCTCTGAACTTGTGTATAAAACTTATAAATGTGGAGAATACTGTTTATGTTTTCAATTGACGCTGAATGGGCGAGGCGACTTTTGACTGAAACAGTTCATATCCTGAAGGTTCTAGTATGTACTTCTAAGAAAACTGTCAAAATGTGGTAAAACTCTTCAAATACACAATTATCTTTCCAGGAAATGAATATGAACGTGTAACAAACAGTTGAAACACAAGGAAATAGAATCTAACTACATTTAATTCCCAGTTCAATTACGGAGATTACAAGAACAAAGCTCTGAAATGACGAGAATTCTCAAAATGTAAACAATTCCGGATATTTCAAGTGGCGTTTTCAGTAAATTGTGATTTCAAACATTAAGAATTCCTGTTTGTAGAGATCAGGATTTGTGTATAAAGCTTTTAAATGAGGATAATACTGTTTATGTTTACAACTGAGGCTTAATTTGCCACGTGTTTTTTGAACGAAACAGTGGATATCCTGAAGGTTCTTTATGTACTTCTAAGGAAACTGTCAAAATGTTGTAAAACTCTTTAAATACACAATTACCTCTCCAGGAAATGAATATGAACGTGTAACAAACAGTTGAAACACAAGGAAATAGAACCTAACTACATTTAAGGCCGAGTTCAATTACCGAGATTACAGGTAGAAAGCTCTGAAAGGACAAGAATTCTCTTAATATTAAAGAGTCCGGCTATTTTAAGTGGAGTTTTCACTAAATGGGATTTCAAACATCAGGAATTACTGTTTATAAAGCTCAGAACTTGTGTATAAAGCTTTTATATGTAGAGAATAGTGTTTATGTTTACAATTGAGGTTGAATTGGAGTGGCGTCTTTTGACTGAAACAGTTTATATCCTAAAGGTTCTAGTATGTACTTCTAAGGGAACTCTCAAAATGTGGTAAAACTCTTTTAATGCACAATTACCTCTCCAGGAAATGAATATGAACGTGTAACAAACAGTTGAAACACAAGTAAATAGAATCTAACTACATTTAATTCCCAGTTCAATTACGGAGATTACAGGAAGAAAGCTCTGAAATGACGAGAATTCTCAAAATGTAAACAATTCCGGATATTTCAAGTGGCGTTTTCAGTAAATTGTGATTTCAAACATTAAGAATTCCTGTTTATAGAGCTCTGAACTTGTGTATAAAACTTATAAATGTGGAGAATACTGTTTATGTTTTCAATTGACGCTGAATTGGCGAGGCGTCTTTTGACTGAAACAGTTCATATCCTGAAGGTTCTAGTATGTACTTCTAAGGAAACTGTCAAAATGTGGTAAAACTCTTCAAATACACAATTATCTTTCCAGGAAATGAATATGAACGTGTAACAAACAGTTGAAACACAAGCAAATAGAATCTAACTACATTTAAGGCCGAGTTCAATTACCGAGATTACTGGAAGAAAGTTGTGAAAGGACGAGAATACTCATAATATTAACAAGTCCGGATATTTTAAATCGCGTTTTCAGTAAATTGTGATTTCATACATCAAGAATTCCTGTTTGTAGAGATCACGATTTGTGTATAAAGCTTTTAAATGAGGATAATACTGTTTATGTTTACAATTGAGGCTTACTTTGCCTCGTGTTTTTTGAATGAAACAGTGGATATCCTGAAGGTTCTTTATGTACTTCTAAGGAAACTGTCAAAATGTTGTAAAACTCTTTAAATACACGATTACCTCTCCAGGAAATGAATATGAACGTGTAACAAACAGTTGAAACACAAGGAAATAGAACCTAATTACATTTAAGGCCGAGTTCAATTACCGAGATTACAGGTAGAAAGCTCTGAAAGGACAAGAATTCTCCTAATATTAAAAAGTCCGGCTATTTTAAGTGGAGTTTTCACTAAATTTGATTTCAAACATCAGGAATTACTGTTTATAAAGCTCAGAACTTGTGTATACAGCTTTTATATGTAGAGAATAGTGTTTATGTTTACAATTGAGGTTGAATTGGAGTGGCGTCTTTTGACGGAAACATTTCATATCCTAAAGGTTCTAGTATGTACTTCTAAGGAAACTCTCAAAATGTGGTAAAACTCTTTTAATACACAATTACCTCTCCAGGAAATGAATATGAACGTGTAACAAACAGTTGAAACACAAGTAAATAGAATCTAACTACATTTAATTCCCAGTTCAATTACGGAGATTACAAGAACAAAGCTCTGAAATGACGAGAATTCTCAAAATGTAAACAATTCCGGATATTTCAAGTGGCGTTTTCAGTAAATTGTGATTTCAAACATTAAGAATTCCTGTTTATAGAGCTCTGAACTTGTGTATAAAACTTATAAATGTGGAGAATACTGTTTATGTTTTCAATTGACGCTGAATTGGCGAGGCGACTTTTGACTGAAACAGTTCATATCCTGAAGGTTCTAGTATGTACTTCTAAGGAAACTGTCAAAATGTGGTAAAACTCTTCAAATACACAATTATCTTTCCAGGAAATGAATATGAACGTGTAACAAACAGTTGAAACACAAGTAAATAGAATCTAACTACATTTAATTCCCAGTTCAATTACGGAGATTACAAGAACAAAGCTCTGAAAAGACGAGAATTCTCAAAATGTAAACAATTCCGGATATTTCAAGTGGCGTTTTCAGTAAATTGTGATTTCAAACATTAAGAATTCCTGTTTGTAGAGATCAGGATTTGTGTATAAAGCTTTTAAATGAGGATAATACTGTTTATGTTTACAACTGAGGCTTAATTTGCCACGTGTTTTTTGAACGAAACAGTGGATATCCTGAAGGTTCTTTATGTACTTCTAAGGAAACTGTCAAAATGTTGTAAAACTCTTTAAATACACAATTACCTCTCCAGGAAATGAATATGAACGTGTAACAAACAGTTGAAACACAAGGAAATAGAACCTAACTACATTTAAGGCCGAGTTCAATTACCGAGATTACAGGTAGAAAGCTCTGAAAGGACAAGAATTCTCTTAATATTAAAGAGTCCGGCTATTTTAAGTGGAGTTTTCACTAAATGGGATTTCAAACATCAGGAATTACTGTTTATAAAGCTCAGAACTTGTGTATAAAGCTTTTATATGTAGAGAATAGTGTTTATGTTTACAATTGAGGTTGAATTGGAGTGGCGTCTTTTGACTGAAACAGTTTATATCCTAAAGGTTCTAGTATGTACTTCTAAGGGAATTCTCAAAATGTGGTAAAACTCTTTTAATACACAATTACCTCTCCAGAAAATGAATATGAACGTGGAGCAAACAGTTGAAACACAAGTAAATAGAATCTAACTACATTTAATTCCCAGTTCAATTACGGAGATTACAGGAAGAAAGCTCTGAAATGACGAGAATTCTCAAAATGTAAACAATTCCGGATATTTCAAGTGGCGTTTTCAGTAAATTGTGATTTCAAACATCAAGAATTCCTGTTTATAGAGCTCTGAACTTGTGTATAAAACTTATAAATGTGGAGAATACTGTTTATGTTTTCAATTGACGCTGAATTGGCGAGGCGTCTTTTAACTGAAACAGTTCATATCCTGAAGGTTCTAGTATGTACTTCTAAGGAAACTGTCAAAATGTGGTAAAACTCTTCAAATACACAATTATCTTTCCAGGAAATGAATATGAACGTGTAACAAACAGTTGAAACACAAGTAAATAGAATCTAACTACATTTAATTCCCAGTTCAATTACGGAGATTACAAGAACAAAGCTCTGAAATGACGAGAATTCTCAAAATGTAAACAATTCCGGATATTTCAAGTGGCGTTTTCAGTACATTGTGATTTCAAACATCAAGAATTCCTGTTTGTAGAGATCACGATTTGTGTATAAAGCTTTTAAATGAGGATAATACTGTTTATGTTTACAATTGAGGCTTACTTTGCCTCGTGTTTTTTGAATGAAACAGTGGATATCCTGAAGGTTCTTTATGTACTTCTAAGGAAACTGTCAAAATGTTGTAAAACTCTTTAAATACACGATTACCTCTCCAGGAAATGAATATGAACGTGTAACAAACACTTGAAACACAAGGAAATAGAACCTAATTAAATTTAAGGCCGAGTTCAATTACCGAGATTACAGGTAGAAAGCTCTGAAAGGACAAGAATTCTCCTAATATTAAAAAGTCCGGCTATTTTAAGTGGAGTTTTCACTAAATTTGATTTCAAACATCAGGAATTACTGTTTATAAAGCTCAGAACTTGTGTATAAAGCTTTTATATGTAGAGAATAGTGTTTATGTTTACAATTGAGGTTGAATTGGAGTGGCGTCTTTTGACTGAAACAGTTCATATCCTAAAGGTTCTAGTATGTACTTCTAAGGAAACTCTCAAAATGTGGTAAAACTCTTTTAATACACAATTACCTCTCCAGGAAATGAATATGAACGTGTAACAAACAGTTGAAACACAAGTAAATAGAATCTAACTACATTTAATTCCCAGTTCAATTACGGAGATTACAAGAACAAAGCTCTGAAATGACGAGAATTCTCAAAATGTAAACAATTCCGGATATTTCAAGTGGCGTTTTCAGTAAATTGTGATTTCAAACATCAAGAATTCCTGTTTATAGAGCTCTGAACTTGTGTATAAAACTTATAAATGTGGAGAATACTGTTTATGTTTTCAATTGACGCTGAATTTGCGAGGCAACTTTTGACTGAAACAGTTCATATCCTGAAGGTTCTAGTATGTACTTCTAAGGAAACTGTCAAAATGTGGTAAAACTCTTCAAATACACAATTATCTTTCCAGGAAATGAATATGAACGTGTAACAAACAGTTGAAACACAAGGAAATAGAATCTAACTACATTTAATTCCCAGTTCAATTACGGAGATTACAAGAACAAAGCTCTGAAATGACGAGAATTCTCAAAATGTAAACAATTCCGGATATTTCAAGTGGCGTTTTCAGTAAAATGTGATTTCAAACATTAAGAATTCCTGTTGGTAGAAATCAGGATTTGTGTATAAAGCTTTTAAATGAGGATAATACTGTTTATGTTTACAACTGAGGCTTAATTTGCCACGTGTTTTTTGAACGAAACAGTGGATATCCTGAAGGTTCTTTATGTACTTCTAAGGAAACTGTCAAAATGTTGTAAAACTCTTTAAATACACAATTACCTCTCCAGGAAATGAATATGAACGTGTAACAAACAGTTGAAACACAAGGAAATAGAACCTAACTACATTTAAGGCCGAGTTCAATTACCAAGATTAAAGGTAGAAAGCTCTGAAAGGACAAGAATTCTCTTAATATTAAAGAGTCCAGCTATTTTAAGTGGAGTTTTCACTAAATGGGATTTCAAACATCAGGAATTACTGTTTATAAAGCTCAGAACTTGTGTATAAAGCTTTTATATGTAGAGAATAGTGTTTATGTTTACAATTGAGGTTGAATTGGAGTGGCGTCTTTTGACTGAAACAGTTTATATCCTAAAGGTTCTAGTATGTACTTCTAAGGGAACTCTCAAAATGTGGTAAAACTCTTTTAATACACAATTACTTCTCCAGAAAATGAATATGAACGTGTAGCAAACAGTTGAAACACAAGTAAATAGAATCTAACTACATTTAATTCCCAGTTCAATTACAGAGATTACAGGAAGAAAGCTCTGAAATGACGAGAATTCTCAAAATGTAAACAATTCCGGATATTTCAAGAGGCGTTTTCAGTAAATTGTGATTTCAAACATTAAGAATTCCTGTTTATAGAGCTCTGAACTTGTGTATAAAACTTATAAATGTGGAGAATACTGTTTATGTTTTCAATTGACGCTGAATTGGCGAGGCGACTTTTGACTGAAACAGTTCATATCCTGAAGGTTCTAGTATGTACTTCTAAGGAAACTGTCAAAATGTGGTAAAACTCTTCAAATACACAATTATCTTTCCAGGAAATGAATATGAACGTGTAACAAACAGTTGAAACACAAGGAAATAGAATCTAACTACATTTAATTCCCAGTTCAATTACGGAGATTACAAGAACAAAGCTCTGAAATGACGAGAATTCTCAAAATGTAAACAATTCCGGATATTTCAAGTGGCGTTTTCAGTAAATTGTGATTTCAAACATTAAGAATTCCTGTTTGTAGAGATCAGGATTTGTGTATAAAGCTTTTAAATGAGGATAATACTGTTTATGTTTACAACTGAGGCTTAATTTGCCACGTGTTTTTTGAACGAAACAGTGGATATCCTGAAGGTTCTTTATGTACTTCTAAGGAAACTGTCAAAATGTTGTAAAACTCTTTAAATACACAATTACCTCTCCAGGAAATGAATATGAACGTGTAACAAACAGTTGAAACACAAGGAAATAGAACCTAACTACATTTAAGGCCGAGTTCAATTACTGAGATTACAGGTAGAAAGCTCTGAAAGGACAAGAATTCTCTTAATATTAAAGAGTCCGGCTATTTTAAGTGGAGTTTTCACTAAACGGGATTTCAAACATCAGGAATTACTGTTTATAAAGCTCAGAACTTGTGTATAAAGCTTTTATATGTAGAGAATAGTGTTTATGTTTACAATTGAGGTTGAATTGGAGTGGCGTCTTTTGACTGAAACAGTTTATATCCTAAAGGTTCTAGTATGTACTTCTAAGGGAACTCTCAAAATGTGGTAAAACTCTTTTAATACACAATTACCTCTCCAGAAAATGAATATGAACGTGTAGCAAACAGTTGAAACACAAGTAAATAGAATCTAACTACATTTAATTCCCAGTTCAATTACGGAGATTACAACAACAAAGCTCTGAAATGACGAGAATTCTCAAAATGTAAACAATTCCGGATATTTCAAGTGGCGTTTTCAGTAAATTTTGATTTCAAACATCAAGAATTCCTGTTTGTAGAGATCACGATTTGTGTATAAAGCTTTAAATGAGGATAATACTGTTTATGTTTACAATTGAGGCTTACTTTGCCTCGTGTTTTTTGAATGAAACAGTGGATATCCTGAAGGTTCTTTATGTACTTCTAAGGAAACTGTCAAAATGTTGTAAAACTCTTTAAATACACGATTACCTCTCCAGGAAATGAATATGAACGTGTAACAAACAGTTGAAACACAAGGAAATAGAACCTAATTACATTTAAGGCCGAGTTCAATTACCGAGATTACAGGTAGAAAGCTCTGAAAGGACAAGAATTCTCCTAATATTAAAAAGTCCGGCTATTTTAAGTGGAGTTTTCACTAAATTTGATTTCAAACATCAGGAATTACTGTTTATAAAGCTCAGAACTTGTGTATAAAGCTTTTATATGTAGAGAATAGTGTTTATGTTTACAATTGAGGTTGAATTGGAGTGGCGTCTTTTGACGGAAACATTTCATATCCTAAAGGTTCTAGTATGTACTTCTAAGGAAACTGTCAAAATGTGGTAAAACTCTTTTAATACACAATTACCTCTCCAGGAAATGAATATGAACGTGTAACAAACAGTTGAAACACAAGTAAATAGAATCTAACTACATTTAATTCCCAGTTCAATTACGGAGATTACAAGAACAAAGCTCTGAAATGACGAGAATTCTCAAAATGTAAACAATTCCGGATATTTCAAGTGGCGTTTTCAGTAAATTGTGATTTCAAACATCAAGAATTCCTGTGTATAGAGCTCTGAACTTGTGTATAAAACTTATAAATGTGGAGAATACTGTTTATGTTTTCAATTGACGCTGAATTGGCGAGGCGTCTTTTAACTGAAACAGTTCATATCCTGAAGGTTCTAGTATGTACTTCTAAGGAAACTGTCAAAATGTGGTAAAACTCTTCAAATACACAATTATCTTTCCAGGAAATGAATATGAACGTGTAACAAACAGTTGAAACACAAGTAAATAGAATCTAACTACATTTAATTCCCAGTTCAATTACGGAGATTACAAGAACAAAGCTCTGAAATGACGAGAATTCTCAAAATGTAAACAATTCCGGATATTTCAAGTGGCGTTTTCAGTACATTGTGATTTCAAACATCAAGAATTCCTGTTTGTAGAGATCAGGATTTGTGTATAAAGCTTTTAAATGAGGATAATACTGTTTATGTTTACAATTGAGGCTTAATTTGCCACGTGTTTTTTGAACGAAACAGTGGATATCCTGAAGGTTCTTTATGTACTTCTAAGGAAACTGTCAAAATGTTGTAAAACTCTTTAAATACACGATTACCTCTCCAGGAAATGAATATGAACGTGTAACAAACAGTTGAAACACAAGGAAATCGAACCTAACTACATTGAAGGCCGAGTTCAATTACCGAGATTACAGGTAGAAAGCTCTGAAAGGACAAGAATTCTCTTAATATTAAAGAGTCCGGCAATTTTAAGTGGAGTTTTCACTAAATGTGATTTCAAACATCAGGAATTACTGTTTATAGAGCTTTGAACTTGTGTATAAAGCTTTTATATGTAGAGAATAGTGTTTATGTTTACAATTGAGGTTGAATTGGAGTGGCGTCTTTTGACTGAAACAGTTCATATCCTGAAGGTTCTAGTATGTACTTCTAAGGAAACTCTCAAAATGTAGTAAAACTCTTTTAATACACAATTACCTCTCCAGAAAATGAATATGAACGTGTAGCAAACAGTTGAAACACAAGTAAATAGAATCTAACTACATTTAATTCCCAGTTCAATTACGGAGATTACAAGAACAAAGCTCTGAAATGACGAGAATTCTCAAAATGTAAACAATTCCGGATATTTCAAGTGGCGTTTTCAGTAAATTGTGATTTCAAACATTAAGAATTCCTGTTTATAGAGCTCTGAACTTGTGTATAAAACTTATAAATGTGGAGAATACTGTTTATGTTTTCAATTGACGCTGAATTGGCGAGGCGACTTTTGACTGAAACAGTTCATATCCTGAAGGTTCTAGTATGTACTTCTAAGGAAACTGTCAAAATGTGGTAAAACTCTTCAAATACACAATTATCTTTCCAGGAAATGAATATGAACGTGTAACAAACAGTTGAAACACAAGGAAATAGAATCTAACTACATTTAATTCCCAGTTCAATTACGGAGATTACAAGAACAAAGCTCTGAAATGACGAGAATTCTCAAAATGTAAACAATTCCGGATATTTCAAGTGGCGTTTTCAGTAAATTGTGATTTCAAACATTAAGAATTCCTGTTTGTAGAGATCAGGATTTGTGTATAAAGCTTTTAAATGAGGATAATACTGTTTATGTTTACAACTGAGGCTTAATTTGCCACGTGTTTTTTGAAGGAAACAGTGGATATCCTGAAGGTTCTTTATGTACTTCTAAGGAAACTGTCAAAATGTTGTAAAACTCTTTAAATACACAATTACCTCTCCAGGAAATGAATATGAACGTGTAACAAACAGTTGAAACACAAGGAAATAGAACCTAACTACATTTAAGGCCGAGTTCAATTACCGAGATTACAGGTAGAAAGCTCTGAAAGGACAAGAATTCTCTTAATATTAAAGAGTCCGGCTATTTTAAGTGGAGTTTTCACTAAATGGGATTTCAAACATCAGGAATTACTGTTTATAAAGCTCAGAACTTGTGTATAAAGCTTTTATATGTAGAGAATAGTGTTTATGTTTACAATTGAGGTTGAATTGGAGTGGCGTCTTTTGACTGAAACAGTTTATATCCTAAAGGTTCTAGTATGTACTTCTAAGGGAATTCTCAAAATGTGGTAAAACTCTTTTAATACACAATTACCTCTCCAGAAAATGAATATGAACGTGGAGCAAACAGTTGAAACACAAGTAAATAGAATCTAACTACATTTAATTCCCAGTTCAATTACGGAGATTACAGGAAGAAAGCTCTGAAATGACGAGAATTCTCAAAATGTAAACAATTCCGGATATTTCAAGTGGCGTTTTCAGTAAATTGTGATTTCAAACATCAAGAATTCCTGTTTATAGAGCTCTGAACTTGTGTATAAAACTTATAAATGTGGAGAATACTGTTTATGTTTTCAATTGACGCTGAATTGGCGAGGCGTCTTTTAACTGAAACAGTTCATATCCTGAAGGTTCTAGTATGTACTTCTAAGGAAACTGTCAAAATGTGGTAAAACTCTTCAAATACACAATTATCTTTCCAGGAAATGAATATGAACGTGTAACAAACAGTTGAAACACAAGTAAATAGAATCTAACTACATTTAATTCCCAGTTCAATTACGGAGATTACAAGAACAAAGCTCTGAAATGACGAGAATTCTCAAAATGTAAACAATTCCGGATATTTCAAGTGGCGTTTTCAGTACATTGTGATTTCAAACATCAAGAATTCCTGTTTGTAGAGATCACGATTTGTGTATAAAGCTTTTAAATGAGGATAATACTGTTTATGTTTACAATTGAGGCTTACTTTGCCTCGTGTTTTTTGAATGAAACAGTGGATATCCTGAAGGTTCTTTATGTACTTCTAAGGAAACTGTCAAAATGTTGTAAAACTCTTTAAATACACGATTACCTCTCCAGGAAATGAATATGAACGTGTAACAAACACTTGAAACACAAGGAAATAGAACCTAATTAAATTTAAGGCCGAGTTCAATTACTGAGATTACAGGTAGAAAGCTCTGAAAGGACAAGAATTCTCCTAATATTAAAAAGTCCGGCTATTTTAAGTGGAGTTTTCACTAAATTTGATTTCAAACATCAGGAATTACTGTTTATAAAGCTCAGAACTTGTGTATAAAGCTTTTATATGTAGAGAATAGTGTTTATGTTTACAATTGAGGTTGAATTGGAGTGGCGTCTTTTGACTGAAACAGTTCATATCCTAAAGGTTCTAGTATGTACTTCTAAGGAAACTCTCAAAATGTGGTAAAACTCTTTTAATACACAATTACCTCTCCAGGAAATGAATATGAACGTGTAACAAACAGTTGAAACACAAGTAAATAGAATCTAACTACATTTAATTCCCAGTTCAATTACGGAGATTACAAGAACAAAGCTCTGAAATGACGAGAATTCTCAAAATGTAAACAATTCCGGATATTTCAAGTGGCGTTTTCAGTAAATTGTGATTTCAAACATCAAGAATTCCTGTGTATAGAGCTCTGAACTTGTGTATAAAACTTATAAATGTGGAGAATACTGTTTATGTTTTCAATTGACGCTGAATTGGCGAGGCGTCTTTTAACTGAAACAGTTCATATCCTGAAGGTTCTAGTATGTACTTCTAAGGAAACTGTCAAAATGTGGTAACACTCTTCAAATACACAATTATCTTTCCAGGAAATGAATATGAACGTGTAACAAACAGTTGAAACACAAGTAAATAGAATCTAACTACATTTAATTCCCAGTTCAATTACGGAGATTACAAGAACAAAGCTCTGAAATGACGAGAATTCTCAAAATGTAAACAATTCCGGATATTTCAAGTGGCGTTTTCAGTACATTGTGATTTCAAACATCAAGAATTCCTGTTTGGATAATTGTCGGAGAACCAAGATGGCGGCATAGGTTAACGCCGGAGTTTGCTGCTTTGAACAACTACTTCAAAAGTGAAACTAAAAGACAGAACGGACATCACCCAAAACCACTGGAACGCTGGCTGAATGGAAGTCCTACAACTAGGAGGAAAGAGAAACGCATACGGACACTCAGAGGAGGCGCAGTGCTGAAGTCAAATTCTGAGGTGCGGAGTGCGCGCGCGGAGCGGGCTGGCGGCGGAGGGCGCGGTTGCCGTTTTCAATCGGGAGGGAGTCGCAGACTCTGAGCTCCAGATCCGGGCGAGTCTTTAGGGACCCAGACTCAAAAGGGAGAAGCGGGACTGCCTGGCTTCCGTCAGAGCGAGTGCAGCTTTCTCTCCGAGCTTTGCAGCGGGTGCTGGGACTCAGAGAGGCAGAGCCCCTGGGGACAGGACTGAGAGCCGCCATCACTGCTCTCTCCGGCCCACCCTGTTGATCCTGTGCGACCCGCCCCGCCCAAGCCCTGCACAGAGGCATTTGCCGGATAGCCTCAGGCAAAGGCTAGATTAGCACCTCCCTAGAGGACAGAAGTTCTCTCACTGCTGATACAGCTGATTCTCATAGCCACTTGGCCTGGAGGTCAAACCCTCCCTGGAATTAGCTACAACAATCAAGATATAACTATAAAACCACGAACAAAGACCACTAGGGGGTGCACCAAGGAAGCATAACAAAATGCGGAGACAAAGAAACAGGACAAAATTGTCAATGGAAGATCTAGAGTTCAGAACCACACTTTTAAGGTCTCTCAAGAACTGTTTAGAAGCCGCCGATAAACTTAATGAGATCTACAAGAAAACTAATGAGACCCTCGATGTTATATTGGGGAATCAACTAGAAATTAAGCATACACTGTCTGAAATAAAGAATATTATACAGACTCCCGACAGCAGAACAGAGGAGCGCAAGAATCAAGTCAATGATTTGAAATGCGAGGAAGCAAAAAACACCCAACCGGAAAAGCAAAATGAAAAAAGAATCCAAAAATGTGAGGATAGTGTAAGGAGCCTCTGGGACAGCTTCAGGCGTACCAACATCAGAATTATAGGGGTGCCAGAAGATGAGAGAGACCAAGATATTAAAAACCTATTTGAAGAAATAATGACAGAAAACTTCCCTCACCTGGTGAAAGAAATGGACTTACAGGTCCAAGAAGCGCGGAGAACCCCAAACACAAGGAATCCAAAGAGGACCACACCAAGACACATCATAATTAAAATGCCAAGAGCAAAAGATAAAGAGAGAATCTTAAAAACAGCAAGAGAAAGAAACTCAGTTACCTACAAGGGAATACCCATACGACTGTCAGCTGATTTCTCAACAGAAACTTTGCAGGCCAGAAGGGAGTGGCAAGAAATATTCAAAGTGATGAATACCAAGAACCTACAACCAAGATTACTTTATCCAGCAAAGCTATCATTCAGAATTGAAGGTCAGATAAAGAGCTTCACAGATAAGGAAAAGCTAAAGGAGTTCATCACCACCAAATCAGGATTATATGAAATGCTGAAAGGTATCCTTTAAGAAGAGGAAGAG
This sequence comes from Myotis nattereri, assembly GCF_964212035.1. Classification (NCBI taxonomy): domain Eukaryota; kingdom Metazoa; phylum Chordata; class Mammalia; order Chiroptera; family Vespertilionidae; genus Myotis; species Myotis nattereri. The sequence goes on along the minus strand of NC_138080.1, from coordinate 8,707,023 downwards.
GAAGAAAAAGGTAAAGATACAAATTATGAACAACAAATATGCATCTATCAACAAGTGAATCTAAGAATCAAGTGAATAAATAATCCGATGAACAGAATGAACTGGTGATTATAATAGAATGAGGGACATAGAAAGGGAATGGACTGACTATTCTTGGGGGGGAAAGGGGTGTCGGAGATGCGGGAAGAGACTGGACAAAAATCGTGCACCTATGGATGTGGACAGTGGGTAGGGAGTGATTGCGGATGGTGGGGCGGGAACTGGGAGGAGGGGAGTTATGGGGGGAAAAAAGAGGAACAAATGTAATAATCTGAACAATAAAGATTTAATTAATAAAAAAAAAAAAAAAAAAAAAAAAAAAAAAAAAAGAATTCCTGTTTGTAGAGATCAGGATTTGTGTATAAAGCTTTTAAATGAGGATAATACTGTTTATGTTTACAATTGAGGCTTAATTTGCCACGTGTTTTTTGAACGAAACAGTGGATATCCTGAAGGTTCTTTATGTACTTCTAAGGAAACTGTCAAAATGTTGTAAAACTCTTTAAATACACGATTACCTCTCCAGGAAATGAATATGAACGTGTAACAAACAGTTGAAACACAAGGAAATCGAACCTAACTACATTGAAGGCCGAGTTCAATTACCGAGATTACAGGTAGAAAGCTCTGAAAGGACAAGAATTCTCTTAATATTAAAGAGTCCGGCAATTTTAAGTGGAGTTTTCACTAAATGTGATTTCAAACATCAGGAATTACTGTTTATAGAGCTTTGAACTTGTGTATAAAGCTTTTATATGTAGAGAATAGTGTTTATGTTTACAATTGAGGTTGAATTGGAGTGGCGTCTTTTGACTGAAACAGTTCATATCCTGAAGGTTCTAGTATGTACTTCTAAGGAAACTCTCAAAATGTAGTAAAACTCTTTTAATACACAATTACCTCTCCAGAAAATGAATATGAACGTGTAGCAAACAGTTGAAACACAAGTAAATAGAATCTAACTACATTTAATTCCCAGTTCAATTACGGAGATTACAGGAAGAAAGCTCTGAAAAGACGAGAATTCTCAAAATGTAAACAATTCCGGATATTTCAAGTGGCGTTTTCAGTAAATTGTGATTTCAAACATCAAGAATTCCTGTTTATAGAGCTCTGAACTTGTGTATAAAACTTATAAATGTGGAGAATACTGTTTATGTTTTCAATTGACGCTGAATTGGCGAGGCGACTTTTGACTGAAACAGTTCATATCCTGAAGGTTCTAGTATGTACTTCTAAGGAAACTGTCAAAATGTGGTAAAACTCTTCAAATACACAATTATCTTTCCAGGAAATGAATATGAACGTGTAACAAACAGTTGAAACACAAGGAAATAGAATCTAACTACATTTAATTCCCAGTTCAATTACGGAGATTACAAGAACAAAGCTCTGAAATGACGAGAATTCTCAAAATGTAAACAATTCCGGATATTTCAAGTGGCGTTTTCAGTAAATTGTGATTTCAAACATTAAGAATTCCTGTTTGTAGAGATCAGGATTTGTGTATAAAGCTTTTAAATGAGGATAATACTGTTTATGTTTACAACTGAGGCTTAATTTGCCACGTGTTTTTTGAACGAAACAGTGGATATCCTGAAGGTTCTTTATGTACTTCTAAGGAAACTGTCAAAATGTTGTAAAACTCTTTAAATACACAATTACCTCTCCAGGAAATGAATATGAACGTGTAACAAACAGTTGAAACACAAGGAAATAGAACCTAACTACATTTAAGGCCGAGTTCAATTACCGAGATTACAGGTAGAAAGCTCTGAAAGGACAAGAATTCTCTTAATATTAAAGAGTCCGGCTATTTTAAGTGGAGTTTTCACTAAATGGGATTTCAAACATCAGGAATTACTGTTTATAAAGCTCAGAACTTGTGTATAAAGCTTTTATATGTAGAGAATAGTGTTTATGTTTACAATTGAGGTTGAATTGGAGTGGCGTCTTTTGACTGAAACAGTTTATATCCTAAAGGTTCTAGTATGTACTTCTAAGGGAATTCTCAAAATGTGGTAAAACTCTTTTAATACACAATTACCTCTCCAGAAAATGAATATGAACGTGGAGCAAACAGTTGAAACACAAGTAAATAGAATCTAACTACATTTAATTCCCAGTTCAATTACGGAGATTACAGGAAGAAAGCTCTGAAATGACGAGAATTCTCAAAATGTAAACAATTCCGGATATTTCAAGTGGCGTTTTCAGTAAATTGTGATTTCAAACATCAAGAATTCCTGTTTATAGAGCTCTGAACTTGTGTATAAAACTTATAAATGTGGAGAATACTGTTTATGTTTTCAATTGACGCTGAATTGGCGAGGCGTCTTTTAACTGAAACAGTTCATATCCTGAAGGTTCTAGTATGTACTTCTAAGGAAACTGTCAAAATGTGGTAAAACTCTTCAAATACACAATTATCTTTCCAGGAAATGAATATGAACGTGTAACAAACAGTTGAAACACAAGTAAATAGAATCTAACTACATTTAATTCCCAGTTCAATTACGGAGATTACAAGAACAAAGCTCTGAAATGACGAGAATTCTCAAAATGTAAACAATTCCGGATATTTCAAGTGGCGTTTTCAGTACATTGTGATTTCAAACATCAAGAATTCCTGTTTGTAGAGATCACGATTTGTGTATAAAGCTTTTAAATGAGGATAATACTGTTTATGTTTACAATTGAGGCTTACTTTGCCTCGTGTTTTTTGAATGAAACAGTGGATATCCTGAAGGTTCTTTATGTACTTCTAAGGAAACTGTCAAAATGTTGTAAAACTCTTTAAATACACGATTACCTCTCCAGGAAATGAATATGAACGTGTAACAAACACTTGAAACACAAGGAAATAGAACCTAATTAAATTTAAGGCCGAGTTCAATTACCGAGATTACAGGTAGAAAGCTCTGAAAGGACAAGAATTCTCCTAATATTAAAAAGTCCGGCTATTTTAAGTGGAGTTTTCACTAAATTTGATTTCAAACATCAGGAATTACTGTTTATAAAGCTCAGAACTTGTGTATAAAGCTTTTATATGTAGAGAATAGTGTTTATGTTTACAATTGAGGTTGAATTGGAGTGGCGTCTTTTGACTGAAACAGTTCATATCCTAAAGGTTCTAGTATGTACTTCTAAGGAAACTCTCAAAATGTGGTAAAACTCTTTTAATACACAATTACCTCTCCAGGAAATGAATATGAACGTGTAACAAACAGTTGAAACACAAGTAAATAGAATCTAACTACATTTAATTCCCAGTTCAATTACGGAGATTACAAGAACAAAGCTCTGAAATGACGAGAATTCTCAAAATGTAAACAATTCCGGATATTTCAAGTGGCGTTTTCAGTAAATTGTGATTTCAAACATCAAGAATTCCTGTGTATAGAGCTCTGAACTTGTGTATAAAACTTATAAATGTGGAGAATACTGTTTATGTTTTCAATTGACGCTGAATTGGCGAGGCGTCTTTTAACTGAAACAGTTCATATCCTGAAGGTTCTAGTATGTACTTCTAAGGAAACTGTCAAAATGTGGTAACACTCTTCAAATACACAATTATCTTTCCAGGAAATGAATATGAACGTGTAACAAACAGTTGAAACACAAGTAAATAGAATCTAACTACATTTAATTCCCAGTTCAATTACGGAGATTACAAGAACAAAGCTCTGAAATGACGAGAATTCTCAAAATGTAAACAATTCCGGATATTTCAAGTGGCGTTTTCAGTACATTGTGATTTCAAACATCAAGAATTCCTGTTTGGATAATTGTCGGAGAACCAAGATGGCGGCATAGGTTAACGCCGGAGTTTGCTGCTTTGAACAACTACTTCAAAAGTGAAACTAAAAGACAGAACGGACATCACCCAAAACCACTGGAACGCTGGCTGAATGGAAGTCCTACAACTAGGAGGAAAGAGAAACGCATACGGACACTCAGAGGAGGCGCAGTGCTGAAGTCAAATTCTGAGGTGCGGAGTGCGCGCGCGGAGCGGGCTGGCGGCGGAGGGCGCGGTTGCCGTTTTCAATCGGGAGGGAGTCGCAGACTCTGAGCTCCAGATCCGGGCGAGTCTTTAGGGACCCAGACTCAAAAGGGAGAAGCGGGACTGCCTGGCTTCCGTCAGAGCGAGTGCAGCTTTCTCTCCGAGCTTTGCAGCGGGTGCTGGGACTCAGAGAGGCAGAGCCCCTGGGGACAGGACTGAGAGCCGCCATCACTGCTCTCTCCGGCCCACCCTGTTGATCCTGTGCGACCCGCCCCGCCCAAGCCCTGCACAGAGGCATTTGCCGGATAGCCTCAGGCAAAGGCTAGATTAGCACCTCCCTAGAGGACAGAAGTTCTCTCACTGCTGATACAGCTGATTCTCATAGCCACTTGGCCTGGAGGTCAAACCCTCCCTGGAATTAGCTACAACAATCAAGATATAACTATAAAACCACGAACAAAGACCACTAGGGGGTGCACCAAGGAAGCATAACAAAATGCGGAGACAAAGAAACAGGACAAAATTGTCAATGGAAGATCTAGAGTTCAGAACCACACTTTTAAGGTCTCTCAAGAACTGTTTAGAAGCCGCCGATAAACTTAATGAGATCTACAAGAAAACTAATGAGACCCTCGATGTTATATTGGGGAATCAACTAGAAATTAAGCATACACTGTCTGAAATAAAGAATATTATACAGACTCCCGACAGCAGAACAGAGGAGCGCAAGAATCAAGTCAATGATTTGAAATGCGAGGAAGCAAAAAACACCCAACCGGAAAAGCAAAATGAAAAAAGAATCCAAAAATGTGAGGATAGTGTAAGGAGCCTCTGGGACAGCTTCAGGCGTACCAACATCAGAATTATAGGGGTGCCAGAAGATGAGAGAGACCAAGATATTAAAAACCTATTTGAAGAAATAATGACAGAAAACTTCCCTCACCTGGTGAAAGAAATGGACTTACAGGTCCAAGAAGCGCGGAGAACCCCAAACAAAAGGAATCCAAAGAGGACCACACCAAGACACATCATAATTAAAATGCCAAGAGCAAAAGATAAAGAGAGAATCTTAAAAACAGCAAGAGAAAGAAACTCAGTTACCTACAAGGGAATACCCATACGACTGTCAGCTGATTTCTCAACAGAAACTTTGCAGGCCAGAAGGGAGTGGCAAGAAATATTCAAAGTGATGAATACCAAGAACCTACAACCAAGATTACTTTATCCAGCAAAGCTATCATTCAGAATTGAAGGTCAGATAAAGAGCTTCACAGATAAGGAAAAGCTAAAGGAGTTCATCACCACCAAATCAGGATTATATGAAATGCTGAAAGGTATCCTTTAAGAAGAGGAAGAGGAAGAAAAAGGTAAAGATACAAATTATGAACAACAAATATGCATCTATCAACAAGTGAATCTAAGAATCAAGTGAATAAATAATCCGATGAACAGAATGAACTGGTGATTATAATAGAATGAGGGACATAGAAAGGGAATGGACTGACTATTCTTGGGGGGGAAAGGGGTGTCGGAGATGCGGGAAGAGACTGGACAAAAATCGTGCACCTATGGATGCGGACAGTGGGTAGGGAGTGATTGCGGATGGTGGGGCGGGAACTGGGAGGAGGGGAGTTATGGGGGGAAAAAAGAGGAACAAATGTAATAATCTGAACAATAAAGATTTAATTAATAAAAAAAAAAAAAAAAAAAAAAAAAAAAAAGAATTCCTGTTTGTAGAGATCAGGATTTGTGTATAAAGCTTTTAAATGAGGATAATACTGTTTATGTTTACAATTGAGGCTTAATTTGCCACGTGTTTTTTGAACGAAACAGTGGATATCCTGAAGGTTCTTTATGTACTTCTAAGGAAACTGTCAAAATGTTGTAAAACTCTTTAAATACACGATTACCTCTCCAGGAAATGAATATGAACGTGTAACAAACAGTTGAAACACAAGGAAATCGAACCTAACTACATTGAAGGCCGAGTTCAATTACCGAGATTACAGGTAGAAAGCTCTGAAAGGACAAGAATTCTCTTAATATTAAAGAGTCCGGCAATTTTAAGTGGAGTTTTCACTAAATGTGATTTCAAACATCAGGAATTACTGTTTATAGAGCTTTGAACTTGTGTATAAAGCTTTTATATGTAGAGAATAGTGTTTATGTTTACAATTGAGGTTGAATTGGAGTGGCGTCTTTTGACTGAAACAGTTCATATCCTGAAGGTTCTAGTATGTACTTCTAAGGAAACTCTCAAAATGTAGTAAAACTCTTTTAATACACAATTACCTCTCCAGAAAATGAATATGAACGTGTAGCAAACAGTTGAAACACAAGTAAATAGAATCTAACTACATTTAATTCCCAGTTCAATTACGGAGATTACAGGAAGAAAGCTCTGAAAAGACGAGAATTCTCAAAATGTAAACAATTCCGGATATTTCAAGTGGCGTTTTCAGTAAATTGTGATTTCAAACATCAAGAATTCCTGTTTATAGAGCTCTGAACTTGTGTATAAAACTTATAAATGTGGAGAATACTGTTTATGTTTTCAATTGACGCTGAATTGGCGAGGCGACTTTTGACTGAATCAGTTCATATCCTGAAGGTTCTAGTATGTACTTCTAAGGAAACTGTCAAAATGTGGTAAAACTCTTCAAATACACAATTATCTTTCCAGGAAATGAATATGAACGTGTAACAAACAGTTGAAACACAAGGAAATAGAATCTAACTACATTTAATTCCCAGTTCAATTACGGAGATTACAAGAAGAAAACTCTGAAATGACGAGAATTCTCAAAATGTAAACAATTCCGGATATTTCAAGTGGCGTTTTCAGTAAATTGTGATTTCAAACATTAAGAATTCCTGTTTGTAGGAATCAGGATTTGTGTATAAAGCTTTTAAATGAGGATAATACTGTTTATGTTTACAACTGAGGCTTAATTTGCCACGTGTTTTTTGAACGAAACAGTGGATATCCTGAAGGTTCTTTATGTACTTCTAAGGAAACTGTCAAAATGTTGTAAAACTCTTTAAATACACAATTACCTCTCCAGGAAATGAATATGAACGTGTAACAAACAGTTGAAACACAAGGAAATAGAACCTAACTACATTTAAGGCCGAGTTCAATTACCAAGATTAAAGGTAGAAAGCTCTGAAAGGACAAGAATTCTCTTAATATTAAAGAGTCCAGCTATTTTAAGTGGAGTTTTCACTAAATGGGATTTCAAACATCAGGAATTACTGTTTATAAAGCTCAGAACTTGTGTATAAAGCTTTTATATGTAGAGAATAGTGTTTATGTTTACAATTGAGGTTGAATTGGAGTGGCGTCTTTTGACTGAAACAGTTTATATCCTAAAGGTTCTAGTATGTACTTCTAAGGGAACTCTCAAAATGTGGTAAAACTCTTTTAATACACAATTACTTCTCCAGAAAATGAATATGAACGTGTAGCAAACAGTTGAAACACAAGTAAATAGAATCTAACTACATTTAATTCCCAGTTCAATTACAGAGATTACAGGAAGAAAGCTCTGAAATGACGAGAATTCTCAAAATGTAAACAATTCCGGATATTTCAAGAGGCGTTTTCAGTAAATTGTGATTTCAAACATTAAGAATTCCTATTTATAGAGCTCTGAACTTGTGTATAAAACTTATAAATGTGGAGAATACTGTTTATGTTTTCAATTGACGCTGAATTGGCGAGGCGACTTTTGACTGAAACAGTTCATATCCTGAAGGTTCTAGTATGTACTTCTAAGGAAACTGTCAAAATGTGGTAAAACTCTTCAAGTACACAATTATCTTTCCAGGAAATGAATATGAACGTGTAACAAACAGTTGAAACACAAGGAAATAGAATCTAACTACATTTAATTCCCAGTTCAATTACGGAGATTACAAGAACAAAGCTCTGAAATGACGAGAATTCTCAAAATGTAAACAATTCCGGATATTTCAAGTGGCGTTTTCAGTAAATTGTGATTTCAAACATTAAGAATTCCTGTTTGTAGAGATCAGGATTTGTTTATAAAGCTTTTAAATGAGGATAATACTGTTTATGTTTACAACTGAGGCTTAATTTGCCACGTGTTTTTTGAACGAAACAGTGGATATCCTGAAGGTTCTTTATGTACTTCTAAGGAAACTGTCAAAATGTTGTAAAACTCTTTAAATACACGATTACCTCTCCAGGAAATGAATATGAACGTGTAACAAACAGTTGAAACACAAGGAAATCGAACCTAACTACATTGAAGGCCGAGTTCAATTACCGAGATTACAGGTAGAAAGCTCTGAAAGGACAAGAATTCTCTTAATATTAAAGAGTCCGGCTATTTTAAGTGGAGTTTTCACTAAATGTGATTTCAAACATCAGGAATTACTGTTTATAGAGCTTTGAACTTGTGTATAAAGCTTTTATATGTAGAGAATAGTGTTTATGTTTACAATTGAGGTTGAATTGGAGTGGCGTCTTTTGACTGAAACAGTTCATATCCTGAAGGTTCTAGTATGTACTTCTAAGGAAACCTAAAAATGTGGTAAAACTCTTTTAATACACAATTACCTCTCCAGAAAATGAATATGAACGTGTAGCAAACAGTTTAAACACAAGTAAATAGAATCTAACTACATTTAATTCCCAGTTCAATTACGGAGATTACAGGAAGAAAGCTCTGAAAAGACGAGAATTCTCAAAATGTAAACAATTCCGGATATTTCAAGTGGCGTTTTCAGTAAATTGTGATTTCAAACATCAAGAATTCCTGTTTATAGAGCTCTGAACTTGTGTATAAAACTTATAAATGTGGAGAATACTGTTTATGTTTTCAATTGACGCTGAATTGGCGAGGCGACTTTTGACTGAAACAGTTCATATCCTGAAGGTTCTAGTATGTACTTCTAAGGAAACTGTCAAAATGTGGTAAAACTCTTCAAATACACAATTATCTTTCCAGGAAATGAATATGAACGTGTAACAAACAGTTGAAACACAAGGAAATAGAATCTAACTACATTTAATTCCCAGTTCAATTACGGAGATTACAAGAACAAAGCTCTGAAATGACGAGAATTCTCAAAATGTAAACAATTCCGGATATTTCAAGTGGCGTTTTCAGTAAATTGTGATTTCAAACATTAAGAATTCCTGTTTGTAGAGATCAGGATTTGTGTGTAAAGCTTTTAAATGAGGATAATACTGTTTATGTTTACAACTGAGGCTTAATTTGCCACGTGTTTTTTGAACGAAACAGTGGATATCCTGAAGGTTCTTTATGTACTTCTAAGGAAACTGTCAAAATGTTGTAAAACTCTTTAAATACACAATTACCTCTCCAGGAAATGAATATGAACGTGTAACAAACAGTTGAAACACAAGGAAATAGAACCTAACTACATTTAAGGCCGAGTTCAATTACCGAGATTACAGGTAGAAAGCTCTGAAAGGACAAGAATTCTCTTAATATTAAAGAGTCCGGCTATTTTAAGTGGAGTTTTCACTAAATGGGATTTCAAACATCAGGAATTACTGTTTATAAAGCTCAGAACTTGTGTATAAAGCTTTTATATGTAGAGAATAGTGTTTATGTTTACAATTGAGGTTGAATTGGAGTGGCGTCTTTTGACTGAAACAGTTTATATCCTAAAGGTTCTAGTATGTACTTCTAAGGGAACTCTCAAAATGTGGTAAAACTCTTTTAATACACAATTACCTCTCCTGAAAATGAATATGAACGTGTAGCAAACAGTTGAAACACAAGTAAATAGAATCTAACTACATTTAATTCCCAGTTCAATTACGGAGATTACAGGAAGAAAGCTCTGAAATGACGAGAATTTTCAAAATGTAAACAATTCCGGATATTTCAAGTGGCGTTTTCAGTAAATTGTGATTTCAAACATCAAGAATTCCTGTTTGTAGAGATCAGGATTTGTGTATAAAGCTTTTAAATGAGGATAATACTGTTTATGTTTACAATTGAGGCTTAATTTGCCACGTGTTTTTTGAATGAAACAGTGGATATCCTGAAGGTTCTTTATGTACTTCTAAGGAAACTGTCAAAATGTTGTAAAAGTCTTAATATACACAATTACCTCTCCAGGAAATGAATATGAACGTGTAACAAACAGTTGAAACACAAGCAAATAGAATCTAACTACATTTAAGGCCGAGTTCAATTACCGAGATTACTGGAAGAAAGTTGTGAAATGACGAGAATACTCATAATATTAACAAGTCCGGATATTTTAAATCGCGTTTTCAGTAAATTGTGATTTCATACATCAAGAATTCCTGTTTGTAGAGATCACGATTTGTGTATAAAGCTTTTAAATGAGGATAATACTGTTTATGTTTACAACTGAGGCTTAATTTGCCACGTGTTTTTTGAACGAAACAGTGGATATCCTGAAGGTTCTTTATGTACTTCTAAGGAAACTGTCAAAATGTTGTAAAACTCTTCAAATACACAATTATCTTTCCACGAAATGAATATGAACGTGTAACAAACAGTTGAAACACAAGCAAATAGAATCTAACTACATTTAAGGCCGAGTTCAATTACCAAGATTACTGGAAGAAAGTTGTGAAATGACGAGAATACTCATAATATTAACAAGTCCGGATATTTTAAATCGCGTTTTCAGTAAATTGTGATTTCATACATCAAGAATTCCTGTTTGTAGAGATCACGATTTGTGTATAAAGCTTTTAAATGAGGATAATACTGTTTATGTTTACAATTGAGGCTTACTTTGCCTCGTGTTTTTTGAATGAAACAGTGGATATCCTGAAGGTTCTTTATGTACTTCTAAGGAAACTGTCAAAATGTTGTAAAACTCTTTAAATACACGATTACCTCTCCAGGAAATGAATATGAACGTGTAACAAACAGTTGAAACACAAGGAAATAGAACCTAATTAAATTTAAGGCCGAGTTCAATTACCGAGATTACAGGTAGAAAGCTCTGAAAGGACAAGAATTCCCCTAATATTAAAAAGTCCGGCTATTTTAAGTGGAGTTTTCACTAAATTTGATTTCAAACATCAGGAATTACTGTTTATATAGCTCAGAACTTGTGTATACAGCTTTTATATGTAGAGAATAGTGTTTATGTTTACAATTGAGGTTGAATTGGAGTGGCGTCTTTTGACGGAAACATTTCATATCCTAAAGGTTCTAGTATGTACTTCTAAGGAAACTCTCAAAATGTGGTAAAACTCTTTTAATACACAATTACCTCTCCAGGAAATGAATATGAACGTGTAACAAACAGTTGAAACACAAGTAAATAGAATCTAACTACATTTAATTCCCAGTTCAATTACGGAGATTACAACAACAAAGCTCTGAAATGACGAGAATTCTCAAAATGTAAACAATTCCAGATATTTCAAGTGGCGTTTTCAGTAAATTGTGATTTAAAACATTAAGAATTCCTGTTTATAGAGCAATGAACTTGTGTATAAAACTTATAAATGTGGAGAATACTGTTTATGTTTTCAATTGACGCTGAATTGGCGAGGCGTCTTTTGACTGAAACAGTTCATATCCTGAAGGTTCTAGTATGTACTTCTAAGGAAACTCTCAAAATGTAGTAAAACTCTTCAAATACACAATTATCTTTCCAGGAAATGAATATGAACGTGTAACAAACAGTTGAAACACAAGCAAATAGAACCTTACTACATTTAAGGCCGAGTTCAATTACCGAGATTACAGGTAGAAAGCTCTGAAAGGACAAGAATTCTCTTAATATTAAAGAGTCCGGCTATTTTAAGTGGAGTTTTCACTAAATGGGATTTCAAACATCAGGAATTACTGTTTATAAAGCTCAGAACTTGTGTATAAAGCTTTTATATGTAGAGAATAGTGTTTATGTTTACAATTGAGGTTGAATTGGAGTGGCGTCTTTTGACTGAAACAGTTTATATCCTAAAGGTTCTAGTATGTACTTCTAAGGGAACTCTCAAAATGTGGTAAAATTCTTTTAATACACAATTACCTCTCCAGAATATGAATATGAACGTGTAGCAAACAGTTGAAACACAAGTAAATATAATCTAACTACATTTAATTCCCAGTTCAGTTACGGAGATTACAGGAAGAAAGCTCTGAAATGACGAGAATTCTCAAAATGTAAACAATTCCGGATATTTCAAGTGGCGTTTTCAGTAAATTGTGATTTCAAACATCAAGAATTCCTGTTTATAGAGCTCTGAACTTGTGTATAAAACTTATAAATGTGGAGAATACTGTTTATGTTTTCAATTGACGCTGAATTGGCGAGGCGTCTTTTGCCTGAAACAGTTCATATCCTGAAGGTTCTAGTATGTACTTCTAAGGAAACTGTCAAAATGTGGTAAAACTCTTCAAATACACAATTATCTTTCCAGGAAATGAATATGAACGTGTAACAAACAGTTGAAACACAAGTAAATAAAATCTAACTACATTTAATTCCCAGTTCAATTACGGAGATTACAAGAACAAAGCTCTGAAATGACGAGAATTCTCAAAATGTAAACAATTCCGGATATTTCAAGTGGCGTTTTCAGTAAATTGTGATTTCAAACATCAAGAATTCCTGTTTGTAGAGATCAGGATTTGTGTGTAAAGCTTTTAAATGAGGATAATACTGTTTATGTTTACAACTGAGGCTTAATTTGCCACGTGTTTTTTGAACGAAACAGTGGATATCCTGAAGGTTCTTTATGTACTTCTAAGGAAACTGTCAAAATGTTGTAAAACTCTTTAAATACACAATTACCTCTCCAGGAAATGAATATGAACGTGTAACAAACAGTTGAAACACAAGGAAATAGAACCTAACTACATTTAAGGCCGAGTTCAATTACCGAGATTACAGGTAGAAAGCTCTGAAAGGACAAGAATTCTCTTAATATTAAAGAGTCCGGCTATTTTAAGTGGAGTTTTCACTAAATGGGATTTCAAACATCAGGAATTACTGTTTATAAAGCTCAGAACTTGTGTATAAAGCTTTTATATGTAGAGAATAGTGTTTATGTTTACAATTGAGGTTGAATTGGAGTGGCGTCTTTTGACTGAAACAGTTTATATCCTAAAGGTTCTAGTATGTACTTCTAAGGGAACTCTCAAAATGTGGTAAAACTCTTTTAATACACAATTACCTCTCCTGAAAATGAATATGAACGTGTAGCAAACAGTTGAAACACAAGTAAATAGAATCTAACTACATTTAATTCCCAGTTCAATTACGGAGATTACAGGAAGAAAGCTCTGAAATGACGAGAATTCTCAAAATGTAAACAATTCCGGATATTTCAAGTGGCGTTTTCAGTAAATTGTGATTTCAAACATCAAGAATTCCTGTTTGTAGAGATCAGGATTTGTGTATAAAGCTTTTAAATGAGGATAATACTGTTTATGTTTACAATTGAGGCTTAATTTGCCACGTGTTTTTTGAATGAAACAGTGGATATCCTGAAGGTTCTTTATGTACTTCTAAGGAAACTGTCAAAATGTTGTAAAAGTCTTAATATACACAATTACCTCTCCAGGAAATGAATATGAACGTGTAACAAACAGTTGAAACACAAGCAAATAGAATCTAACTACATTTAAGGCCGAGTTCAATTACCGAGATTACTGGAAGAAAGTTGTGAAATGACGAGAATACTCATAATATTAACAAGTCCGGATATTTTAAATCGCGTTTTCAGTAAATTGTGATTTCATACATCAAGAATTCCTGTTTGTAGAGATCACGATTTGTGTATAAAGCTTTTAAATGAGGATAATACTGTTTATGTTTACAACTGAGGCTTAATTTGCCACGTGTTTTTTGAACGAAACAGTGGATATCCTGAAGGTTCTTTATGTACTTCTAAGGAAACTGTCAAAATGTTGTAAAACTCTTCAAATACACAATTATCTTTCCACGAAATGAATATGAACGTGTAACAAACAGTTGAAACACAAGCAAATAGAATCTAACTACATTTAAGGCCGAGTTCAATTACCAAGATTACTGGAAGAAAGTTGTGAAATGACGAGAATACTCATAATATTAACAAGTCCGGATATTTTAAATCGCGTTTTCAGTAAATTGTGATTTCATACATCAAGAATTCCTGTTTGTAGAGATCACGATTTGTGTATAAAGCTTTTAAATGAGGATAATACTGTTTATGTTTACAATTGAGGCTTACTTTGCCTCGTGTTTTTTGAATGAAACAGTGGATATCCTGAAGGTTCTTTATGTACTTCTAAGGAAACTGTCAAAATGTTGTAAAACTCTTTAAATACACGATTACCTCTCCAGGAAATGAATATGAACGTGTAACAAACAGTTGAAACACAAGGAAATAGAACCTAATTAAATTTAAGGCCGAGTTCAATTACCGAGATTACAGGTAGAAAGCTCTGAAAGGACAAGAATTCCCCTAATATTAAAAAGTCCGGCTATTTTAAGTGGAGTTTTCACTAAATTTGATTTCAAACATCAGGAATTACTGTTTATATAGCTCAGAACTTGTGTATACAGCTTTTATATGTAGAGAATAGTGTTTATGTTTACAATTGAGGTTGAATTGGAGTGGCGTCTTTTGACGGAAACATTTCATATCCTAAAGGTTCTAGTATGTACTTCTAAGGAAACTCTCAAAATGTGGTAAAACTCTTTTAATACACAATTACCTCTCCAGGAAATGAATATGAACGTGTAACAAACAGTTGAAACACAAGTAAATAGAATCTAACTACATTTAATTCCCAGTTCAATTACGGAGATTACAACAACAAAGCTCTGAAATGACGAGAATTCTCAAAATGTAAACAATTCCAGATATTTCAAGTGGCGTTTTCAGTAAATTGTGATTTAAAACATTAAGAATTCCTGTTTATAGAGCAATGAACTTGTGTATAAAACTTATAAATGTGGAGAATACTGTTTATGTTTTCAATTGACGCTGAATTGGCGAGGCGTCTTTTGACTGAAACAGTTCATATCCTGAAGGTTCTAGTATGTACTTCTAAGGAAACTCTCAAAATGTAGTAAAACTCTTCAAATACACAATTATCTTTCCAGGAAATGAATATGAACGTGTAACAAACAGTTGAAACACAAGCAAATAGAACCTTACTACATTTAAGGCCGAGTTCAATTACCGAGATTACAGGTAGAAAGCTCTGAAAGGACAAGAATTCTCTTAATATTAAAGAGTCCGGCTATTTTAAGTGGAGTTTTCACTAAATGGGATTTCAAACATCAGGAATTACTGTTTATAAAGCTCAGAACTTGTGTATAAAGCTTTTATATGTAGAGAATAGTGTTTATGTTTACAATTGAGGTTGAATTGGAGTGGCGTCTTTTGACTGAAACAGTTTATATCCTAAAGGTTCTAGTATGTACTTCTAAGGGAACTCTCAAAATGTGGTAAAATTCTTTTAATACACAATTACCTCTCCAGAATATGAATATGAACGTGTAGCAAACAGTTGAAACACAAGTAAATATAATCTAACTACATTTAATTCCCAGTTCAGTTACGGAGATTACAGGAAGAAAGCTCTGAAATGACGAGAATTCTCAAAATGTAAACAATTCCGGATATTTCAAGTGGCGTTTTCAGTAAATTGTGATTTCAAACATCAAGAATTCCTGTTTATAGAGCTCTGAACTTGTGTATAAAACTTATAAATGTGGAGAATACTGTTTATGTTTTCAATTGACGCTGAATTGGCGAGGCGTCTTTTGCCTGAAACAGTTCATATCCTGAAGGTTCTAGTATGTACTTCTAAGGAAACTGTCAAAATGTGGTAAAACTCTTCAAATACACAATTATCTTTCCAGGAAATGAATATGAACGTGTAACAAACAGTTGAAACACAAGTAAATAAAATCTAACTACATTTAATTCCCAGTTCAATTACGGAGATTACAAGAACAAAGCTCTGAAATGACGAGAATTCTCAAAATGTAAACAATTCCGGATATTTCAAGTGGCGTTTTCAGTAAATTGTGATTTCAAACATCAAGAATTCCTGTTTGTAGAGATCAGGATTTGTGTATAAAGCTTTTAAATGAGGATAATACTGTTTATGTTTACAATTGAGGCTTAATTTGCCACGTGTTTTTTGAACGAAACAGTGGATATCCTGAAGGTTCTTTATGTACTTCTAAGGAAACTGTCAAAATGTTGTAAAACTCTTTAAATACACGATTACCTCTCCAGGAAATGAATATGAACGTGTAACAAACAGTTGAAACACAAGGAAATCGAACCTAATTAAATTTAAGGCCGAGTTCAATTACCGAGATTACAGGTAGAAAGCTCTGAAAGGACAAGAATTCCCCTAATATTAAAAAGTCCGGCTATTTTAAGTGGAGTTTTCACTAAATTTGATTTCAAACATCAGGAATTACTGTTTATATAGCTCAGAACTTGTGTATACAGCTTTTATATGTAGAGAATAGTGTTTATGTTTACAATTGAGGTTGAATTGGAGTGGCGTCTTTTGACGGAAACATTTCATATCCTAAAGGTTCTAGTATGTACTTCTAAGGAAACTCTCAAAATGTGGTAAAACTCTTTTAATACACAATTACCTCTCCAGGAAATGAATATGAACGTGTAACAAACAGTTGAAACACAAGTAAATAGAATCTAACTACATTTAATTCCCAGTTCAATTACGGAGATTACAACAACAAAGCTCTGAAATGACGAGAATTCTCAAAATGTAAACAATTCCAGATATTTCAAGTGGCGTTTTCAGTAAATTGTGATTTAAAACATTAAGAATTCCTGTTTATAGAGCAATGAACTTGTGTATAAAACTTATAAATGTGGAGAATACTGTTTATGTTTTCAATTGACGCTGAATTGGCGAGGCGTCTTTTGACTGAAACAGTTCATATCCTGAAGGTTCTAGTATGTACTTCTAAGGAAACTCTCAAAATGTAGTAAAACTCTTCAAATACACAATTATCTTTCCAGGAAATGAATATGAACGTGTAACAAACAGTTGAAACACAAGCAAATAGAACCTTACTACATTTAAGGCCGAGTTCAATTACCGAGATTACAGGTAGAAAGCTCTGAAAGGACAAGAATTCTCTTAATATTAAAGAGTCCGGCTATTTTAAGTGGAGTTTTCACTAAATGGGATTTCAAACATCAGGAATTACTGTTTATAAAGCTCAGAACTTGTGTATAAAGCTTTTATATGTAGAGAATAGTGTTTATGTTTACAATTGAGGTTGAATTGGAGTGGCGTCTTTTGACTGAAACAGTTTATATCCTAAAGGTTCTAGTATGTACTTCTAAGGGAACTCTCAAAATGTGGTAAAATTCTTTTAATACACAATTACCTCTCCAGAATATGAATATGAACGTGTAGCAAACAGTTGAAACACAAGTAAATATAATCTAACTACATTTAATTCCCAGTTCAGTTACGGAGATTACAGGAAGAAAGCTCTGAAATGACGAGAATTCTCAAAATGTAAACAATTCCGGATATTTCAAGTGGCGTTTTCAGTAAATTGTGATTTCAAACATCAAGAATTCCTGTTTATAGAGCTCTGAACTTGTGTATAAAACTTATAAATGTGGAGAATACTGTTTATGTTTTCAATTGACGCTGAATTGGCGAGGCGTCTTTTAACTGAAACAGTTCATATCCTGAAGGTTCTAGTATGTACTTCTAAGGAAACTGTCAAAATGTGGTAAAACTCTTCAAATACACAATTATCTTTCCAGGAAATGAATATGAACGTGTAACAAACAGTTGAAACACAAGTAAATAAAATCTAACTACATTTAATTCCCAGTTCAATTACGGAGATTACAAGAACAAAGCTCTGAAATGACGAGAATTCTCAAAATGTAAACAATTCCGGATATTTCAAGTGGCGTTTTCAGTAAATTGTGATTTCAAACATCAAGAATTCCTGTTTGTAGAGATCAGGATTTGTGTATAAAGCTTTTAAATGAGGATAATACTGTTTATGTTTACAATTGAGGCTTAATTTGCCACGTGTTTTTTGAACGAAACAGTGGATATCCTGAAAGTTCTTTATGTACTTCTAAGGAAACTGTCAAAATGTTGTAAAACTCTTTAAATACACGATTACCTCTCCAGGAAATGAATATGAACGTGTAACAAACAGTTGAAACACAAGGAAATCGAACCTAACTACATTGAAGGCCGAGTTCAATTACCGAGATTACAGGTAGAAAGCTCTGAAAGGACAAGAATTCTCTTAATATTAAAGAGTCCGGCTATTTTAAGTGGAGTTTTCACTAAATGTGATTTCAAACATCAGGAATTACTGTTTATAGAGCTTTGAACTTGTGTATAAAGCTTTTATATGTAGAGAATAGTGTTTATGTTTACAATTGAGGTTGAATTGGAGTGGCGTCTTTTGACTGAAACAGTTCATATCCTGAAGGTTCTAGTATGTACTTCTAAGGAAACTCTCAAAATGTGGTAAAACTCTTTTAATACACAATTACCTCTCCAGAAAATGAATATGAACGTGTAGCAAACAGTTGAAACACAAGTAAATAGAATCTAACTACATTTAATTCCCAGTTCAATTACGGAGATTACAGGAAGAAAGCTCTGAAAAGAGGAGAATTCTCAAAATGTAAACAATTCCGGATATTTCAAGTGGCGTTTTCAGTAAATTGTGATTTCAAAAATCAAGAATTCCTGTTTATAGAGCTCTGAACTTGTGTATAAAACTTATAAATGTGGAGAATACTGTTTATGTTTTCAATAGACGCTGAATTGGCGAGGCGACTTTTGACTGAAACAGTTCATATCCTGAAGGTTCTAGTATGTACTTCTAAGGAAACTGTCAATATGTGGTAAAACTCTTCAAATACACAATTATCTTTCCAGGAAATGAATATGAACGTGTAACAAACAGTTGAAACACAAGGAAATAGAATCTAACTACATTTAATTCCCAGTTCAATTACGGAGATTACAAGAACAAAGCTCTGAAATGACGAGAATTCTCAAAATGTAAACAATTCCGGATATTTCAAGTGGCGTTTTCAGTAAATTGTGATTTCAAACATTAAGAATTCCTGTTTGTAGAGATCAGGATTTGTGTATAAAGCTTTTAAATGAGGATAATACTGTTTATGTTTACAACTGAGGCTTAATTTGCCACGTGTTTTTTGAACGAAACAGTGGATATCCTGAAGGTTCTTTATGTACTTCTAAGGAAACTGTCAAAATGTTGTAAAACTCTTTAAATACACAATTACCTCTCCAGGAAATGAATATGAACGTGTAACAAACAGTTGAAACACAAGGAAATAGAACCTAACTACATTTAAGGCCGAGTTCAATTACCGAGATTACAGGTAGAAAGCTCTGAAAGGACAAGAATTCTCTTAATATTAAAGAGTCCGGCTATTTTAAGTGGAGTTTTCACTAAATGGGATTTCAAACATCAGGAATTACTGTTTATAAAGCTCAGAACTTGTGTATAAAGCTTTTATATGTAGAGAATAGTGTTTATGTTTACAATTGAGGTTGAATTGGAGTGGCGTCTTTTGACTGAAACAGTTTATATCCTAAAGGTTCTAGTATGTACTTCTAAGGGAACTCTCAAAATGTGGTAAAACTCTTTTAATACACAATTACCTCTCCAGAAAATGAATATGAACGTGTAGCAAACAGTTGAAACACAAGTAAATAGAATCTAACTACATTTAATTCCCAGTTCAATTACGGAGATTACAACAACAAAGCTCTGAAATGACGAGAATTCTCAAAATGTAAACAATTCCGGATATTTCAAGAGGCGTTTTCAGTAAATTGTGATTTCAAACATCAAGAATTCCTGTTTGTAGAGATCACGATTTGTGTATAAAGCTTTTAAATGAGGATAATACTGTTTATGTTTACAATTGAGGCTTACTTTGCCTCGTGTTTTTTGAATGAAACAGTGGATATCCTGAAGGTTCTTTATGTACTTCTAAGGAAACTGTCAAAATGTGGTAAAACTCTTTAAATACACGATTACCTCTCCAGGAAATGAATATGAACGTGTAACAAACAGTTGAAACACAAGGAAATAGAACCTAACTACATTTAAGGCCGAGTTCAATTACCGAGATTACAGGTAGAAAGCTCTGAAAGGACAAGAATTCTCCTAATATTAAAAAGTCCGGCTATTTTAAGTGGAGTTTTCACTAAATTTGATTTCGAACATCAGGAATTACTGTTTATAAAGCTCAGAACTTGTGTATAAAGCTTTTATATGTAGAGAATAGTGTTTATGTTTACAATTGAGGTTGAATAGGAGTGGCGTCTTTTGACTGAAACAGTTTATATCCTAAAGGTTCTAGTATGTACTTCTAAGGAAACTCTCAAAATGTGGTAAAACTCTTTTAATACACAATTACCTCTCCAGGAAATGAATATGAACGTGTAACAAACAGTTGAAACACAAGTAAATAGAATCTAACTACATTTAATTCCCAGTTCAATTACGGAGATTACAACAACAAAGCTCTGAAATGACGAGAATTCTCAAAATGTAAACAATTCCGGATATTTCAAGTGGCGTTTTCAGTAAATTGTGATTTCAAACATTAAGAATTCCTGTTTATAGAGCTCTGAACTTGTGTATAAAACTTATAAATGTGGAGAATACTGTTTATGTTTTCAATTGACGCTGAATTGGCGAGGCGACTTTTGACTGAAACAGTTCATATCCTGAAGGTTCTAGTATGTAACTTCTAAGGAAACTGTCAAAATGTGGTAAAACTCTTCAAATACACAATTATCTTTCCAGGAAATGAATATGAACGTGTAACAAACAGTTGAAACACAAGGAAATAGAATCTAACTACATTTAATTCCCAGTTCAATTACGGAGATTACAAGAACAAAGCTCTGAAATGACGAGAATTCTCAAAATGTAAACAATTCCGGATATTTCAAGTGGCGTTTTCAGTAAATTTTGATTTCAAACATTAAGAATTCCTGTTTGTAGAGATCAGGATTTGTGTATAAAGCTTTTAAATGAGGATAATACTGTTTATGTTTACAACTGAGGCTTAATTTGCCACGTGTTTTTTGAAGGAAACAGTGGATATCCTGAAGGTTCTTTATGTACTTCTAAGGAAACTGTCAAAATGTTGTAAAACTCTTTAAATACACAATTACCTCTCCAGGAAATGAATATGAACGTGTAACAAACAGTTGAAACACAAGGAAATAGAACCTAACTACATTTAAGGCCGAGTTCAATTACCGAGATTACAGGTAGAAAGCTCTGAAAGGACAAGAATTCTCTTAATATTAAAGAGTCCGGCTATTTTAAGTGGAGTTTTCACTAAATGGGATTTCAAACATCAGGAATTACTGTTTATAAAGCTCAGAACTTGTGTATAAAGCTTTTATATGTAGAGAATAGTGTTTATGTTTACAATTGAGGTTGAATTGGAGTGGCGTCTTTTGACTGAAACAGTTTATATCCTAAAGGTTCTAGTATGTACTTCTAAGGGAACTCTCAAAATGTGGTAAAACTCTTTTAATACACAATTACCTCTCCAGAAAATGAATATGAACGTGGAGCAAACAGTTGAAACACAAGTAAATAGAATCTAACTACATTTAATTCCCAGTTCAATTACGGAGATTACAGGAAGAAAGCTCTGAAATGACGAGAATTCTCAAAATGTAAACAATTCCGGATATTTCAAGTGGCGTTTTCAGTAAATTGTGATTTCAAACATCAAGAATTCCTGTTTATAGAGCTCTGAACTTGTGTATAAAACTTATAAATGTGGAGAATACTGTTTATGTTTTCAATTGACGCTGAATTGGCGAGGCGTCTTTTAACTGAAACAGTTCATATCCTGAAGGTTCTAGTTTGTACTTCTAAGGAAACTGTCAAAATGTGGTAAAACTCTTCAAATACACAATTATCTTTCCAGGAAATGAATATGAACGTGTAACAAACAGTTGAAACACAAGTAAATAGAATCTAACTACATTTAATTCCCAGTTCAATTACGGAGATTACAAGAACAAAGCTCTGAAATGACGAGAATTCTCAAAATGTAAACAATTCCGGATATTTCAAGTGGCGTTTTCAGTACATTGTGATTTCAAACATCAAGAATTCCTGTTTGTAGAGATCAGGATTTGTGTATAAAGCTTTTAAATGAGGATAATACTGTTTATGTTTACAATTGAGGCTTAATTTGCCACGTGTTTTTTGAACGAAACAGTGGATATCCTGAAGGTTCTTTATGTACTTCTAAGGAAACTGTCAAAATGTTGTAAAACTCTTTAAATACACGATTACCTCTCCAGGAAATGAATATGAACGTGTAACAAACAGTTGAAACACAAGGAAATCGAACCTAACTACATTGAAGGCCGAGTTCAATTACCGAGATTACAGGTAGAAAGCTCTGAAAGGACAAGAATTCTCTTAATATTAAAGAGTCCGGCTATTTTAAGTGGAGTTTTCACTAAATGTGATTTCAAACATCAGGAATTACTGTTTATAGAGCTTTGAACTTGTGTATAAAGCTTTTATATGTAGAGAATAGTGTTTATGTTTACAATTGAGGTTGAATTGGAGTGGCGTCTTTTGACTGAAACAGTTCATATCCTGAAGGTTCTAGTATGTACTTCTAAGGAAACTCTCAAAATGTGGTAAAACTCTTTTAATACACAATTACCTCTCCAGAAAATGAATATGAACGTGTAGCAAACAGTTGAAACACAAGTAACTAGAATCTAACTACATTTAATTCCCAGTTCAATTACGGAGATTACAGGAAGAAAGCTCTGAAAAGACGAGAATTCTCAAAATGTAAACAATTCCGGATATTTCAAGTGGCGTTTTCAGTAAATTGTGATTTCAAACATCAAGAATTCCTGTTTATAGAGCTCTGAACTTGTGTATAAAACTTATAAATGTGGAGAATACTGTTTATGTTTACAATTGACGCTGAATTGGCGAGGCGACTTTTGACTGAAACAGTTCATATCCTGAAGGTTCTAGTATGTACTTCTAAGGAAACTGTCAAAATGTGGTAAAACTCTTCAAATACACAATTATCTTTCCAGGAAATGAATATGAACGTGTAACAAACAGTTGAAACACAAGGAAATAGAATCTAACTACATTTAATTCCCAGTTCAATTACGGAGATTACAAGAACAAAGCTCTGAAATGACGAGAATTCTCAAAATGTAAACAATTCCGGATATTTCAAGTGGCGTTTTCAGTAAATTGTGATTTCAAACATCAAGAATTCCTGTTTGTAGAGATCACGATTTGTGTATAAAGCTTTTAAATGAGGATAATACTGTTTATGTTTACAATTGAGGCTTACTTTGCCTCGTGTTTTTTGAATGAAACAGTGGATATCCTGAAGGTTCTTTATGTACTTCTAAGGAAACTGTCAAAATGTGGTAAAACTCTTTAAATACACGATTACCTCTCCAGGAAATGAATATGAACGTGTAACAAACAGTTGAAACACAAGGAAATAGAACCTAACTACATTTAAGGCCGAGTTCAATTACCGAGATTACAGGTAGAAAGCTCTGAAAGGACAAGAATTCTCCTAATATTAAAAAGTCCGGCTATTTTAAGTGGAGTTTTCACTAAATTTGATTTCGAACATCAGGAATTACTGTTTATAAAGCTCAGAACTTGTGTATAAAGCTTTTATATGTAGAGAATAGTGTTTATGTTTACAATTGAGGTTGAATTGGAGTGGCGTCTTTTGACTGAAACAGTTTATATCCTAAAGGTTCTAGTATGTACTTCTAAGGAAACTCTCAAAATGTGGTAAAACTCTTTTAATACACAATTACCTCTCCAGGAAATGAATATGAACGTGTAACAAACAGTTGAAACACAAGTAAATAGAATCTAACTGCATTTAATTCCCAGTTCAATTACGGAGATTACAACAACAAAGCTCTGAAATGACGAGAATTCTCAAAATGTAAACAATTCCGGATATTTCAAGTGGCGTTTTCAGTAAATTGTGATTTCAAACATTAAGAATTCCTGTTTATAGAGCTCTGAACTTGTGTATAAAACTTATAAATGTGGAGAATACTGTTTATGTTTTCAATTGACGCTGAATTGGCGAGGCGACTTTTGACTGAAACAGTTCATATCCTGAAGGTTCTAGTATGTACTTCTAAGGAAACTGTCAAAATGTGGTAAAACTCTTCAAATACGCAATTATCTTTCCAGGAAATGAATATGAACGTGTAACAAACAGTTGAAACACAAGGAAATAGAATCTAACTACATTTAATTCCCAGTTCAATTACGGAGATTACAAGAACAAAGCTCTGAAATGACGAGAATTCTCAAAATGTAAACAATTCCGGATATTTCAAGTGGCGTTTTCAGTACATTGTGATGTCAAACATCAAGAATTCCTGTTTGTAGAGATCAGGATTTGTGTATAAAGCTTTTAAATGAGGATAATACTGTTTATGTTTACAATTGAGGCTTAATTTGCCACGTGTTTTTTGAACGAAACAGTGGATATCCTGAAGGTTCTTTATGTACTTCTAAGGAAACTGTCAAAATGTTGTAAAACTCTTTAAATACACGATTACCTCTCCAGGAAATGAATATGAACGTGTAACAAACAGTTGAAACACAAGGAAATCGAACCTAACTACATTGAAGGCCGAGTTCAATTACCGAGATTACAGGTAGAAAGCTCTGAAAGGACAAGAATTCTCTTAATATTAAAGAGTCCGGCTATTTTAAGTGGAGTTTTCACTAAATGTGATTTCAAACATCAGGAATTACTGTTTATAGAGCTTTGAACTTGTGTATAAAGCTTTTATATGTAGAGAATAGTGTTTATGTTTACAATTGAGGTTGAATTGGAGTGGCGTCTTTTGACTGAAACAGTTCATATCCTGAAGGTTCTAGTATGTACTTCTAAGGAAACTCTCAAAATGTGGTAAAACTCTTTTAATACACAATTACCTCTCCAGAAAATGAATATGAACGTGTAGCAAACAGTTGAAACACAAGTAAATAGAATCTAACTACATTTAATTCCCAGTTCAATTACGGAGATTACAGGAAGAAAGCTCTGAAAAGACGAGAATTCTCAAAATGTAAACAATTCCGGATATTTCAAGTGGCGTTTTCAGTAAATTGTGATTTCAAACATCAAGAATTCCTGTTTATAGAGCTCTGAACTTGTGTATAAAACTTATAAATGTGGAGAATACTGTTTATGTTTACAATTGACGCTGAATTGGCGAGGCGACTTTTGACTGAAACAGTTCATATCCTGAAGGTTCTAGTATGTACTTCTAAGGAAACTGTCAAAATGTGGTAAAACTCTTCAAATACACAATTATCTTTCCAGGAAATGAATATGAACGTGTAACAAACAGTTGAAACACAAGGAAATAGAATCTAACTACATTTAATTCCCAGTTCAATTACGGAGATTACAAGAACAAAGCTCTGAAATGACGAGAATTCTCAAAATGTAAACAATTCCGGATATTTCAAGTGGCGTTTTCAGTAAATTGTGATTTCAAACATCAAGAATTCCTGTTTGTAGAGATCACGATTTGTGTATAAAGCTTTTAAATGAGGATAATACTGTTTATGTTTACAATTGAGGCTTACTTTGCCTCGTGTTTTTTGAATGAAACAGTGGATATCCTGAAGGTTCTTTATGTACTTCTAAGGAAACTGTCAAAATGTGGTAAAACTCTTTAAATACACGATTACCTCTCCAGGAAATGAATATGAACGTGTAACAAACAGTTGAAACACAAGGAAATAGAACCTAACTACATTTAAGGCCGAGTTCAATTACCGAGATTACAGGTAGATAGCTCTGAAAGGACAAGAATTCTCCTAATATTAAAAAGTCCGGCTATTTTAAGTGGAGTTTTCACTAAATTTGATTTCGAACATCAGGAATTACTGTTTATAAAGCTCAGAACTTGTGTATAAAGCTTTTATATGTAGAGAATAGTGTTTATGTTTACAATTGAGGTTGAATTGGAGTGGCGTCTTTTGACTGAAACAGTTTATATCCTAAAGGTTCTAGTATGTACTTCTAAGGAAACTCTCAAAATGTGGTAAAACTCTTTTAATACACAATTACCTCTCCAGGAAATGAATATGAACGTGTAACAAACAGTTGAAACACAAGTAAATAGAATCTAACTGCATTTAATTCCCAGTTCAATTACGGAGATTACAACAACAAAGCTCTGAAATGACGAGAATTCTCAAAATGTAAACAATTCCGGATATTTCAAGTGGCGTTTTCAGTAAATTGTGATTTCAAACATTAAGAATTCCTGTTTATAGAGCTCTGAACTTGTGTATAAAACTTATAAATGTGGAGAATACTGTTTATGTTTTCAATTGACGCTGAATTGGCGAGGCGACTTTTGACTGAAACAGTTCATATCCTGAAGGTTCTAGTATGTAACTTCTAAGGAAACTGTCAAAATGTGGTAAAACTCTTCAAATACACAATTATCTTTCCAGGAAATGAATATGAACGTGTAACAAACAGTTGAAACACAAGGAAATAGAATCTAACTACATTTAATTCCCAGTTCAATTACGGAGATTACAAGAACAAAGCTCTGAAATGACGAGAATTCTCAAAATGTAAACAATTCCGGATATTTCAAGTGGCGTTTTCAGTAAATTTTGATTTCAAACATTAAGAATTCCTGTTTGTAGAGATCAGGATTTGTGTATAAAGCTTTTAAATGAGGATAATACTGTTTATGTTTACAACTGAGGCTTAATTTGCCACGTGTTTTTTGAAGGAAACAGTGGATATCCTGAAGGTTCTTTATGTACTTCTAAGGAAACTGTCAAAATGTTGTAAAACTCTTTAAATACACAATTACCTCTCCAGGAAATGAATATGAACGTGTAACAAACAGTTGAAACACAAGGAAATAGAACCTAACTACATTTAAGGCCGAGTTCAATTACCGAGATTACAGGTAGAAAGCTCTGAAAGGACAAGAATTCTCTTAATATTAAAGAGTCCGGCTATTTTAAGTGGAGTTTTCACTAAATGGGATTTCAAACATCAGGAATTACTGTTTATAAAGCTCAGAACTTGTGTATAAAGCTTTTATATGTAGAGAATAGTGTTTATGTTTACAATTGAGGTTGAATTGGAGTGGCGTCTTTTGACTGAAACAGTTTATATCCTAAAGGTTCTAGTATGTACTTCTAAGGGAACTCTCAAAATGTGGTAAAACTCTTTTAATACACAATTACCTCTCCAGAAAATGAATATGAACGTGGAGCAAACAGTTGAAACACAAGTAAATAGAATCTAACTACATTTAATTCCCAGTTCAATTACGGAGATTACAGGAAGAAAGCTCTGAAATGACGAGAATTCTCAAAATGTAAACAATTCCGGATATTTCAAGTGGCGTTTTCAGTAAATTGTGATTTCAAACATCAAGAATTCCTGTTTATAGAGCTCTGAACTTGTGTATAAAACTTATAAATGTGGAGAATACTGTTTATGTTTTCAATTGACGCTGAATTGGCGAGGCGTCTTTTAACTGAAACAGTTCATATCCTGAAGGTTCTAGTATGTACTTCTAAGGAAACTGTCAAAATGTGGTAAAACTCTTCAAATACGCAATTATCTTTCCAGGAAATGAATATGAACGTGTAACAAACAGTTGAAACACAAGTAAATAGAATCTAACTACATTTAATTCCCAGTTCAATTACGGAGATTACAAGAACAAAGCTCTGAAATGACGAGAATTCTCAAAATGTAAACAATTCCGGATATTTCAAGTGGCGTTTTCAGTACATTGTGATTTCAAACATCAAGAATTCCTGTTTGTAGAGATCAGGATTTGTGTATAAAGCTTTTAAATGAGGATAATACTGTTTATGTTTACAATTGAGGCTTAATTTGCCACGTGTTTTTTGAACGAAACAGTGGATATCCTGAAGGTTCTTTATGTACTTCTAAGGAAACTGTCAAAATGTTGTAAAACTCTTTAAATACACGATTACCTCTCCAGGAAATGAATATGAACGTGTAACAAACAGTTGAAACACAAGGAAATCGAACCTAACTACATTGAAGGCCGAGTTCAATTACCGAGATTACAGGTAGAAAGCTCTGAAAGGACAAGAATTCTCTTAATATTAAAGAGTCCGGCTATTTTAAGTGGAGTTTTCACTAAATGGGATTTCAAACATCAGGAATTACTGTTTATAAAGCTCAGAACTTGTGTATAAAGCTTTTATATGTAGAGAATAGTGTTTATGTTTACAATTGAGGTTGAATTGGAGTGGCGTCTTTTGACTGAAACAGTTTATATCCTAAAGGTTCTAGTATGTACTTCTAAGGGAACTCTCAAAATGTGGTAAAACTCTTTTAATACACAATTACCTCTCCAGAAAATGAATATGAACGTGTAGCAAACAGTTGAAACACAAGTAAATAGAATCTAACTACATTTAATTCCCAGTTCAATTACGGAGATTACAGGAAGAAAGCTCTGAAATGACGAGAATTCTCAAAATGTAAACAATTCCGGATATTTCAAGTGGCGTTTTCAGTAAATTGTGATTTCAAACATCAAGAATTCCTGTTTATAGAGCTCTGAACTTGTGTATAAAACTTATAAATGTGGAGAATACTGTTTATGTTTTCAATTGACGCTGAATTGGCGAGGCGTCTTTTAACTGAAACAGTTCATATCCTGAAGGTTCTAGTATGTACTTCTAAGGAAACTGTCAAAATGTGGTAAAACTCTTCAAATACGCAATTATCTTTCCAGGAAATGAATATGAACGTGTAACAAATAGTTGAAACACAAGTAAATAGAATCTAACTACATTTAATTCCCAGTTCAATTACGGAGATTACAAGAACAAAGCTCTGAAATGACGAGAATTCTCAAAATGTAAACAATTCCGGATATTTCAAGTGGCGTTTTCAGTACATTGTGATTTCAAACATCAAGAATTCCTGTTTGTAGAGATCAGGATTTGTGTATAAAGCTTTTAAATGAGGATAATACTGTTTATGTTTACAATTGAGGCTTAATTTGCCACGTGTTTTTTGAACGAAACAGTGGATATCCTGAAGGTTCTTTATGTACTTCTAAGGAAACTGTCAAAATGTTGTAAAACTCTTTAAATACACGATTACCTCTCCAGGAAATGAATATGAACGTGTAACAAACAGTTGAAACACAAGGAAATCGAACCTAACTACATTGAAGGCCGAGTTCAATTACCGAGATTACAGGTAGAAAGCTCTGAAAGGACAAGAATTCTCTTAATATTAAAGAGTCCGGCTATTTTAAGTGGAGTTTTCACTAAATGTGATTTCAAACATCAGGAATTACTGTTTATAGAACTTTGAACTTGTGTATAAAGCTTTTATATGTAGAGAATAGTGTTTATGTTTACAATTGAGGTTGAATTGGAGTGGCGTCTTTTGACTGAAACAGTTCATATCCTGAAGGTTCTAGTATGTACTTCTAAGGAAACTCTCAAAATGTGGTAAAACTCTTTTAATACACAATTACCTCTCCAGAAAATGAATATGAACGTGTAGCAAACAGTTGAAACACAAGTAACTAGAATCTAACTACATTTAATTCCCAGTTCAATTACGGAGATTACAGGAAGAAAGCTCTGAAAAGACGAGAATTCTCAAAATGTAAACAATTCCGGATATTTCAAGTGGCGTTTTCAGTAAATTGTGATTTCAAACATCAAGAATTCCTGTTTATAGAGCTCTGAACTTGTGTATAAAACTTATAAATGTGGAGAATACTGTTTATGTTTACAATTGACGCTGAATTGGCGAGGCGACTTTTGACTGAAACAGTTCATATCCTGAAGGTTCTAGTATGTACTTCTAAGGAAACTGTCAAAATGTGGTAAAACTCTTCAAATACACAATTATCTTTCCAGGAAATGAATATGAACGTGTAACAAACAGTTGAAACACAAGGAAATAGAATCTAACTACATTTAATTCCCAGTTCAATTACGGAGATTACAAGAACAAAGCTCTGAAATGACGAGAATTCTCAAAATGTAAACAATTCCGGATATTTCAAGTGGCGTTTTCAGTAAATTGTGATTTCAAACATCAAGAATTCCTGTTTGTAGAGATCAGGATTTGTGTATAAAGCTTTTAAATGAGGATAATACTGTTTATGTTTACAATTGAGGCTTACTTTGCCTCGTGTTTTTTGAATGAAACAGTGGATATCCTGATGGTTCTTTATGTACTTCTAAGGAAACTGTCAAAATGTTGTAAAACTCTTTAAATACACGATTACCTCTCCAGGAAATGAATATGAACGTGTAACAAACAGTTGAAACACAAGGAAATAGAACCTAACTACATTTAAGGCCGAGTTCAATTACCGAGATTACAGGTAGAAAGCTCTGAAAGGACAAGAATTCTCCTAATATTAAAAAGTCCGGCTATTTTAAGTGGAGTTTTCACTAAATTTGATTTCAAACATCAGGAATTACTGTTTATAAAGCTCAGAACTTGTGTATACAGCTTTTATATGTAGAGAATAGTGTTTATGTTTACAATTGAGGTTGAATTGGAGTGGCGTCTTTTGACGGAAACATTTCATATCCTAAAGGTTCTAGTATGTACTTCTAAGGAAACTCTCAAAATGTGGTAAAACTCTTTTAATACACAATTACCTCTCCAGGAAATGAATATGAACGTGTAACAAACAGTTGAAACACAAGTAAATAGAATCTAACTACATTTAATTCCCAGTTCAATTACGGAGATTACAAGAACAAAGCTCTGAAATGACGAGAATTCTCAAAATGTAAACAATTCCGGATATTTCAAGTGGCGTTTTCAGTAAATTGTGATTTCAAACATCAAGAATTCCTGTTTATAGAGCTCTGAACTTGTGTATAAAACTTATAAATGTGGAGAATACTGTTTATGTTTTCAATTGACGCTGAATTGGCGAGGCGACTTTTGACTGAAACAGTTCATATCCTGAAGGTTCTAGTATGTACTTCTAAGGAAACTGTCAAAATGTGGTAAAACTCTTCAAATACACAATTATCTTTCCAGGAAATGAATATGAACGTGTAACAAACAGTTGAAACACAAGGAAATAGAATCTAACTACATTTAATTCCCAGTTCAATTACGGAGATTACAGGAAGAAAGCTCTGAAATGACGAGAATTCTCAAAATGTAAACAATTCCGGATATTTCAAGTGGCGTTTTCAGTAAATTGTGATTTCAAACATCAAGAATTCCTGTTTATAGAGCTCTGAACTTGTGTATAAAACTTATAAATGTGGAGAATACTGTTTATGTTTTCAATTGACGCTGAATTGGCGAGGCGTCTTTTAACTGAAACAGTTCATATCCTGAAGGTTCTAGTATGTACTTCTAAGGAAACTGTCAAAATGTGGTAAAACTCTTCAAATACGCAATTATCTTTCCAGGAAATGAATATGAACGTGTAACAAATAGTTGAAACACAAGTAAATAGAATCTAACTACATTTAATTCCCAGTTCAATTACGGAGATTACAAGAACAAAGCTCTGAAATGACGAGAATTCTCAAAATGTAAACAATTCCGGATATTTCAAGTGGCGTTTTCAGTACATTGTGATTTCAAACATCAAGAATTCCTGTTTGTAGAGATCAGGATTTGTGTATAAAGCTTTTAAATGAGGATAATACTGTTTATGTTTACAATTGAGGCTTAATTTGCCACGTGTTTTTTGAACGAAACAGTGGATATCCTGAAGGTTCTTTAT
The DNA here is from genome assembly GCF_964212035.1 of Myotis nattereri. Taxonomy (NCBI): domain Eukaryota; kingdom Metazoa; phylum Chordata; class Mammalia; order Chiroptera; family Vespertilionidae; genus Myotis; species Myotis nattereri. Next base: position 8,675,127 of record NC_138080.1, on the reverse strand, counting down.
GTACTTCTAAGGAAACTGTCAAAATGTTGTAAAACTCTTTAAATACACGATTACCTCTCCAGGAAATGAATATGAACGTGTAACAAACAGTTGAAACACAAGGAAATCGAACCTAACTACATTGAAGGCCGAGTTCAATTACCGAGATTACAGGTAGAAAGCTCTGAAAGGACAAGAATTCTCTTAATATTAAAGAGTCCGGCTATTTTAAGTGGAGTTTTCACTAAATGTGATTTCAAACATCAGGAATTACTGTTTATAGAACTTTGAACTTGTGTATAAAGCTTTTATATGTAGAGAATAGTGTTTATGTTTACAATTGAGGTTGAATTGGAGTGGCGTCTTTTGACTGAAACAGTTCATATCCTGAAGGTTCTAGTATGTACTTCTAAGGAAACTCTCAAAATGTGGTAAAACTCTTTTAATACACAATTACCTCTCCAGAAAATGAATATGAACGTGTAGCAAACAGTTGAAACACAAGTAACTAGAATCTAACTACATTTAATTCCCAGTTCAATTACGGAGATTACAGGAAGAAAGCTCTGAAAAGACGAGAATTCTCAAAATGTAAACAATTCCGGATATTTCAAGTGGCGTTTTCAGTAAATTGTGATTTCAAACATCAAGAATTCCTGTTTATAGAGCTCTGAACTTGTGTATAAAACTTATAAATGTGGAGAATACTGTTTATGTTTACAATTGACGCTGAATTGGCGAGGCGACTTTTGACTGAAACAGTTCATATCCTGAAGGTTCTAGTATGTACTTCTAAGGAAACTGTCAAAATGTGGTAAAACTCTTCAAATACACAATTATCTTTCCAGGAAATGAATATGAACGTGTAACAAACAGTTGAAACACAAGGAAATAGAATCTAACTACATTTAATTCCCAGTTCAATTACGGAGATTACAAGAACAAAGCTCTGAAATGACGAGAATTCTCAAAATGTAAACAATTCCGGATATTTCAAGTGGCGTTTTCAGTAAATTGTGATTTCAAACATCAAGAATTCCTGTTTGTAGAGATCAGGATTTGTGTATAAAGCTTTTAAATGAGGATAATACTGTTTATGTTTACAATTGAGGCTTACTTTGCCTCGTGTTTTTTGAATGAAACAGTGGATATCCTGATGGTTCTTTATGTACTTCTAAGGAAACTGTCAAAATGTTGTAAAACTCTTTAAATACACGATTACCTCTCCAGGAAATGAATATGAACGTGTAACAAACAGTTGAAACACAAGGAAATAGAACCTAACTACATTTAAGGCCGAGTTCAATTACCGAGATTACAGGTAGAAAGCTCTGAAAGGACAAGAATTCTCCTAATATTAAAAAGTCCGGCTATTTTAAGTGGAGTTTTCACTAAATTTGATTTCAAACATCAGGAATTACTGTTTATAAAGCTCAGAACTTGTGTATACAGCTTTTATATGTAGAGAATAGTGTTTATGTTTACAATTGAGGTTGAATTGGAGTGGCGTCTTTTGACGGAAACATTTCATATCCTAAAGGTTCTAGTATGTACTTCTAAGGAAACTCTCAAAATGTGGTAAAACTCTTTTAATACACAATTACCTCTCCAGGAAATGAATATGAACGTGTAACAAACAGTTGAAACACAAGTAAATAGAATCTAACTACATTTAATTCCCAGTTCAATTACGGAGATTACAAGAACAAAGCTCTGAAATGACGAGAATTCTCAAAATGTAAACAATTCCGGATATTTCAAGTGGCGTTTTCAGTAAATTGTGATTTCAAACATCAAGAATTCCTGTTTATAGAGCTCTGAACTTGTGTATAAAACTTATAAATGTGGAGAATACTGTTTATGTTTTCAATTGACGCTGAATTGGCGAGGCGACTTTTGACTGAAACAGTTCATATCCTGAAGGTTCTAGTATGTACTTCTAAGGAAACTGTCAAAATGTGGTAAAACTCTTCAAATACACAATTATCTTTCCAGGAAATGAATATGAACGTGTAACAAACAGTTGAAACACAAGGAAATAGAATCTAACTACATTTAATTCCCAGTTCAATTACGGAGATTACAAGAACAAAGCTCTGAAATGACGAGAATTCTCAAAATATAAACAATTCCGGATATTTCAAGTGGCGTTTTCAGTAAATTGTGATTTCAAACATTAAGAATTCCTGTTTGTAGAGATCAGGATTTGTGTATAAAGCTTTTAAATGAGGATAATACTGTTTATGTTTACAACTGAGGCTTAATTTGCCACGTGTTTTTTGAACGAAACAGTGGATATCCTGAAGGTTCTTTATGTACTTCTAAGGAAACTGTCAAAATGTTGTAAAACTCTTTAAATACACAATTACCTCTCCAGGAAATGAATATGAACGTGTAACAAACAGTTGAAACACAAGGAAATAGAACCTAACTACATTTAAGGCCGAGTTCAATTACCAAGATTACAGGTAGAAAGCTCTGAAAGGACAAGAATTCTCTTAATATTAAAGAGTCCGGCTATTTTAAGTGGAGTTTTCACTAAATGGGATTTCAAACATCAGGAATTACTGTTTATAAAGCTCAGAACTTGTGTATAAAGCTTTTATATGTAGAGAATAGTGTTTATGTTTACAATTGAGGTTGAATTGGAGTGGCGTCTTTTGACTGAAACAGTTTATATCCTAAAGGTTCTAGTATGTACTTCTAAGGGAACTCTCAAAATGTGGTAAAACTCTTTTAATACACAATTACCTCTCCAGAAAATGAATATGAACGTGTAGCAAACAGTTGAAACACAAGTAAATAGAATCTAACTACATTTAATTCCCAGTTCAATTACAGAGATTACAGGAAGAAAGCTCTGAAATGACGAGAATTCTCAAAATGTAAACAATTCCGGATATTTCAAGTGGCGTTTTCAGTAAATTGTGATTTCAAACATCAAGAATTCCTGTTTATAGAGCTCTGAACTTGTGTATAAAACTTATAAATGTGGAGAATACTGTTTATGTTTTCAATTGACGCTGAATTGGCGAGGCGTCTTTTAACTGAAACAGTTCATATCCTGAAGGTTCTAGTATGTACTTCTAAGGAAACTGTCAAAATGTGGTAAAACTCTTCAAATACGCAATTATCTTTCCAGGAAATGAATATGAACGTGTAACAAATAGTTGAAACACAAGCAAATAGAATCTAACTACATTTAATTCCCAGTTCAATTACGGAGATTACAAGAACAAAGCTCTGAAATGACGAGAATTCTCAAAATGTAAACAATTCCGGATATTTCAAGTGGCGTTTTCAGTACATTGTGATTTCAAACATCAAGAATTCCTGTTTGTAGAGATCAGGATTTGTGTATAAAGCTTTTAAATGAGGATAATACTGTTTATGTTTACAATTGAGGCTTACTTTTCCTCGTGTTTTTTGAATGAAACAGTGGATATCCTGAAGGTTCTTTATGTACTTCTAAGGAAACTGTCAAAATGTTGTAAAACTCTTTAAATACACGATTACCTCTCCAGGAAATGAATATGAACGTGTAACAAACAGTTGAAACACAAGGAAATCGAACCTAACTACATTGAAGGCCGAGTTCAATTACCGAGATTACAGGTAGAAAGCTCTGAAAGGACAAGAATTCTCTTAATATTAAAGAGTCCGGCTATTTTAAGTGGAGTTTTCACTAAATGTGATTTCAAACATCAGGAATTACTGTTTATAGAGCTTTGAACTTGTGTATAAAGCTTTTATATGTAGAGAATAGTGTTTATGTTTACAATTGAGGTTGAATTGGAGTGGCGTCTTTTGACTGAAACAGTTCATATCCTGAAGGTTCTAGTATGTACTTCTAAGGAAACTCTCAAAATGTGGTAAAACTCTTTTAATACACAATTACCTCTCCAGAAAATGAATATGAACGTGTAGCAAACAGTTGAAACACAAGTAAATAGAATCTAACTACATTTAATTCCCAGTTCAATTACGGAGATTACAGGAAGAAAGCTCTGAAAAGACGAGAATTCTCAAAATGTAAACAATTCCGGATATTTCAAGTGGCGTTTTCAGTAAATTGTGATTTCAAACATCAAGAATTCCTGTTTATAGAGCTCTGAACTTGTGTATAAAACTTATAAATGTGGAGAATACTGTTTATGTTTACAATTGACGCTGAATTGGCGAGGCGACTTTTGACTGAAACAGTTCATATCCTGAAGGTTCTAGTATGTACTTCTAAGGAAACTGTCAAAATGTGGTAAAACTCTTCAAATACACAATTATCTTTCCAGGAAATGAATATGAACGTGTAACAAACAGTTGAAACACAAGGAAATAGAATCTAACTACATTTAATTCCCAGTTCAATTACGGAGATTAAAAGAACAAAGCTCTGAAATGACGAGAATTCTCAAAATGTAAACAATTCCGGATATTTCAAGTGGCGTTTTCAGTAAATTGTGATTTCAAACATCAAGAATTCCTGTTTGTAGAGATCACGATTTGTGTATAAAGCTTTTAAATGAGGATAATACTGTTTATGTTTACAATTGAGGCTTACTTTGCCTCGTGTTTTTTGAATGAAACAGTGGATATCCTGAAGGTTCTTTATGTACTTCTAAGGAAACTGTCAAAATGTTGTAAAACTCTTTAAATACACGATTACCTCTCCAGGAAATGAATATGAACGTGTAACAAACAGTTGAAACACAAGGAAATAGAACCTAATTAAATTTAAGGCCGAGTTCAATTTCCGAGATTACAGGTAGAAAGTTCTGAAAGGACAAGAATTCTCCTAATATTAAAAAGTCCGGCTATTTTAAGTGGAGTTTTCACTAAATTTGATTTCAAACATCAGGAATTACTGTTTATAAAGCTCAGAACTTCTGTATAAAGCTTTTATATGTAGAGAATAGTGTTTATGTTTACAATTGAGGTTGAATTGGAGTGGCGTCTTTTGACGGAAACATTTCATATCCTAAAGGTTCTAGTATGTACCTCTAAGGAAACTCTCAAAATGTGGTAAAACTCTTTTAATACACAATTACCTCTCCAGGAAATGAATATGAACGTGTAACAAACAGTTGAAACACAAGTAAATAGAATCTAACTACATTTAATTCCCAGTTCAATCACGGAGATTACAAGAACAAAGCTCTGAAATGATGAGAATTCTCAAAATGTAAACAATTCCGGATATTTCAAGTGGCGTTTTCAGTAAATTGTGATTTCAAACATCAAGAATTCCTGTTTATAGAGCTCTGAACTTGTGTATAAAACTTATAAATGTGGAGAATACTGTTTATGTTTTCAATTGACGCTGAATTGGCGAGGCGACTTTTGACTGAAACAGTTCATATCCTGAAGGTTCTAGTATGTACTTCTAAGGAAACTGTCAAAATGTGGTAAAACTCTTCAAATACACAATTATCTTTCCAGGAAATGAATATGAACGTGTAACAAACAGTTGAAACACAAGGAAATAGAATCTAACTACATTTAATTCCCAGTTCAATTACGGAGATTACAAGAACAAAGCTCTGAAATGACGAGAATTCTCAAAATATAAACAATTCCGGATATTTCAAGTGGCGTTTTCAGTAAATTGTGATTTCAAACATTAAGAATTCCTGTTTGTAGAGATCAGGATTTGTGTATAAAGCTTTTAAATGAGGATAATACTGTTTATGTTTACAACTGAGGCTTAATTTGCCACGTGTTTTTTGAACGAAACAGTGGATATCCTGAAGGTTCTTTATGTACTTCTAAGGAAACTGTCAAAATGTTGTAAAACTCTTTAAATACACAATTACCTCTCCAGGAAATGAATATGAACGTGTAACAAACAGTTGAAACACAAGGAAATAGAACCTAACTACATTTAAGGCCGAGTTCAATTACCAAGATTACAGGTAGAAAGCTCTGAAAGGACAAGAATTCTCTTAATATTAAAGAGTCCGGCTATTTTAAGTGGAGTTTTCACTAAATGGGATTTCAAACATCAGGAATTACTGTTTATAAAGCTCAGAACTTGTGTATAAAGCTTTTATATGTAGAGAATAGTGTTTATGTTTACAATTGAGGTTGAATTGGAGTGGCGTCTTTTGACTGAAACAGTTTATATCCTAAAGGTTCTAGTATGTACTTCTAAGGGAACTCTCAAAATGTGGTAAAACTCTTTTAATACACAATTACCTCTCCAGAAAATGAATATGAACGTGTAGCAAACAGTTGAAACACAAGTAAATAGAATCTAACTACATTTAATTCCCAGTTCAATTACAGAGATTACAGGAAGAAAGCTCTGAAATGACGAGAATTCTCAAAATGTAAACAATTCCGGATATTTCAAGTGGCGTTTTCAGTAAATTGTGATTTCAAACATCAAGAATTCCTGTTTATAGAGCTCTGAACTTGTGTATAAAACTTATAAATGTGGAGAATACTGTTTATGTTTTCAATTGACGCTGAATTGGTGAGGCGTCTTTTAACTGAAACAGTTCATATCCTGAAGGTTCTAGTATGTACTTCTAAGGAAACTGTCAAAATGTGGTAAAACTCTTCAAATACACAATTATCTTTCCAGGAAATGAATATGAACGTGTAACAAACAGTTGAAGCACAAGTAAATAGAATCTAACTACATTTAATTCCCAGTTCAATTACGGAGATTACAAGAACAAAGCTCTGAAATGACGAGAATTCTCAAAATGTAAACAATTCCGGATATTTCAAGTGGCGTTTTCAGTAAATTGTGATTTCAAACATCAAGAATTCCTGTTTGTAGAGATCAGGATTTGTGTATAAAGCTTTTAAATGAGGATAATACTGTTTATGTTTACAACTGAGGCTTACTTTGCCACGTGTTTTTTGAACGAAACAGTGGATATCCTGAAGGTTCTTTATGTACTTCTAAGGAAACTGTCAAAATGTTGTAAAACTCTTTAAATACACGATTACCTCTCCAGGAAATGAATATGAACGTGTAACAAACAGTTGAAACACAAGGAAATAGAACCTAACTACATTTAAGGCCGAGTTCAATTACCGAGATTACAGGTAGAAAGCTATGAAAGGACAAGAATTCTCTTAATATTAAAAAGTCCGGCTATTTTAAGTGGAGTTTTCACTAAATGGGATTTCAAACATCAGGAATTACTGTTTATACAGCTCAGAACTTGTGTATAAAGCTTTTATATGTAGAGAATAGTGTTTATGTTTACAATTGAGGTTGAATTGGAGTGGCGTCTTTTGACTGAAACAGTTCATATCCTAAAGGTTCTAGTATGTACTTCTAAGGAAACTCTCAAAATGTGGTAAAACTCTTTTAATGCACAATTACCTCTCCAGGAAATGAATATGAACGTGTAACAAACAGTTGAAACACAAGTAAATAGACTCTAACTACATTTAATTCCCAGTTCAATTACGGAGATTACAGGAAGAAAGCTCTGAAATGACGAGAATTCTCAAAATGTAAACAATTCCGGATATTTCAAGTGGCGTTTTCAGTAAATTGTGATTTCAAACATCAAGAATTCCTGTTTGTAGAGATCACGATTTGTGTATAAAGCTTTTAAATGAGGATAATACTGTTTATGTTTACAATTGAGGCTTACTTTGCCTCGTGTTTTTTGAATGAAACAGTGGATATCCTGAAGGTTCTTTATGTACTTCTAAGGAAACTGTCAAAATGTTGTAAAACTCTTTAAATACACGATTACCTCTCCAGGAAATGAATATGAACGTGTAACAAACAGTTGAAACACAAGGAAATAGAACCTAATTAAATTTAAGGCCGAGTTCAATTACCGAGATTACAGGTAGAAAGCTCTGAAAGGACAAGAATTATCCTAATATTAAAAAGTCCGGCTATTTTAAGTGGAGTTTTCACTAAATTTGATTTCAAACATCAGGAATTACTGTTTATAAAGCTCAGAACTTGTGTATAAAGCTTTTATATGTAGAGAATAGTGTTTATGTTTACAATTGAGGTTGAATTGGAGTGGCGTCTTTTGACGGAAACATTTCATATCCTAAAGGTTCTAGTATGTACTTCTAAGGAAACTCTCAAAATGTGGTAAAACTCTTTTAATACACAATTACCTCTCCAGGAAATGAATATGAACGTGTAACAAACAGTTGAAACACAAGTAAATAGAATCTAACTACATTTAATTCCCAGTTCAATTACGGAGATTACAAGAACAAAGCTCTGAAATGACGAGAATTCTCAAAATGTAAACAATTCCGGATATTTCAAGTGGCGTTTTCAGTAAATTGTGATTTCAAACATCAAGAATTCCTGTTTATAGAGCTCTGAACTTGTGTATAAAACTTATAAATGTGGAGAATACTGTTTATGTTTTCAATTGACGCTGAATTGGCGAGGCGACTTTTGACTGAAACAGTTCATATCCTGAAGGTTCTAGTATGTACTTCTAAGGAAACTGTCAAAATGTGGTAAAACTCTTCAAATACACAATTATCTTTCCAGGAAATGAATATGAACGTGTAACAAACAGTTGAAACACAAGGAAATAGAATCTAACTACATTTAATTCCCAGTTCAATTACGGAGATTACAAGAACAAAGCTCTGAAATGACGAGAATTCTCAAAATATAAACAATTCCGGATATTTCAAGTGGCGTTTTCAGTAAATTGTGATTTCAAACATTAAGAATTCCTGTTTGTAGAGATCAGGATTTGTGTATAAAGCTTTTAAATGAGGATAATACTGTTTATGTTTACAACTGAGGCTTAATTTGCCACGTGTTTTTTGAACGAAACAGTGGATATCCTGAAGGTTCTTTATGTACTTCTAAGGAAACTGTCAAAATGTTGTAAAACTCTTTAAATACACAATTACCTCTCCAGGAAATGAATATGAACGTGTAACAAACAGTTGAAACACAAGGAAATAGAACCTAACTACATTTAAGGCCGAGTTCAATTACCAAGATTACAGGTAGAAAGCTCTGAAAGGACAAGAATTCTCTTAATATTAAAGAGTCCGGCTATTTTAAGTGGAGTTTTCACTAAATGGGATTTCAAACATCAGGAATTACTGTTTATAAAGCTCAGAACTTGTGTATACAGCTTTTATATGTAGAGAATAGTGTTTATGTTTACAATTGAGGTTGAATTGGAGTGGCGTCTTTTGACTGAAACAGTTTATATCCTAAAGGTTCTAGTATGTACTTCTAAGGGAACTCTCAAAATGTGGTAAAACTCTTTTAATACACAATTACCTCTCCAGAAAATGAATATGAACGTGTAGCAAACAGTTGAAACACAAGTAAATAGAATCTAACTACATTTAATTCCCAGTTCAATTACAGAGATTACAGGAAGAAAGCTCTGAAATGACGAGAATTCTCAAAATGTAAACAATTCCGGATATTTCAAGTGGCGTTTTCAGTAAATTGTGATTTCAAACATCAAGAATTCCTGTTTATAGAGCTCTGAACTTGTGTATAAAACTTATAAATGTGGAGAATACTGTTTATGTTTTCAATTGACGCTGAATTGGCGAGGCGTCTTTTAACTGAAACAGTTCATATCCTGAAGGTTCTAGTATGTACTTCTAAGGAAACTGTCAAAATGTGGTAAAACTCTTCAAATACGCAATTATCTTTCCAGGAAATGAATATGAACGTGTAACAAATAGTTGAAACACAAGTAAATAGAATCTAACTACATTTAATTCCCAGTTCAATTACGGAGATTACAAGAACAAAGCTCTGAAATGACGAGAATTCTCAAAATGTAAACAATTCCGGATATTTCAAGTGGCGTTTTCAGTACATTGTGATTTCAAACATCAAGAATTCCTGTTTGTAGAGATCAGGATTTGTGTATAAAGCTTTTAAATGAGGATAATACTGTTTATGTTTACAATTGAGGCTTACTTTTCCTCGTGTTTTTTGAATGAAACAGTGGATATCCTGAAGGTTCTTTATGTACTTCTAAGGAAACTGTCAAAATGTTGTAAAACTCTTTAAATACACGATTACCTCTCCAGGAAATGAATATGAACGTGTAACAAACAGTTGAAACACAAGGAAATCGAACCTAACTACATTGAAGGCCGAGTTCAATTACCGAGATTACAGGTAGAAAGCTCTGAAAGGACAAGAATTCTCTTAATATTAAAGAGTCCGGCTATTTTAAGTGGAGTTTTCACTAAATGTGATTTCAAACATCAGGAATTACTGTTTATAGAGCTTTGAACTTGTGTATAAAGCTTTTATATGTAGAGAATAGTGTTTATGTTTACAATTGAGGTTGAATTGGAGTGGCGTCTTTTGACTGAAACAGTTCATATCCTGAAGGTTCTAGTATGTACTTCTAAGGAAACTCTCAAAATGTGGTAAAACTCTTTTAATACACAATTACCTCTCCAGAAAATGAATATGAACGTGTAGCAAACAGTTGAAACACAAGTAAATAGAATCTAACTACATTTAATTCCCAGTTCAATTACGGAGATTACAGGAAGAAAGCTCTGAAAAGACGAGAATTCTCAAAATGTAAACAATTCCGGATATTTCAAGTGGCGTTTTCAGTAAATTGTGATTTCAAACATCAAGAATTCCTGTTTATAGAGCTCTGAACTTGTGTATAAAACTTATAAATGTGGAGAATACTGTTTATGTTTACAATTGACGCTGAATTGGCGAGGCGACTTTTGACTGAAACAGTTCATATCCTGAAGGTTCTAGTATGTACTTCTAAGGAAACTGTCAAAATGTGGTAAAACTCTTCAAATACACAATTATCTTTCCAGGAAATGAATATGAACATGTAAAAAACAGTTGAAACACAAGGAAATAGAATCTAACTACATTTAATTCCCAGTTCAATTACGGAGATTAAAAGAACAAAGCTCTGAAATGACGAGAATTCTCAAAATGTAAACAATTCCGGATATTTCAAGTGGCGTTTTCAGTAAATTGTGATTTCAAACATCAAGAATTCCTGTTTGTAGAGATCACGATTTGTGTATAAAGCTTTTAAATGAGGATAATACTGTTTATGTTTACAATTGAGGCTTACTTTGCCTCGTGTTTTTTGAATGAAACAGTGGATATCCTGAAGGTTCTTTATGTACTTCTAAGGAAACTGTCAAAATGTTGTAAAACTCTTTAAATACACGATTACCTCTCCAGGAAATGAATATGAACGTGTAACAAACAGTTGAAACACAAGGAAATAGAACCTAATTAAATTTAAGGCCGAGTTCAATTACCGAGATTACAGGTAGAAAGCTCTGAAAGGACAAGAATTCCCCTAATATTAAAAAGTCCGGCTATTTTAAGTGGAGTTTTCACTAAATTTGATTTCAAACATCAGGAATTACTGTTTATAAAGCTCAGAACTTGTGTATACAGCTTTTATATGTAGAGAATAGTGTTTATGTTTACAATTGAGGTTGAATTGGAGTGGCGTCTTTTGACGGAAACCTTTCATATCCTAAAGGTTCTAGTATGTACTTCTAAGGAAACTCTCAAAATGTGGTAAAACTCTTTTAATACACAATTACCTCTCCAGGAAATGAATATGAACGTGTAACAAACAGTTGAAACACAAGTAAATAGAATCTAACTACATTTAATTCCCAGTTCAATTACGGAGATTACAAGAACAAAGCTCTGAAATGACGAGAATTCTCAAAATGTAAACAATTCCGGATATTTCAAGTGGCGTTTTCAGTAAATTGTGATTTCAAACATCAAGAATTCCTGTTTATAGAGCTCTGAACTTGTGTATAAAACTTATAAATGTGGAGAATACTGTTTATGTTTTCAATTGACGCTGAATTGGCGAGGCGACTTTTGACTGAAACAGTTCATATCCTGAAGGTTCTAGTATGTACTTCTAAGGAAACTGTCAAAATGTGGTAAAACTCTTCAAATACGCAATTATCTTTCCAGGAAATGAATATGAACGTGTAACAAACAGTTGAAACACAAGGAAATAGAATCTAACTACATTTAATTCCCAGTTCAATTACGGAGATTACAAGAACAAAGCTCTGAAATGACGAGAATTCTCAAAATGTAAACAATTCCGGATATTTCAAGTGGCGTTTTCAGTAAATTGTGATTTCAAACATTAAGAATTCCTGTTTGTAGAGTTCAGGATTTGTGTATAAAGCTTTTAAATGAGGATAATACTGTTTATGTTTACAACTGAGGCTTAATTTGCCACGTGTTTTTTGAACGAAACAGTGGATATCCTGAAGGTTCTTTATGTACTTCTAAGGAAACTGTCAAAATGTTGTAAAACTCTTTAAATACACAATTACCTCTCCAGGAAATGAATATGAACGTGTAACAAACAGTTGAAACACAAGGAAATAGAACCTAACTACATTTAAGGCCGAGTTCAATTACCAAGATTACAGGTAGAAAGCTCTGAAAGGACAAGAATTCTCTTAATATTAAAGAGTCCGGCTATTTTAAGTGGAGTTTTCACTAAATGGGATTTCAAACATCAGGAATTACTGTTTATAAAGCTCAGAACTTGTGTATAAAGCTTTTATATGTAGAGAATAGTGTTTATGTTTACAATTGAGGTTGAATTGGAGTGGCGTCTTTTGACTGAAACAGTTTATATCCTAAAGGTTCTAGTATGTACTTCTAAGGGAACTCTCAAAATGTGGTAAAACTCTTTTAATACACAATTACCTCTCCAGAAAATGAATATGAACGTGGAGCAAACAGTTGAAACACAAGTAAATAGAATCTAACTACATTTAATTCCCAGTTCAATTACGGAGATTACAGGAAGAAAGCTCTGAAATGACGAGAATTCTCAAAATGTAAACAATTCCGGATATTTCAAGTGGCGTTTTCAGTAAATTGTGATTTCAAACATCAAGAATTCCTGTTTATAGAGCTCTGAACTTGTGTATAAAACTTATAAATGTGGAGAATACTGTTTATGTTTTCAATTGACGCTGAATTGGCGAGGCGTCTTTTAACTGAAACAGTTCATATCCTGAAGGTTCTAGTATGTACTTCTAAGGAAACTGTCAAAATGTGGTAAAACTCTTCAAATACGCAATTATCTTTCCAGGAAATGAATATGAACGTGTAACAAACAGTTGAAACACAAGGAAATAGAATCTAACTACATTTAATTCCCAGTTCAATTACGGAGATTACAAGAACAAAGCTCTGAAATGACGAGAATTCTCAAAATGTAAACAATTCCGGATATTTCAAGTGGCGTTTTCAGTAAATTGTGATTTCAAACATTAAGAATTCCTGTTTGTAGAGTTCAGGATTTGTGTATAAAGCTTTTAAATGAGGATAATACTGTTTATGTTTACAACTGAGGCTTAATTTGCCACGTGTTTGTTGAACGAAACAGTGGATATCCTGAAGGTTCTTTATGTACTTCTAAGGAAACTGTCAAAATGTTGTAAAACTCTTTAAATACACGATTACCTCTCCAGGAAATGAATATGAACGTGTAACAAACAGTTGAAACACAAGGAAATCGAACCTAACTACATTGAAGGCCGAGTTCAATTACCGAGATTACAGGTAGAAAGTTCTTAAAGGACAAGAATTCTCTTAATATTAAAGAGTCCGGCTATTTTAAGTGGAGTTTTCACTAAATGTGATTTCAAACATCAGGAATTACTGTTTATAGAGCTTTGAACTTGTGTATAAAGCTTTTATATGTAGAGAATAGTGTTTATGTTTACAATTGAGGTTGAATTGGAGTGGCGTCTTTTGACTGAAACAGTTCATATCCTGAAGGTTCTAGTATGTACTTCTAAGGAAACTCTCAATATGTGGTAAAACTCTTTTAATACACAATTACCTCTCCAGGAAATGAATATGAACGTGTAGCAAACAGTTGAAACACAAGTAAATAGAATCTAACTACATTTAATTCCCAGTTCAATTACGGAGATTACAGGAAGAAAGCTCTGAAAAGACGAGAATTCTCAAAATGTAAACAATTCCGGATATTTCAAGTGGCGTTTTCAGTAAATTGTGATTTCAAACATCAAGAATTCCTGTTTATAGAGCTCTGAACTTGTGTATAAAACTTATAAATGTGGAGAATACTGTTTATGTTTTCAATTGACGCTGAATTGGCGAGGCGACTTTTGACTGAAACAGTTCATATCCTGAAGGTTCTAGTATGTACTTCTAAGGAAACTGTCAAAATGTGGTAAAACTCTTCAAATACACAATTATCTTTCCAGGAAATGAATATGAACGTGTAACAAACAGTTGAAACACAAGGAAATAGAATCTAACTACATTTAATTCCCAGTTCAATTACGGAGATTACAAGAACAAAGCTCTGAAATGAAGAGAATTCTCAAAATGTAAACAATTCCGGATATTTCAAGTGGCGTTTTCAGTAAATTGTGATTTCAAACATCAAGAATTCCTGTTTGTAGAGATCACGATTTGTGTATAAAGCTTTTAAATGAGGATAATACTGTTTATGTTTACAATTGAGGCTTACTTTGCCTCGTGTTTTTTGAATGAAACAGTGGATATCCTGAAGGTTCTTTATGTACTTCTAAGGAAACTGTCAAAATGTTGTAAAACTCTTTAAATACACGATTACCTCTCCAGGAAATGAATATGAACGTGTAACAAACAGTTGAAACACAAGGAAATAGAACCTAATTAAATTTAAGGCCGAGTTCAATTACCGAGATTACAGGTAGAAAGCTCTGAAAGGACAAGAATTCCCCTAATATTAAAAAGTCCGGCTATTTTAAGTGGAGTTTTCACTAAATTTGATTTCAAACATCAGGAATTACTGTTTATAAAGCTCAGAACTTGTGTATACAGCTTTTATATGTAGAGAATAGTGTTTATGTTTACAATTGAGGTTGAATTGGAGTGGCGTCTTTTGACGGAAACCTTTCATATCCTAAAGGTTCTAGTATGTACTTCTAAGGAAACTCTCAAAATGTGGTAAAACTCTTTTAATACACAATTACCTCTCCAGGAAATGAATATGAACGTGTAACAAACAGTTGAAACACAAGTAAATAGAATCTAACTACATTTAATTCCCAGTTCAATTACGGAGATTACAAGAACAAAGCTCTGAAATGACGAGAATTCTCAAAATGTAAACAATTCCGGATATTTCAAGTGGCGTTTTCAGTAAATTGTGATTTCAAACATCAAGAATTCCTGTTTATAGAGCTCTGAACTTGTGTATAAAACTTATAAATGTGGAGAATACTGTTTATGTTTTCAATTGACGCTGAATTGGCGAGGCGACTTTTGACTGAAACAGTTCATATCCTGAAGGTTCTAGTATGTACTTCTAAGGAAACTGTCAAAATGTGGTAAAACTCTTCAAATACGCAATTATCTTTCCAGGAAATGAATATGAACGTGTAACAAACAGTTGAAACACAAGGAAATAGAATCTAACTACATTTAATTCCCAGTTCAATTACGGAGATTACAAGAACAAAGCTCTGAAATGACGAGAATTCTCAAAATGTAAACAATTCCGGATATTTCAAGTGGCGTTTTCAGTACATTGTGATTTCAAACATTAAGAATTCCTGTTTGTAGAGTTCAGGATTTGTGTATAAAGCTTTTAAATGAGGATAATACTGTTTATGTTTACAACTGAGGCTTAATTTGCCACGTGTTTTTTGAACGAAACAGTGGATATCCTGAAGGTTCTTTATGTACTTCTAAGGAAACTGTCAAAATGTTGTAAAACTCTTTAAATACACAATTACCTCTCCAGGAAATGAATATGAACGTGTAACAAACAGTTGAAACACAAGGAAATAGAACCTAACTACATTTAAGGCCGAGTTCAATTACCAAGATTACAGGTAGAAAGCTCTGAAAGGACAAGAATTCTCTTAATATTAAAGAGTCCGGCTATTTTAAGTGGAGTTTTCACTAAATGGGATTTCAAACATCAGGAATTACTGTTTATAAAGCTCAGAACTTGTGTATAAAGCTTTTATATGTAGAGAATAGTGTTTATGTTTACAATTGAGGTTGAATTGGAGTGGCGTCTTTTGACTGAAACAGTTTATATCCTAAAGGTTCTAGTATGTACTTCTAAGGGAACTCTCAAAATGTGGTAAAACTCTTTTAATACACAATTACCTCTCCAGAAAATGAATATGAACGTGGAGCAAACAGTTGAAACACAAGTAAATAGAATCTAACTACATTTAATTCCCAGTTCAATTACGGAGATTACAGGAAGAAAGCTCTGAAATGACGAGAATTCTCAAAATGTAAACAATTCCGGATATTTCAAGTGGCGTTTTCAGTAAATTGTGATTTCAAACATCAAGAATTCCTGTTTATAGAGCTCTGAACTTGTGTATAAAACTTATAAATGTGGAGAATACTGTTTATGTTTTCAATTGACGCTGAATTGGCGAGGCGTCTTTTAACTGAAACAGTTCATATCCTGAAGGTTCTAGTATGTACTTCTAAGGAAACTGTCAAAATGTGGTAAAACTCTTCAAATACACAATTATCTTTCCAGGAAATGAATATGAACGTGTAACAAACAGTTGAAACACAAGTAAATAGAATCTAACTACATTTAATTCCCAGTTCAATTACGGAGATTACAAGAACAAAGCTCTGAAATGACGAGAATTCTCAAAATGTAAACAATTCCGGATATTTCAAGTGGCG
Organism: Myotis nattereri; assembly: GCF_964212035.1. NCBI lineage: Eukaryota > Metazoa > Chordata > Mammalia > Chiroptera > Vespertilionidae > Myotis > Myotis nattereri. The sequence continues at coordinate 8,658,470 of NC_138080.1, read as the reverse complement.
TTTTCAGTACATTGTGATTTCAAACATCAAGAATTCCTGTTTGTAGAGATCAGGATTTGTGTATAAAGCTTTTAAATGAGGATAATACTGTTTATGTTTACAATTGAGGCTTAATTTGCCACGTGTTTTTTGAACGAAACAGTGGATATCCTGAAGGTTCTTTATGTACTTCTAAGGAAACTGTCAAAATGTTGTAAAACTCTTTAAATACACGATTACCTCTCCAGGAAATGAATATGAACGTGTAACAAACAGTTGAAACACAAGGAAATCGAACCTAACTACATTGAAGGCCGAGTTCAATTACCGAGATTACAGGTAGAAAGTTCTTAAAGGACAAGAATTCTCTTAATATTAAAGAGTCCGGCTATTTTAAGTGGAGTTTTCACTAAATGTGATTTCAAACATCAGGAATTACTGTTTATAGAGCTTTGAACTTGTGTATAAAGCTTTTATATGTAGAGAATAGTGTTTATGTTTACAATTGAGGTTGAATTGGAGTGGCGTCTTTTGACTGAAACAGTTCATATCCTGAAGGTTCTAGTATGTACTTCTAAGGAAACTCTCAATATGTGGTAAAACTCTTTTAATACACAATTACCTCTCCAGGAAATGAATATGAACGTGTAGCAAACAGTTGAAACACAAGTAAATAGAATCTAACTACATTTAATTCCCAGTTCAATTACGGAGATTACAGGAAGAAAGCTCTGAAAAGACGAGAATTCTCAAAATGTAAACAATTCCGGATATTTCAAGTGGCGTTTTCAGTAAATTGTGATTTCAAACATCAAGAATTCCTGTTTATAGAGCTCTGAACTTGTGTATAAAACTTATAAATGTGGAGAATACTGTTTATGTTTTCAATTGACGCTGAATTGGCGAGGCGACTTTTGACTGAAACAGTTCATATCCTGAAGGTTCTAGTATGTACTTCTAAGGAAACTGTCAAAATGTGGTAAAACTCTTCAAATACACAATTATCTTTCCAGGAAATGAATATGAACGTGTAACAAACAGTTGAAACACAAGGAAATAGAATCTAACTACATTTAATTCCCAGTTCAATTACGGAGATTACAAGAACAAAGCTCTGAAATGAAGAGAATTCTCAAAATGTAAACAATTCCGGATATTTCAAGTGGCGTTTTCAGTAAATTGTGATTTCAAACATCAAGAATTCCTGTTTGTAGAGATCACGATTTGTGTATAAAGCTTTTAAATGAGGATAATACTGTTTATGTTTACAATTGAGGCTTACTTTGCCTCGTGTTTTTTGAATGAAACAGTGGATATCCTGAAGGTTCTTTATGTACTTCTAAGGAAACTGTCAAAATGTTGTAAAACTCTTTAAATACACGATTACCTCTCCAGGAAATGAATATGAACGTGTAACAAACAGTTGAAACACAAGGAAATAGAACCTAATTAAATTTAAGGCCGAGTTCAATTACCGAGATTACAGGTAGAAAGCTCTGAAAGGACAAGAATTCTCCTAATATTAACAAGTCCGGCTATTTTAAGTGGAGTTTTCACTAAATTTGATTTCAAACATCAGGAATTAGTGTTTATAAAGCTCAGAACTTGTGTATAAAGCTTTTATATGTAGAGAATAGTGTTTATGTTTACAATTGAGGTTGAATTGGAGTGGCGTCTTTTGACGGAAACATTTCATATCCTAAAGGTTCTAGTATGTACTTCTAAGGAAACTCTCAAAATGTGGTAAAACTCTTTTAATACACAATTACCTCTCCAGGAAATGAATATGAACGTGTAACAAACAGTTGAAACACAAGTAAATAGAATCTAACTACATTTAATTCCCAGTTCAATTACGGAGATTACAAGAACAAAGCTCTGAAATGACGAGAATTCTCAAAATGTAAACAATTCCGGATATTTCAAGTGGCGTTTTCAGTAAATTGTGATTTCAAACATCAAGAATTCCTGTTTATAGAGCTCTGAACTTGTGTATAAAACTTATAAATGTGGAGAATACTGTTTATGTTTTCAATTGACGCTGAATTGGCGAGGCGACTTTTGACTGAAACAGTTCATATCCTGAAGGTTCTAGTATGTACTTCTAAGGAAACTGTCAAAATGTGGTAAAACTCTTCAAATACACAATTATCTTTCCAGGAAATGAATATGAACGTGTAACAAACAGTTGAAACACAAGGAAATAGAATCTAACTACATTTAATTCCCAGTTCAATTACGGAGATTACAAGAACAAAGCTCTGAAATGACGAGAATTCTCAAAATATAAACAATTCCGGATATTTCAAGTGGCGTTTTCAGTAAATTGTGATTTCAAACATTAAGAATTCCTGTTTGTAGAGATCAGGATTTGTGTATAAAGCTTTTAAATGAGGATAATACTGTTTATGTTTACAACTGAGGCTTAATTTGCCACGTGTTTTTTGAACGAAACAGTGGATATCCTGAAGGTTCTTTATGTACTTCTAAGGAAACTGTCAAAATGTTGTAAAACTCTTTAAATACACAATTACCTCTCCAGGAAATGAATATGAACGTGTAACAAACAGTTGAAACACAAGGAAATAGAACCTAACTACATTTAAGGCCGAGTTCAATTACCAAGATTACAGGTAGAAAGCTCTGAAAGGACAAGAATTCTCTTAATATTAAAGAGTCCGGCTATTTTAAGTGGAGTTTTCACTAAATGGGATTTCAAACATCAGGAATTACTGTTTATAAAGCTCAGAACTTGTGTATAAAGCTTTTATATGTAGAGAATAGTGTTTATGTTTACAATTGAGGTTGAATTGGAGTGGCGTCTTTTGACTGAAACAGTTTATATCCTAAAGGTTCTAGTATGTACTTCTAAGGGAACTCTCAAAATGTGGTAAAACTCTTTTAATACACAATTACTTCTCCAGAAAATGAATATGAACATGTAGCAAACAGTTGAAACACAAGTAAATAGAATCTAACTACATTTAATTCCCAGTTCAATTACAGAGATTACAGGAAGAAAGCTCTGAAATGACGAGAATTCTCAAAATGTAAACAATTCCGGATATTTCAAGTGGCGTTTTCAGTAAATTGTGATTTCAAACATCAAGAATTCCTGTTTATAGAGCTATGAACTTGTGTATAAAACTTATAAATGTGGAGAATACTGTTTATGTTTTCAATTGACGCTGAATTGGCGAGGCGTCTTTTAACTGAAACAGTTCATATCCTGAAGGTTCTACTATGTACTTCTAAGGAAACTGTCAAAATGTGGTAAAACTCTTCAAATACACAATTATCTTTCCAGGAAATGAATATGAACGTGTAACAAACAGTTGAAACACAAGGAAATAGAATCTAACTACATTTAATTCCCAGTTCAATTACGGAGATTACAAGAACAAAGCTCTGAAATGACGAGAATTCTCAAAATGTAAACAATTCCGGATATTTCAAGTGGCGTTTTCAGTACATTGTGATTTCAAACATCAAGAATTCCTGTTTGTGGAGATCAGGATTTGTGTATAAAGCTTTTAAATGAGGATAATACTGTTTATGTTTACAATTGAGGCTTAATTTGCCACGTGTTTTTTGAACGAAACAGTGGATATCCTGAAGGTTCTTTATGTACTTCTAAGGAAACTGTCAAAATGTTGTAAAACTCTTTAAATACACGATTACCTCTCCAGGAAATGAATATGAACGTGTAACAAACAGTTGAAACACAAGGAAATAGAACCTAACTACATTGAAGGCCGAGTTCAATTACCGAGATTACAGGTAGAAAGCTCTGAAAGGACAAGAATTCTCCTAATATTAAAAAGTCCGGCTATTTTAAGTGGAGTTTTCACTAAATTTGATTTCAAACATCAGGAATTACTGTTTATAAAGCTCAGAACTTGTGTATAAAGCTTTTATATGTAGAGAATAGTGTTTATGTTTACAATTGAGGTTGAATTGGAGTGGCGTCTTTTGACGGAAACATTTCATATCCTAAAGGTTCTAGTATGTACTTCTAAGGAAACTCTCAAAATGTGGTAAAACTCTTTTAATACACAATTACCTCTCCAGGAAATGAATATGAACGTGTAACAAACAGTTGAAACACAAGTAAATAGAATCTAACTACATTTAATTCCCAGTTCAATTACGGAGATTACAAGAACAAAGCTCTGAAATGACGAGAATTCTCAAAATGTAAACAATTCCGGATATTTCAAGTGGCGTTTTCAGTAAATTGTGATTTCAAACATCAAGAATTCCTGTTTATAGAGCTCTGAACTTGTGTATAAAACTTATAAATGTGGAGAATACTGTTTATGTTTTCAATTGACGCTGAATTGGCGAGGCGACTTTTGACTGAAACAGTTCATATCCTGAAGGTTCTAGTATGTACTTCTAAGGAAACTGTCAAAATGTGGTAAAACTCTTCAAATACACAATTATCTTTCCAGGAAATGAATATGAACGTGTAACAAACAGTTGAAACACAAGGAAATAGAATCTAACTACATTTAATTCCCAGTTCAATTACGGAGATTACAAGAACAAAGCTCTGAAATGACGAGAATTCTCAAAATGTAAACAATTCCGGATATTTCAAGTGGCGTTTTCAGTACATTGTGATTTCAAACATCAAGAATTCCTGTTTGTAGAGATCAGGATTTGTGTATAAAGCTTTTAAATGAGGATAATACTGTTTATGTTTACAATTGAGGCTTAATTTGCCACGTGTTTTTTGAACGAAACAGTGGATATCCTGAAGGTTCTTTATGTACTTCTAAGGAAACTGTCAAAATGTTGTAAAACTCTTTAAATACACGATTACCTCTCCAGGAAATGAATATGAACGTGTAACAAACAGTTGAAACACAAGGAAATCGAACCTAACTACATTGAAGGCCGAGTTCAATTACCGAGATTACAGGTAGAAAGCTCTGAAAGGACAAGAATTCTCTTAATATTAAAGAGTCCGGCTATTTTAAGTGGAGTTTTCACTAAATGTGATTTCAAACATCAGGAATTACTGTTTATAGAGCTTTGAACTTGTGTATAAAGCTTTTATATGTAGAGAATAGTGTTTATGTTTACAATTGAGGTTGAATTGGAGTGGCGTCTTTTGACTGAAACAGTTCATATCCTGAAGGTTCTAGTATGTACTTCTAAGGAAACTCTCAATATGTGGTAAAACTCTTTTAATACACAATTACCTCTCCAGAAAATGAATATGAACGTGTAGCAAACAGTTGAAACACAAGTAAATAGAATCTAACTACATTTAATTCCCAGTTCAATTACGGAGATTACAGGAAGAAAGCTCTGAAAAGACGAGAATTCTCAAAATGTAAACAATTCCGGATATTTCAAGTGGCGTTTTCAGTAAATTGTGATTTCAAACATCAAGAATTCCTGTTTATAGAGCTCTGAACTTGTGTATAAAACTTATAAATGTGGAGAATACTGTTTATGTTTTCAATTGACGCTGAATTGGCGAGGCGACTTTTGACTGAAACAGTTCATATCCTGAAGGTTCTAGTATGTACTTCTAAGGAAACTGTCAAAATGTGGTAAAACTCTTCAAATACACAATTATCTTTCCAGGAAATGAATATGAACGTGTAACAAACAGTTGAAACACAAGGAAATAGAATCTAACTACATTTAATTCCCAGTTCAATTACGGAGATTACAAGAACAAAGCTCTGAAATGAAGAGAATTCTCAAAATGTAAACAATTCCGGATATTTCAAGTGGCGTTTTCAGTAAATTGTGATTTCAAACATCAAGAATTCCTGTTTGTAGAGATCACGATTTGTGTATAAAGCTTTTAAATGAGGATAATACTGTTTATGTTTACAATTGAGGCTTACTTTGCCTCGTGTTTTTTGAATGAAACCGTGGATATCCTGAAGGTTCTTTATGTACTTCTAAGGAAACTGTCAAAATGTTGTAAAACTCTTTAAATACACGATTACCTCTCCAGGAAATGAATATGAACGTGTAACAAACAGTTGAAACACAAGGAAATAGAACCTAATTAAATTTAAGGCCGAGTTCAATTACCGAGATTACAGGTAGAAAGCTCTGAAAGGACAAGAATTCTCCTAATATTAACAAGTCCGGCTATTTTAAGTGGAGTTTTCACTAAATTTGATTTCAAACATCAGGAATTAGTGTTTATAAAGCTCAGAACTTGTGTATAAAGCTTTTATATGTAGAGAATAGTGTTTATGTTTACAATTGAGGTTGAATTGGAGTGGCGTCTTTTGACGGAAACATTTCATATCCTAAAGGTTCTAGTATGTACTTCTAAGGAAACTCTCAAAATGTGGTAAAACTCTTTTAATACACAATTACCTCTCCAGGAAATGAATATGAACGTGTAACAAACAGTTGAAACACAAGTAAATAGAATATAACTACATTTAATTCCCAGTTCAATTACGGAGATTACAAGAACAAAGCTCTGAAATGACGAGAATTCTCAAAATGTAAACAATTCCGGATATTTCAAGTGGCGTTTTCAGTAAATTGTGATTTCAAACATCAAGAATTCCTGTTTATAGAGCTCTGAACTTGTGTATAAAACTTATAAATGTGGAGAATACTGTTTATGTTTTCAATTGACGCTGAATTGGCGAGGCGACTTTTGACTGAAACAGTTCATATCCTGAAGGTTCTAGTATGTACTTCTAAGGAAACTGTCAAAATGTGGTAAAACTCTTCAAATACACAATTATCTTTCCAGGAAATGAATATGAACGTGTAACAAACAGTTGAAACACAAGGAAATAGAATCTAACTACATTTAATTCCCAGTTCAATTACGGAGATTACAAGAACAAAGCTCTGAAATGACGAGAATTCTCAAAATATAAACAATTCCGGATATTTCAAGTGGCGTTTTCAGTAAATTGTGATTTCAAACATTAAGAATTCCTGTTTGTAGAGATCAGGATTTGTGTATAAAGCTTTTAAATGAGGATAATACTGTTTATGTTTACAACTGAGGCTTAATTTGCCACGTGTTTTTTGAACGAAACAGTGGATATCCTGAAGGTTCTTTATGTACTTCTAAGGAAACTGTCAAAATGTTGTAAAACTCTTTAAATACACAATTACCTCTCCAGGAAATGAATATGAACGTGTAACAAACAGTTGAAACACAAGGAAATAGAACCTAACTACATTTAAGGCCGAGTTCAATTACCAAGATTACAGGTAGAAAGCTCTGAAAGGACAAGAATTCTCTTAATATTAAAGAGTCCGGCTATTTTAAGTGGAGTTTTCACTAAATGGGATTTCAAACATCAGGAATTACTGTTTATAAAGCTCAGAACTTGTGTATAAAGCTTTTATATGTAGAGAATAGTGTTTATGTTTACAATTGAGGTTGAATTGGAGTGGCGTCTTTTGACTGAAACAGTTTATATCCTAAAGGTTCTAGTATGTACTTCTAAGGGAACTCTCAAAATGTGGTAAAACTCTTTTAATACACAATTACCTCTCCAGAAAATGAATATGAACGTGTAGCAAACAGTTGAAACACAAGTAAATAGAATCTAACTACATTTAATTCCCAGTTCAATTACAGAGATTACAGGAAGAAAGCTCTGAAATGACGAGAATTCTCAAAATGTAAACAATTCCGGATATTTCAAGTGGCGTTTTCAGTAAATTGTGATTTCAAACATCAAGAATTCCTGTTTATAGAGCTCTGAACTTGTGTATAAAACTTATAAATGTGGAGAATACTGTTTATGTTTTCAATTGACGCTGAATTGGCGAGGCGTCTTTTAACTGAAACAGTTCATATCCTGAAGGTTCTAATATGTACTTCTAAGGAAACTGTCAAAATGTGGTAAAACTCTTCAAATATACAATTACCTTTCCAGGAAATGAATATGAACGTGTAACAAACAGTTGAAACACAAGTAAATAGAATCTAACTACATTTAATTCCCAGTTCAATTACGGAGATTACAAGAACAAAGCTCTGAAATGACGAGAATTCTCAAAATGTAAACAATTCCGGATATTTCAAGTGGCGTTTTCAGTACATTGTGATTTCAAACATCAAGAATTCCTGTTTGTGGAGATCAGGATTTGTGTATAAAGCTTTTAAATGAGGATAATACTGTTTATGTTTACAATTGAGGCTTAATTTGCCACGTGTTTTTTGAACGAAACAGTGGATATCCTGAAGGTTCTTTATGTACTTCTAAGGAAACTGTCAAAATGTTGTAAAACTCTTTAAATACACGATTACCTCTCCAGGAAATGAATATGAACGTGTAACAAACAGTTGAAACACAAGGAAATCGAACCTAACTACATTGAAGGCCGAGTTCAATTACCGAGATTACAGGTAGAAAGCTCTGAAAGGACAAGAATTCTCCTAATATTAAAAAGTCCGGCTATTTTAAGTGGAGTTTTCACTAAATGGGATTTCAAACATCAGGAATTACTGTTTATAAAGCTCAGAACTTGTGTATAAAGCTTTTATATGTAGAGAATAGTGTTTATGTTTACAATTGAGGTTGAATTGGAGTGGCGTCTTTTGACGGAAACATTTCATATCCTAAAGGTTCTAGTATGTACTTCTAAGGAAACTCTCAAAATGTGGTAAAACTCTTTTAATACACAATTACCTCTCCAGGAAATGAATATGAACGTGTAACAAACAGTTGAAACACAAGTAAATAGAATATAACTACATTTAATTCCCAGTTCAATTACGGAGATTACAAGAACAAAGCTCTGAAATGACGAGAATTCTCAAAATGTAAACAATTCCGGATATTTCAAGTGGCGTTTTCAGTAAATTGTGATTTCAAACATCAAGAATTCCTGTTTATAGAGCTCTGAACTTGTGTATAAAACTTATAAATGTGGAGAATACTGTTTATGTTTTCAATTGACGCTGAATTGGCGAGGCGACTTTTGACTGAAACAGTTCATATCCTGAAGGTTCTAGTATGTACTTCTAAGGAAACTGTCAAAATGTGGTAAAACTCTTCAAATACACAATTATCTTTCCAGGAAATGAATATGAACGTGTAACAAACAGTTGAAACACAAGGAAATAGAATCTAACTACATTTAATTCCCAGTTCAATTACGGAGATTACAAGAACAAAGCTCTGAAATGACGAGAATTCTCAAAATGTAAACAATTCCGGATATTTCAAGTGGCGTTTTCAGTAAATTGTGATTTCAAACATTAAGAATTCCTGTTTGTAGAGATCAGGATTTGTGTATAAAGCTTTTAAATGAGGATAATACTGTTTATGTTTACAACTGAGGCTTAATTTGCCACGTGTTTTTTGAACGAAACAGTGGATATCCTGAAGGTTCTTTATGTACTTCTAAGGAAACTGTCAAAATGTTGTAAAACTCTTTAAATACACGATTACCTCTCCAGGAAATGAATATGAACGTGTAACAAACAGTTGAAACACAAGGAAATCGAACCTCACTACATTGAAGGCCGAGTTCAATTACCGAGATTACAGGTAGAAAGCTCTGAAAGGACAAGAATTCTCTTAATATTAAAAAGTCCGGCTATTTTAAGTGGAGTTTTCACTAAATGTGATTTCAAACATCAGGAATTACTGTTTATACAGCTCAGAACTTGTGTATAAAGCTTTTATATGTAGAGAATAGTGTTTATGTTTACAATTGAGGTTGAATTGGAGTGGCGTCTTTTGACTGAAACAGTTCATATCCTAAAGGTTCTAGTATGTACTTCTAAGGAAACTCTCAAAATGTGGTAAAAATCTTTTAATGCACAATTACCTCTCCAGGAAATGAATATGAACGTGTAGCAAACAGTTGAAACACAAGTAAATAGAATCTAACTACATTTAATTCCCAGTTCAATTACGGAGATTACAGGAAGAAAGCTCTGAAAAGACGAGAATTCTCAAAATGTAAACAATTCCGGATATTTCAAGTGGCGTTTTCAGTAAATTGTGATTTCAAACATCAAGAATTCCTGTTTATAGAGCTCTGAACTTGTGTATAAAACTTATAAATGTGGAGAATACTGTTTATGTTTTCAATTGACGCTGAATTGGCGAGGCGACTTTTGACTGAAACAGTTCATATCCTGAAGGTTCTAGTATGTACTTCTAAGGAAACTGTCAAAATGTGGTAAAACTCTTCAAATACACAATTATCTTTCCAGGAAATGAATATGAACGTGTAACAAACAGTTGAAACACAAGCAAATAGAATCTAACTACATTTAATTCCCAGTTCAATTACGGAGATTACAAGAACAAAGCTCTGAAATGACGAGAATTCTCAAAATGTAAACAATTCCGGATATTTCAAGTGGCGTTTTCAGTAAATTGTGATTTCAAACATTAAGAATTCCTGTTTGTAGAGATCACGATTTGTGTATAAAGCTTTTAAATGAGGATAATACTGTTTATGTTTACAATTGAGGCTTACTTTGCCTCGTGTTTTTTGAATGAAACAGTGGATATCCTGAAGGTTCTTTATGTACTTCTAAGGAAACTGTCAAAATGTTGTAAAACTCTTTAAATACACGATTACCTCTCCAGGAAATGAATATGAACCTGTAACAAACAGTTGAAACACAAGGAAATAGAACCTAATTAAATTTTAGGCCGAGTTCAATTACCGAGATTACAGGTAGAAAGCTCTGAAAGGACAAGAATTCTCCTAATATTAAAAAGTCCGGCTATTTTAAGTGGAGTTTTCACTAAATTTGATTTCAAACATCAGGAATTACTGTTTATAAAGCTCAGAACTTGTGTATAAAGCTTTTATATGTAGAGAATAGTGTTTATGTTTACAATTGAGGTTGAATTGGAGTGGCGTCTTTTGACGGAAACATTTCATATCCTAAAGGTTCTAGTATGTACTTCTAAGGAAACTCTCAAAATGTGGTAAAACTCTTTTAATACACAATTACCTCTCCAGGAAATGAATATGAACGTGTAACAAACAGTTGAAACACAAGTAAATAGAATCTAACTACATTTAATTCCCAGTTCAATTACGGAGATTACAAGAACAAAGCTCTGAAATGACGAGAATTCTCAAAATGTAAACAATTCCGGATATTTCAAGTGGCGTTTTCAGTAAATTGTGATTTCAAACATTAAGAATTCCTGTTTATAGAGCTCTGAACTTGTGTATAAACTTATAAATGTGGAGAATACTGTTTATGTTTTCAATTGATGCTGAATTGGCGAGGCGACTTTTGACTGGAACAGTTCATATCCTGAAGGTTCTAGTATGTACTTCTAAGGAAACTGTCAAAATGTGGTAAAACTCTTCAAATACACAATTATCTTTCCAGGAAATGAATATGAACGTGTAACAAACAGTTGAAACACAAGGAAATAGAATCTAACTACATTTAATTCCCAGTTCAATTACGGAGATTACAAGAACAAAGCTCTGAAATGACGAGAATTCTCAAAATGTAAACAATTCCGGATATTTCAAGTGGCGTTTTCAGTAAATTGTGATTTCAAACATTAAGAATTCCTGTTTGTAGAGATCAGGATTTGTGTATAAAGCTTTTAAATGAGGATAATACTGTTTATGTTTACAACTGAGGCTTAATTTGCCACGTGTTTTTTGAACGAAACAGTGGATATCCTGAAGGTTCTTTATGTACTTCTAAGGAAACTGTCAAAATGTTGTAAAACTCTTTAAATACACAATTACCTCTCCAGGAAATGAATATGAACGTGTAACAAACAGTTGAAACACAAGGAAATAGAACCTAACTACATTTAAGGCCGAGTTCAATTACCGAGATTACAGGTAGAAAGCTCTGAAAGGACAAGAATTCTCTTAATATTAAAGAGTCCGGCTATTTTAAGTGGAGTTTTCACTAAATGGGATTTCAAACATCAGGAATTACTGTTTATAAAGCTCAGAACCTGTGTATAAAGCTTTTATATGTAGAGAATAGTGTTTATGTTTACAATTGAGGTTGAATTGGAGTGGCGTCTTTTGACTGAAACAGTTTATATCCTAAAGGTTCTAGTATGTACTTCTAAGGGAACTCTCAAAATGTGGTAAAACTCTTTTAATACACAATTACCTCTCCAGAAAATGAATATGAACGTGTAGCAAACAGTTGAAACACAAGTAAATAGAATCTATCTACATTTAATTCCCAGTTCAATTACGGAGATTACAGGAAGAAAGCTCTGAAATGACGAGAATTCTCAAAATGTAAACAATTCCGGATATTTCAAGTGGCGTTTTCAGTAAATTGTGATTTCAAACATTAAGAATTCCTGTTTGTAGAGATCACGATTTGTGTATAAAACTTTTAAATGAGGATAATACTGTTTATGTTTACAATTGAGGCTTACTTTGCCTCGTGTTTTTTGAATGAAACAGTGGATATCCTGAAGGTTCTTTATGTACTTCTAAGGAAACTGTCAAAATGTTGTAAAACTCTTTAAATACACGATTACCTCTCCAGGAAATGAATATGAACCTGTAACAAACAGTTGAAACACAAGGAAATAGAACCTAATTAAATTTTAGGCCGAGTTCAATTACCGAGATTACAGGTAGAAAGCTCTGAAAGGACAAGAATTCTCCTAATATTAAAAAGTCCGGCTATTTTAAGTGGAGTTTTCACTAAATTTGATTTCAAACATCAGGAATTACTGTTTATAAAGCTCAGAACTTGTGTATAAAGCTTTTATATGTAGAGAATAGTGTTTATGTTTACAATTGAGGTTGAATTGGAGTGGCGTCTTTTGACGGAAACATTTCATATCCTAAAGGTTCTAGTATGTACTTCTAAGGAAACTCTCAAAATGTGGTAAAACTCTTTTAATACACAATTACCTCTCCAGGAAATGAATATGAACGTGTAACAAACAGTTGAAACACAAGTAAATAGAATCTAACTACATTTAATTCCCAGTTCAATTACGGAGATTACAAGAACAAAGCTCTGAAATGACGAGAATTCTCAAAATGTAAACAATTCCGGATATTTCAAGTGGCGTTTTCAGTAAATTGTGATTTCAAACATTAAGAATTCCTGTTTATAGAGCTCTGAACTTGTGTATAAACTTATAAATGTGGAGAATACTGTTTATGTTTTCAATTGATGCTGAATTGGCGCGGCGACTTTTGACTGGAACAGTTCATATCCTGAAGGTTCTAGTATGTACTTCTAAGGAAACTGTCAAAATGTGGTAAAACTCTTCAAATACACAATTATCTTTCCAGGAAATGAATATGAACGTGTAACAAACAGTTGAAACACAAGGAAATAGAATCTAACTACATTTAATTCCCAGTTCAATTACGGAGATTACAAGAACAAAGCTCTGAAATGACGAGAATTCTCAAAATGTAAACAATTCCGGATATTTCAAGTGGCGTTTTCAGTAAATTGTGATTTCAAACATTAAGAATTCCTGTTTGTAGAGATCAGGATTTGTGTATAAAGCTTTTAAATGAGGATAATACTGTTTATGTTTACAACTGAGGCTTAATTTGCCACGTGTTTTTTGAACGAAACAGTGGATATCCTGAAGGTTCTTTATGTACTTCTAAGGAAACTGTCAAAATGTTGTAAAACTCTTTAAATACACAATTACCTCTCCAGGAAATGAATATGAACGTGTAACAAACAGTTGAAACACAAGGAAATAGAACCTAACTACATTTAAGGCCGAGTTCAATTACCGAGATTACAGGTAGAAAGCTCTGAAAGGACAAGAATTCTCTTAATATTAAAGAGTCCGGCTATTTTAAGTGGAGTTTTCACTAAATGGGATTTCAAACATCAGGAATTACTGTTTATAAAGCTCAGAACCTGTGTATAAAGCTTTTATATGTAGAGAATAGTGTTTATGTTTACAATTGAGGTTGAATTGGAGTGGCGTCTTTTGACTGAAACAGTTTATATCCTAAAGGTTCTAGTATGTACTTCTAAGGGAACTCTCAAAATGTGGTAAAACTCTTTTAATACACAATTACCTCTCCAGAAAATGAATATGAACGTGTAGCAAACAGTTGAAACACAAGTAAATAGAATCTATCTACATTTAATTCCCAGTTCAATTACGGAGATTACAGGAAGAAAGCTCTGAAATGACGAGAATTCTCAAAATGTAAACAATTCCGGATATTTCAAGTGGCGTTTTCAGTAAATTGTGATTTCAAACATCAAGAAATCCTGTTTATAGATCTATGAACTTGTTTATAAAACTTATAAATGTGGAGAATACTGTTTATGTTTTCAATTGACGCTGAATTGGCGAGGCGTCTTTTAACTGAAACAGTTCATATGCTGAAGGTTCTAGTATGTACTTCTAAGGAAACTGTCAAAATGTGGTAAAACTCTTCAAATACACAATTATCTTTCCAGGAAATGAATATGAACGTGTAACAAACAGTTGAAACACAAGGAAATAGAATCTAACTACATTTAATTCCCAGTTCAATTACGGAGATTACAAGAACAAAGCTCTGAAATGACGAGAATTCTCAAAATGTAAACAATTCCGGATATTTCAAGTGGCGTTTTCAGTACATTGTGATTTCAAACATCAAGAATTCCTGTTTGTAGAGATCAGGATTTGTGTATAAAGCTTTTAAATGAGGATAATACTGTTTATGTTTACAATTGAGGCTTAATTTGCCACGTGTTTTTTGAACGAAACAGTGGATATCCTGAAGGTTCTTTATGTACTTCTAAGGAAACTGTCAAAATGTTGTAAAACTCTTTAAATACACGATTACCTCTCCAGGAAATGAATATGAACGTGTAACAAACAGTTGAAACACAAGGAAATCGAACCTAACTACATTTAAGGCCGAGTTCAATTACCGAGATTACAGGTAGAAAGCTCTGAAAGGACAAGAATTCTCTTAATATTAAAGAGTCCGGCTATTTTAAGTGGAGTTTTCACTAAATGGGATTTCAAACATCAGGAATTACTGTTTATAAAGCTCAGAACTTGTGTATAAAGCTTTTATATGTAGAGAATAGTGTTTATGTTTACAATTGAGGTTGAATTGGAGTGGCGTCTTTTGACTGAAACGGTTTATATCCTAAAGGTTCTAGTATGTACTTCTAAGGGAACTCTCAAAATGAGGTAAAACTCTTTTAATACACAATTACCTCTCCAGAAAATGAATATGAACGTGTAGCAAACAGTTGAAACACAAGTAAATAGAATGTAACTACATTTAATTCCCAGTTCAATTACGGAGATTACAGGAAGAAAGCTCTGAAATGACGAGAATTCTCAAAATGTAAACAATTCCGGATATTTCAAGTGGCGTTTTCAGTAAATTGTGATTTCAAACATCAAGAATTCCTGTTTATAGAGCTCTGAACTTGTGTATAAAACTTATAAATGTGGAGAATACTGTTTATATTTTCAATTGACGCTGAATTGGCGAGGCGTCTTTTAACTGAAACAGTTCATATCCTGAAGGTTCTAGTATGTACTTCTAAGGAAACTGTCAAAATGTGGTAAAACTCTTCAAATACACAATTATCTTTCCAGGAAATGAATATGAACGTGTAACAAACAGTTGAAACACAAGTAAATAGAATCTAACTATATTTAATTCCCAGTTCAATTACGGAGATTACAAGAACAAAGCTCTGAAATGACGAGAATTCTCAAAATGTAAACAATTCCGGATATTTCAAGTGGCGTTTTCAGTACATTGTGATTTCAAACATCAAGAATTCCTGTTTGTAGAGATCAGGATTTGTGTATAAAGCTTTTAAATGAGGATAATACTGTTTATGTTTACAATTGAGGCTTAATTTGCCACGTGTTTTTTGAACGAAACAGTGGATATCCTGAAGGTTCTTTATGTACTTCTAAGGAAACTGTCAAAATGTTGTAAAACTCTTTAAATACACGATTACCTCTCCAGGAAATGAATATGAACGTGTAACAAACAGTTGAAACACAAGGAAATCGAACCTAACTACATTGAAGGCCGAGTTCAATTACCGAGATTACAGGTAGAAAGCTATGAAAGGACAAGAATTCTCTTAATATTAAAAAGTCCGGCTATTTTAAGTGGAGTTTTCACTAAATGTGATTTCAAACATCAGGAATTACTGTTTATACAGCTCAGAACTTGTGTATAAAGCTTTTATATGTAGAGAATAGTGTTTATGTTTACAATTGAGGTTGAATTGGAGTGGCGTCTTTTGACTGAAACAGTTCATATCCTAAAGGTTCTAGTATGTACTTCTAAGGAAACTCTCAAAATGTGGTAAAACTCTTTTAATGCACAATTACCGCTCCAGGAAATGAATATGAACGTGTAGCAAACAGTTGAAACACAAGTAAATAGAATCTAACTACATTTAATTCCCAGTTCAATTACGGAGATTACAGGAAGAAAGCTCTTAAAAGACGAGAATTCTCAAAATGTAAACAATTCCGGATATTTCAAGTGGCGTTTTCAGTAAATTGTGATTTCAAACATCAAGAATTCCTGTTTATAGAGCTCTGAACTTGTGTATAAAACTTATAAATGTGGAGAATACTGTTTATGTTTTCAATTGACGCTGAATTGGCGAGGCGACTTTTGACTGAAACAGTTCATATCCTGAAGGTTCTAGTATGTACTTCTAAGGAAACTGTCAAAATGTGGTAAAACTCTTCAAATACACAATTATCTTTCCAGGAAATGAATATGAACGTGTAACAAACAGTTGAAACACAAGGAAATAGAATCTAACTACATTTAATTCCCAGTTCAATTACGGAGATTACAAGAACAAAGCTCTGAAATGACGAGAATTCTCAAAATGTAAACAATTCCGGATATTTCAAGTGGCGTTTTCAGTAAATTGTGATTTCAAACATTAAGAATTCCTGTTTGTAGAGATCACGATTTGTGTATAAAGCTTTTAAATGAGGATAATACTGTTTATGTTTACAATTGAGGCTTACTTTGCCTCGTGTTTTTTGAATGAAACAGTGGATATCCTGAAGGTTCTTTATGTACTTCTAAGGAAACTGTCAAAATGTTGTAAAACTCTTTAAATACAGGATTACCTCTCCAGGAAATGAATATGAACGTGTAACAAACAGTTGAAACACAAGGAAATAGAACCTAATTAAATTTTAGGCCGAGTTCAATTACCGAGATTACAGGTAGAAAGCTCTGAAAGGACAAGAATTCTCCTAATATTAAAAAGTCCGGCTATTTTAAGTGGAGTTTTCACTAAATTTGATTTCAAACATCAGGAATTACTGTTTATAAAGCTCAGAACTTGTGTATAAAGCTTTTATATGTAGAGAATAGTGTTTATGTTTACAATTGAGGTTGAATTGGAGTGGCGTCTTTTGACGGAAACATTTCATATCCTTAAGGTTCTAGTATGTACTTCTAAGGGAACTCTCAAAATGTGGTAAAACTCTTTTAATAAACAATTACCTCTCCAGGAAATGAATATGAACGTGTAACAAACAGTTGAAACACAAGTAAATAGAATCTAACTACATTTAATTCCCAGTTCAATTACGGAGATTACAAGAACAAAGCTCTGAAATGACGAGAATTCTCAAAATGTAAACAATTCCGGATATTTCAAGTGGCGTTTTCAGTAAATTGTGATTTCAAACATTAAGAATTCCTGTTTATAGAGCTCTGAACTTGTGTATAAACTTATAAATGTGGAGAATACTGTTTTTTTTTTCAATTGATGCTGAATTGGCGAGGCGACTTTTGACTGGAACAGTTCATATCCTGAAGGTTCTAGTATGTACTTCTAAGGAAACTGTCAAAATGTGGTAAAACTCTTCAAATACACAATTATCTTTCCAGGAAATGAATATGAACGTGTAACAAACAGTTGAAACACAAGGAAATAGAATCTAACTACATTTAATTCCCAGTTCAATTACGGAGATTACAAGAACAAAGCTCTGAAATGACGAGAATTCTCAAAATGTAAACAATTCCGGATATTTCAAGTGGCGTTTTCAGTAAATTGTGATTTCAAACATTAAGAATTCCTGTTTGTAGAGATCAGGATTTGTGTATAAAGCTTTTAAATGAGGATAATACTGTTTATGTTTACAACTGAGGCTTAATTTGCTACGTGTTTTTTGAACGAAACAGTGGATATCCTGAAGGTTCTTTATGTACTTCTAAGGAAACTGTCAAAATGTTGTAAAACTCTTTAAATACACAATTACCTCTCCAGGAAATGAATATGAACGTGTAACAAACAGTTGAAACACAAGGAAATAGAACCTAACTACATTTAAGGCCGAGTTCAATTACCGAGATTACAGGTAGAAAGCTCTGAAAGGACAAGAATTCTCTTAATATTAAAGAGTCCGGCTATTTTAAGTGGAGTTTTCACTAAATGGGATTTCAAACATCAGGAATTACTGTTTATAAAGCTCAGAACTTGTGTATAAAGCTTTTATATGTAGAGAATAGTGTTTATGTTTACAATTGAGGTTGAATTGGAGTGGCGTCTTTTGACTGAAACAGTTTATATCCTAAAGGTTCTAGTATGTACTTCTAAGGGAACTCTCAAAATGTGGTAAAACTCTTTTAATACACAATTACCTCTCCAGAAAATGAATATGAACGTGTAGCAAACAGTTGAAACACAAGTAAATAGAATCTATCTACATTTAATTCCCAGTTCAATTACGGAGATTACAGGAAGAAAGCTCTGAAATGACGAGAATTCTCAAAATGTAAACAATTCCGGATATTTCAAGTGGCGTTTTCAGTAAATTGTGATTTCAAACATCAAGAATTCCTGTTTATAGAGCTATGAACTTGTGTATAAAACTTATAAATGTGGAGAATACTGTTTATGTTTTCAATTGACGCTGAATTGGCGAGGCGTCTTTTAACTGAAACAGTTCATATCCTGAAGGTTCTAGTATGTACTTCTAAGGAAACTGTCAAAATGTGGTAAAACTCTTCAAATACACAATTATCTTTCCAGGAAATGAATATGAACGTGTAACAAACAGTTGAAACACAAGGAAATAGAATCTAACTACATTTAATTCCCAGTTCAATTACGGAGATTACAAGAACAAAGCTCTGAAATGACGAGAATTCTCAAAATGTAAACAATTCCGGATATTTCAAGTGGCGTTTTCAGTAAATTGTGATTTCAAACATTAAGAATTCCTGTTTGTAGAGATCAGGATTTGTGTATAAAGCTTTTAAATGAGGATAATACTGTTTATGTTTACAACTGAGGCTTAATTTGCTACGTGTTTTTTGAACGAAACAGTGGATATCCTGAAGGTTCTTTATGTACTTCTAAGGAAACTGTCAAAATGTTGTAAAACTCTTTAAATACACAATTACCTCTCCAGGAAATGAATATGAACGTGTAACAAACAGTTGAAACACAAGGAAATAGAACCTAACTACATTTAAGGCCGAGTTCAATTACCGAGATTACAGGTAGAAAGCTCTGAAAGGACAAGAATTCTCTTAATATTAAAGAGTCCGGCTATTTTAAGTGGAGTTTTCACTAAATGGGATTTCAAACATCAGGAATTACTGTTTATAAAGCTCAGAACTTGTGTATAAAGCTTTTATATGTAGAGAATAGTGTTTATGTTTACAATTGAGGTTGAATTGGAGTGGCGTCTTTTGACTGAAACAGTTTATATCCTAAAGGTTCTAGTATGTACTTCTAAGGGAACTCTCAAAATGTGGTAAAACTCTTTTAATACACAATTACCTCTCCAGAAAATGAATATGAACGTGTAGCAAACAGTTGAAACACAAGTAAATAGAATCTATCTACATTTAATTCCCAGTTCAATTACGGAGATTACAGGAAGAAAGCTCTGAAATGACGAGAATTCTCAAAATGTAAACAATTCCGGATATTTCAAGTGGCGTTTTCAGTAAATTGTGATTTCAAACATCAAGAATTCCTGTTTATAGAGCTATGAACTTGTGTATAAAACTTATAAATGTGGAGAATACTGTTTATGTTTTCAATTGACGCTGAATTGGCGAGGCGACTTTTGACTGAAACAGTTCATATCCTGAAGGTTCTAGTATGTACTTCTAAGGAAACTGTCAAAATGTGGTAAAACTCTTCAAATACACAATTATCTTTCCAGGAAATGAATATGAACGTGTAACAAACAGTTGAAACACAAGGAAATAGAATCTAACTACATTTAATTCCCAGTTCAATTACGGAGATTACAAGAACAAAGCTCTGAAATGACGAGAATTCTCAAAATGTAAACAATTCCGGATATTTCAAGTGGCGTTTTCAGTACATTGTGATTTCAAACATTAAGAATTCCTGTTTGTAGAGATCACGATTTGTGTATAAAGCTTTTAAATGAGGATAATACTGTTTATGTTTACAATTGAGGCTTACTTTGCCTCGTGTTTTTTGAATGAAACAGTGGATATTCTGAAGGTTCTTTATGTACTTCTAAGGAAACTGTCAAAATGTTGTAAAACTCTTTAAATACACGATTACCTCTCCAGGAAATGAATATGAACGTGTAACAAACAGTTGAAACACAAGGAAATAGAACCTAATTAAATTTAAGGCCGAGTTCAATTACCGAGATTACAGGTAGAAAGCTCTGAAAGGACAAGAATTCTCCTAATATTAAAAAGTCCGGCTATTTTAAGTGGAGTTTTCACTAAATTTGATTTCAAACATCAGGAATTACTGTTTATAAAGCTCAGAACTTGTGTATAAAGCTTTTATATGTAGAGAATAGTGTTTATGTTTACAATTGAGGTTGAATTGGAGTGGCGTCTTTTGACGGAAACATTTCATATCCTAAAGGTTCTAGTATGTACTTCTAAGGAAACTGTCAAAATGTTGTAAAACTCTTTAAATACACGATTACCTCTCCAGGAAATGAATATGAACATGTAACAAACAGTTGAAACACAAGGAAATCGAACCTAACTACATTGAAGGCCGAGTTCAATTACCGAGATTACAGGTAGAAAGCTATGAAAGGACAAGAATTCTCTTAATATTAAAGAGTCCGGCTATTTTAAGTGGAGTTTTTACTAAATGTGATTTCAAACATCAGGAATTACTGTTTATAGAGCTTTGAACTTGTGTATAAAGCTTTTATACGTAGAGAATAGTGTTTATGTTTACAATTGAGGTTGAATTGGAGTGGCGTCTTTTGACTGAAACAGTTCATATCCTGAAGGTTCTAGTATGTACTTCTAAGGAAACTCTCAAAATGTGGTAAAACTATTTTAATACACAATTACCTCTCCAGAAAATGAATATGAACGTGTAGCAAACAGTTGAAACACAAGTAAATAGAATCTAACTACATTTAATTCCCAGTTCAATTACGGAGATTACAGGAAGAAAGCTCTGAAAAGACGAGAATTCTCAAAATGTAAACAATTCCGGATATTTCAAGTGGCGTTTTCAGTAAATTGTGATTTCAAACATCAAGAATTCCTGTTTATAGAGCTCTGAACTTGTGTATAAAACTTATAAATGTGGAGAATACTGTTTATGTTTTCAATTGACGCTGAATTGGCGAGGCGTCTTTTGACTGAAACAGTTCATATCCTGAAGGTTCTAGTATGTACTTCTAAGGAAACTGTCAAAATGTAGTAAAACTCTTAAAATACACAATTATCTTTCCAGGAAATGAATATGAACGTGTAACAAACAGTTGAAACACAAGCAAATAGAATCTAACTACATTTAAGGCCGAGTTCAATTACCGAGATTACTGGAAGAAAGTTGTGAATTGACGAGAATACTCATAATATTAACAAGTCCGGATATTTTATATCGCGTTTTCAGTAAATTGTGATTTCATACATCAAGAATTCCTGTTTGTAGAGATCACGATTTGTGTATAAAGCTTTTAAGTGAGGATAATACTGTTTATGTTTACAATTGAGGCTTACTTTGCCTCGTGTTTTTTGAATGAAACAGTGGATATACTGAAGGTTCTTTATGTACTTCTAAGGAAACTGTCAAAATGTGGTAAAACTCTTTAAATACACAATTACCTCTCCAGAAAATGAATATGAATGTGTAACAAACAGTTGAAACACAAGGAAATAGAATCTAACTACATTTAATTCCCAGTTCAATTACGGAGATTACAAGAACAAAGCTCTGAAATGAAGAGAATTCTCAAAATGTAAACAATTCCGGATATTTCAAGTGGCGTTTTCAGTACATTGTGATTTCAAACATCAAGAATTCCTGTTTGTAGAGATCAGGATTTGTGTATAAAGCTTTTAAATGAGGATAATACTGTTTATGTTTACAATTGAGGCTTAATTTGCCACGTGTTTTTTGAACGAAACAGTGGATATCCTGAAGGTTCTTTATGTACTTCTAAGGAAACTGTCAAAATGTTGTAAAACTCTTTAAATACACGATTACCTCTCAAGGAAATGAATATGAACGTGTAACAAACTGTTGAAACACAAGGAAATCGAACCTAACTACATTTAAGGCCGAGTTCAATTACCGAGAATACAGGTAGAAAGCTCTGAAAGGACAAGAATTCTCTTAATATTAATGAGTCCGGCTATTTTAAGTGGAGTTTTCACTAAATGTGATTTCAAACATCAGGAATTTCTGTTTATAGAGCTCAGAACTTGTGTATAAAGCTTTTATATGTAGAGAATAGTGTTTATGTTTACAATTGAGGTTGAATTGGAGTGGCGTCTTTTGACTGAAACAGTTCATATCCTAAAGGTTATAGTATGTACTTCTAAGGGAACTCTCAAAATGTGGTAAAACTCTTAAAATGCACAATTATCTTATCACGAAATGAATATGAACGTGTAACAAACAGTTGAAACACAAGCAAATAGAATCTAACTACATTTAAGGCCGAGTTCAATTACCGAGATTACTGGAAGAAAGTTGTGAATTGACGAGAATACTCATAATATTAACAAGTCCGGATATTTTATATCGCGTTTTCAGTAAATTGTGATTTCATACATCAAGAATTCCTGTTTGTAGAGATCACGATTTGTGTATAAAGCTTTTAAGTGAGGATAATACTGTTTATGTTTACAATTGAGGCTTACTTTGCCTCGTGTTTTTTGAATGAAACAGTGGATATCCTGAAGGTTCTTTATGTACTTCTAAGGAAACTGTCAAAATGTTGTAAAACTCTTTAAATACAGGATTACCTCTCCAGGAAATGAATATGAACGTGTAACAAACAGTTGAAACACAAGGAAATAGAACCTAACTACATTTAAGGCCGAGTTCAATGACCGAGATTACAGGTAGAAAGCTCTGAAAGGACAAGAATTCTCCTAATATTAAAAAGTCCGGCTATTTTAAGTGGAGTTTTCACTAAATGTGATTTCAAACATCAGGAATTACTGTTTATAAAGCTCAGAACTTGTGTATAAAGCTTTTATATGTAGAGAATAGTGTTTATGTTTACAATTGAGGTTGAATTGGAGTGGCGTCTTTTGACGGAAACATTTCATATCCTAAAGGTTCTAGTATGTACTTCTAAGGAAACTCTCAAAATGTGGTAAAACTCTTTTAATACACAATTACCTCACCAGGAAATGAATATGAACGTGTAACAAACAGTTGAAACACAAATAAATAGAATCTAACTACATTTAATTCCCAGTTCAATTACGGAGATTACAAGAACAAAGCTCTGAAATGACGAGAATTCTCAAAATGTAAACAATTCCGGATATTTCAAGTGGCGTTTTCAGTAAATTGTGATTTCAAACATTAAGAATTCCTGTTTATAGAGCTCTGAACTTGTGTATAAAACTTATAAATGTGGAGAATACTGTTTATGTTTTCAATTGACGCTGAATATGCGAGGCGTCTTTTGACTGAAACAGTTCATATCCTGAAGGTTCTAGTATGTACTTCTGAGGAAACTGTCAAAATGTGGTAAAACTCTTCAAATACACAATTATCTTTCCAGGAAATGAATATGAACGTGTAACAAACAGTTGAAACACAAGGAAATAGAATCTAACTACATTTAATTCCCAGTTCAATTACGGAGATTACAAGAACAAAGCTCTGAAATGACGAGAATTCTCAAAATGTAAACAATTCCGGATATTTCAAGTGGCGTTTTCAGTACATTGTGATTTCAAACATTAAGAATTCCTGTTTATAGAGCTCTGAACTTGTGTATAAAACTTATAAATGTGGAGAATACTGTTTATGTTTTCAATTGACGCTGAATTGGCGAGGCGTCTTTTGACTGAAACAGTTCATATCCTGAAGGTTCTAGTATGTACTTCTAAGGAAACTGTCAAAATGTGGTAAAACTCTTCAAATACACAATTATCTTTCCAGGAAATGAATATGAACGTGTAACAAACAGTTGAAACACAAGGAAATAGAATCTAACTACATTTAATTCCCAGTTCAATTACGGAGATTACAGGAAGAAAGCTCTGAAATGACGAGAATTCTCAAAATGTAAACAATTCCGGATATTTCAAGTGGCGTTTTCAGTAAATTGTGATTTCAAACATCAAGAATTCCTGTTTATAGAGCTATGAACTTGTGTATAAAACTTATAAATGTGGAGAATACTGTTTATGTTTTCAATTGACGCTGAATTGGCGAGGCGTCTTTTAACTGAAACAGTTCATATCCTGAAGGTTCTAGTATGTACTTCTAAGGAAACTGTCAAAATGTGGTAAAACTCTTCAAATACACAATTATCTTTCCAGGAAATGAATATGAACGTGTAACAAACAGTTGAAACACAAGGAAATAGAATCTAACTACATTTAATTCCCAGTTCAATTACGGAGATTACAAGAACAAAGCTCTGAAATGACGAGAATTCTCAAAATGTAAACAATTCAAGATATTTCAAGTGGCGTTTTCAGTACATTGTGATTTCAAACATCAAGAATTCCTGTTTGTAGAGATCAGGATTTGTGTATAAAGCTTTTAAATGAGGATAATACTGTTTATGTTTACAATTGAGGCTTAATTTGCCACGTGTTTTTTGAACAAAACAGTGGATATCCTGAAGGTTCTTTATGTACTTCTAAGGAAACTGTCAAAATGTTGTAAAACTCTTTAAATACACGATTACCTCTCCAGGAAATGAATATGAACGTGTAACAAACAGTTGAAACACAAGGAAATCGAACCTAACTACATTGAAGGCCGAGTTCAATTACCGAGATTACAGGTAGAAAGCTCTGAAAGGACAAGAATTCTCTTAATATTAAAGAGTCCGGATATTTTAAGTGGAGTTTTCACTAAATGTGATTTCAAACATCAGGAATTACTGTTTATAGAGCTTTGAACTTGTGTATAAAGCTTTTATATGTAGAGAATAGTGTTTATGTTTACAATTGAGGTTGAATTGGAGTGGCGTCTTTTGACTGAAACAGTTCATATCCTGAAGGTTCTAATATGTACTTCTAAGGAAACTCTCAAAATGTGGTAAAACTCTTTTAATACACAATTACCTCTCCAGAAAATGAATATGAACGTGTAGCAAACAGTTGAAACACAAGTAAATAGAATCTAACTACATTTAATTCCCAGTTCAATTACGGAGATTACAGGAAGAAAGCTCTGAAAAAACGAGAATTCTCAAAATGTAAACAATTCCGGATATTTCAAGTGGCTTTTTCAGTAAATTGTGATTTCAAACATCAAGAATTCCTGTTTATAGAGCTCTGAACTTGTGTATAAAACTTATAAATGTGGAGAATACTGTTTATGTTTTCAATTGACGCTGAATTGGCGAGGCGACTTTTGACTGAAACAGTTCATATCCTGAAGGTTCTAGTATGTACTTCTAAGGAAACTGTCAAAATGTGGTAAAACTCTTCAAATACACAATTATCTTTCCAGGAAATGAATATGAACGTGTAACAAACAGTTGAAACACAAGGAAATAGAATCTAACTACATTTAATTCCCAGTTCAATTACGGAGATTACAAGAACAAAGCTCTGAAATGACGAGAATTCTCAAAATGTAAACAATTCCGGATATTTCAAGTGGCGTTTTCAGTACATTGTGATTTCAAACATTAAGAATTCCTGTTTGTAGAGATCACGATTTGTGTATAAAGCTTTTAAATGAGGATAATACTGTTTATGTTTACAATTGAGGCTTACTTTGCCTCGTGTTTTTTGAATGAAACAGTGGATATTCCGAAGGTTCTTTATGTACTTCTAAGGAAACTGTCAAAATGTTGTAAAACTCTTTAAATACACGATTACCTCTCCAGGAAATGAATATGAACGTGTAACAAACAGTTGAAACACAAGGAAATAGAACCTAATTAAATTTAAGGCCGAGTTCAATTACCGAGATTACAGGTAGAAAGCTCTGAAAGGACAAGAATTCTCCTAATATTAAAAAGTCCGGCTATTTTAAGTGGAGTTTTCACTAAATTTGATTTCAAACATCAGGAATTACTGTTTATAAAGCTCAGAACTTGTGTATAAAGCTTTTATATGTAGAGAATAGTGTTTATGTTTACAATTGAGGTTGAATTGGAGTGGCGTCTTTTGACGGAAACATTTCATATCCTAAAGGTTCTAGTATGTACTTCTAAGGAAACTGTCAAAATGTTGTAAAACTCTTTAAATACACGATTACCTCTCCAGGAAATGAATATGAACGTGTAACAAACAGTTGAAACACAAGGAAATCGAACCTAACTACATTGAAGGCCGAGTTCAATTACCGAGATTACAGGTAGAAAGCTATGAAAGGACAAGAATTCTCTTAATATTAAAGAGTCCGGCTATTTTAAGTGGAGTTTTTACTAAATGTGATTTCAAACATCAGGAATTACTGTTTATAGAGCTTTGAACTTGTGTATAAAGCTTTTATACGTAGAGAATAGTGTTTATGTTTACAATTGAGGTTGAATTGGAGTGGCGTCTTTTGACGGAAACATTTCATATCCTGAAGGTTCTAGTATGTACTTCTAAGGAAACTCTCAAAATGTGGTAAAACTATTTTAATACACAATTACCTCTCCAGAAAATGAATATGAACGTGTAGCAAACAGTTGAAACACAAGTAAATAGAATCTAACTACATTTAATTCCCAGTTCAATTACGGAGATTACAGGAAGAAAGCTCTGAAAAGACGAGAATTCTCAAAATGTAAACAATTCCGGATATTTCAAGTGGCGTTTTCAGTAAATTGTGATTTCAAACATCAAGAATTCCTGTTTATAGAGCTCTGAACTTGTGTATAAAACTTATAAATGTGGAGAATACTGTTTATGTTTTCAATTGACGCTGAATTGGCGAGGCGTCTTTTGACTGAAACAGTTCATATCCTGAAGGTTCTAGTATGTACTTCTAAGGAAACTGTCAAAATGTAGTAAAACTCTTAAAATACACAATTATCTTTCCAGGAAATGAATATGAACGTGTAACAAACAGTTGAAACACAAGCAAATAGAATCTAACTACATTTAAGGCCGAGTTCAATTACCGAGATTACTGGAAGAAAGTTGTGAATTGACGAGAATACTCATAATATTAACAAGTCCGGATATTTTATATCGCGTTTTCAGTAAATTGTGATTTCATACATCAAGAATTCCTGTTTGTAGAGATCACGATTTGTGTATAAAGCTTTTAAGTGAGGATAATACTGTTTATGTTTACAATTGAGGCTTACTTTGCCTCGTGTTTTTTGAATGAAACAGTGGATATACTGAAGGTTCTTTATGTACTTCTAAGGAAACTGTCAAAATGTGGTAAAACTCTTTAAATACACAATTACCTCTCCAGAAAATGAATATGAATGTGTAACAAACAGTTGAAACACAAGGAAATAGAATCTAACTACATTTAATTCCCAGTTCAATTACGGAGATTACAAGAACAAAGCTCTGAAATGAAGAGAATTCTCAAAATGTAAACAATTCCGGATATTTCAAGTGGCGTTTTCAGTACATTGTGATTTCAAACATCAAGAATTCCTGTTTGTAGAGATCAGGATTTGTGTATAAAGCTTTTAAATGAGGATAATACTGTTTATGTTTACAATTGAGGCTTAATTTGCCACGTGTTTTTTGAACGAAACAGTGGATATCCTGAAGGTTCTTTATGTACTTCTAAGGAAACTGTCAAAATGTTGTAAAACTCTTTAAATACACGATTACCTCTCAAGGAAATGAATATGAACGTGTAACAAACTGTTGAAACACAAGGAAATCGAACCTAACTACATTTAAGGCCGAGTTCAATTACCGAGAATACAGGTAGAAAGCTCTGAAAGGACAAGAATTCTCTTAATATTAATGAGTCCGGCTATTTTAAGTGGAGTTTTCACTAAATGTGATTTCAAACATCAGGAATTTCTGTTTATAGAGCTCAGAACTTGTGTATAAAGCTTTTATATGTAGAGAATAGTGTTTATGTTTACAATTGAGGTTGAATTGGAGTGGCGTCTTTTGACTGAAACAGTTCATATCCTAAAGGTTATAGTATGTACTTCTAAGGGAACTCTCAAAATGTGGTAAAACTCTTAAAATGCACAATTATCTTATCAGGAAATGAATATGAACGTGTAACAAACAGTTGAAACACAAGCAAATAGAATCTAACTACATTTAAGGCCGAGTTCAATTACCGAGATTACTGGAAGAAAGTTGTGAATTGACGAGAATACTCATAATATTAACAAGTCCGGATATTTTATATCGCGTTTTCAGTAAATTGTGATTTCATACATCAAGAATTCCTGTTTGTAGAGATCACGATTTGTGTATAAAGCTTTTAAGTGAGGATAATACTGTTTATGTTTACAATTGAGGCTTACTTTGCCTCGTGTTTTTTGAATGAAACAGTGGATATCCTGAAGGTTCTTTATGTACTTCTAAGGAAACTGTCAAAATGTTGTAAAACTCTTTAAATACACGATTACCTCTCCAGGAAATGAATATGAACGTGTAACAAACAGTTGAAACACAAGGAAATAGAACCTAACTACATTTAAGGCCGAGTTCAATGACCGAGATTACAGGTAGAAAGCTCTGAAAGGACAAGAATTCTCCTAATATTAAAAAGTCCGGCTATTTTAAGTGGAGTTTTCACTAAATGTGATTTCAAACATCAGGAA
The DNA here is from genome assembly GCF_964212035.1 of Myotis nattereri. Lineage (NCBI taxonomy): Eukaryota > Metazoa > Chordata > Mammalia > Chiroptera > Vespertilionidae > Myotis > Myotis nattereri. The sequence continues at coordinate 8,629,386 of NC_138080.1, read as the reverse complement.
TTACTGTTTATAAAGCTCAGAACTTGTGTATAAAGCTTTTATATGTAGAGAATAGTGTTTATGTTTACAATTGAGGTTGAATTGGAGTGGCGTCTTTTGACGGAAACATTTCATATCCTAAAGGTTCTAGTATGTACTTCTAAGGAAACTCTCAAAATGTGGTAAAACTCTTTTAATACACAATTACCTCACCAGGAAATGAATATGAACGTGTAACAAACAGTTGAAACACAAATAAATAGAATCTAACTACATTTAATTCCCAGTTCAATTACGGAGATTACAAGAACAAAGCTCTGAAATGACGAGAATTCTCAAAATGTAAACAATTCCGGATATTTCAAGTGGCGTTTTCAGTAAATTGTGATTTCAAACATTAAGAATTCCTGTTTATAGAGCTCTGAACTTGTGTATAAAACTTATAAATGTGGAGAATACTGTTTATGTTTTCAATTGACGCTGAATATGCGAGGCGTCTTTTGACTGAAACAGTTCATATCCTGAAGGTTCTAGTATGTACTTCTGAGGAAACTGTCAAAATGTGGTAAAACTCTTCAAATACACAATTATCTTTCCAGGAAATGAATATGAACGTGTAACAAACAGTTGAAACACAAGGAAATAGAATCTAACTACATTTAATTCCCAGTTCAATTACGGAGATTACAAGAACAAAGCTCTGAAATGACGAGAATTCTCAAAATGTAAACAATTCCGGATATTTCAAGTGGCGTTTTCAGTACATTGTGATTTCAAACATTAAGAATTCCTGTTTATAGAGCTCTGAACTTGTGTATAAAACTTATAAATGTGGAGAATACTGTTTATGTTTTCAATTGACGCTGAATTGGCGAGGCGTCTTTTGACTGAAACAGTTCATATCCTGAAGGTTCTAGTATGTACTTCTAAGGAAACTGTCAAAATGTGGTAAAACTCTTCAAATACACAATTATCTTTCCACGAAATGAATATGAACGTGTAACAAACAGTTGAAACACAAGCAAATAGAATCTAACTACATTTAAGGCCGAGTTCAATTACCGAGATTACTGGAAGAAAGTTGTGAATTGACGAGAATACTCATAATATTAACAAGTCCGGATATTTTATATCGCGTTTTCAGTAAATTGTGATTTCATACATCAAGAATTCCTGTTTGTAGAGATCACGATTTGTGTATAAAGCTTTTAAGTGAGGATAATACTGTTTATGTTTACAATTGAGGCTTACTTTGCCTCGTGTTTTTTGAATGAAACAGTGGATATCCTGAAGGTTCTTTATGTACTTCTAAGGAAACTGTCAAAATGTTGTAAAACTCTTTAAATACACGATTACCTCTCCAGGAAATGAATATGAACGTGTAACAAACAGTTGAAACACAAGGAAATAGAACCTAACTACATTTAAGGCCGAGTTCAATGACCGAGATTACAGGTAGAAAGCTATGAAAGGACAAGAATTCTCCTAATATTAAAAAGTCCGGCTATTTTAAGTGGAGTTTTCACTAAATTTGATTTCAAACATCAGGAATTACTGTTTATAAAGCTCAGAACTTGTGTATAAAGCTTTTATATGTACAGAATAGTGTTTATGTTTACAATTAAGGTTGAATTGGAGTGGCGTCTTTTGACGGAAACATTTCATATCCTAAAGGTTCTAGTATGTACTTCTAAGGAAACTCTCAAAATGTGGTAAAACTCTTTTAATGCACAATTACCTCTCCAGGAAATGAATATGAACGTGTAACAAACAGTTGAAACACAAGTAAATAGAATCTAACTACATTAAATTCCCAGTTCAATTACGGAGATTACAGGAAGAAAGCTCTGAAATGACGAGAATTCTCAAAATGTAAACAATTCCGGATATTTCAAGTGGCGTTTTCAGTAAATTGTGATTTCAAACATTAAGAATTCCTGTTTATAGAGCTCTGAACTTGTGTATAAAACTTATAAATGTGGAGAATACTGTTTATGTTTTCAATTGACGCTGAATTGGCGAGGCGTCTTTTGACTGAAACAGTTCATATCCTGAAGGTTCTAGTATGTACTTCTAAGGAAACTGTCAAAATGTGGTAAAACTCTTCAAATACACAATTATCTTTCCACGAAATGAATATGAACGTGTAACAAACAGTTGAAACACAAGCAAATAGAATCTAACTACATTTAAGGCCGAGTTCAATTACGGAGATTACAAGAACAAAGCTATGAAATGACGAGAATTCTCAAAATGTAAACAATTCCGGATATTTCAAGTGGCGTTTTCAGTAAATTGTGATTTCAAACATTAAGAATTCCTGTTTGTAGAGATCAGGATTTGTGTATAAAGCTTTTAAATGAGGATAATACTGTTTATGTTTACAATTGAGGCTTAATTTGCCACGTGTTTTTTGAACGAAACAGTGGATATCCTGAAGGTTCTTTATGTACTTCTAAGGAAACTGTCAAAATGTTGTAAAACTCTTTAAATACACGATTACCTCTCAAGGAAATGAATATGAACGTGTAACAAACAGTTGAAACACAAGGAAATCGAACCTAACTACATTGAAGGCCGAGTTCAATTACAGAGATTACAGGTAGAAAGCTCTGAAAGGACAAGAATTCTCTTAATATTAATGAGTCCGGCTATTTTAAGTGGAGATTTCACTAAATGTGATTTCAAACATCAGGAATTACTGTTTATAAAGCTCAGAACTTGTGTATAAAGCTTTTATATGTAGAGAATAGTGTTTATGTTTACAATTGAGGTTGAATTGGAGTGGCGTCTTTTGACGGAAACATTTCATATCCTAAAGGTTCTAGTATGTACTTCTAAGGAAACTCTCAAAATGTGGTAAAACTCTTTTAATACACAATTACCTCACCAGGAAATGAATATGAACGTGTAACAAACAGTTGAAACACAAGTAAATAGAATCTAACTACATTTAATTCCCAGTTCAATTACGGAGATTACAAGAACAAAGCTCTGAAATGACGAGAATTCTCAAAATGTAAACAATTCCGGATATTTCAAGTGGCGTTTTCAGTAAATTGTGATTTCAAACATCAAGAATTCCTGTTTATAGAGCTCTGAACTTGTGTATAAAACTTATAAATGTGGAGAATACTGTTTATGTTTTCAATTGACGCTGAATTGGCGAGGCGTCTTTTAACTGAAACAGTTCATATGCTGAAGGTTCTAGTATGTACTTCTAAGGAAACTGTCAAAATGTGGTAAAACTCTTCAAATACACAATTATCTTTCCAGGAAATGAATATGAACGTGTAACAAACAGTTGAAACACAAGTAAATAGAATCTAACTACATTTAATTCCCAGTTCAATTACGGAGATTACAAGAACAAAGTTCTGAAATGACGAGAATTCTCAAAATGTAAACAATTCCGGATATTTCAAGTGGCGTTTTCAGTACATTGTGATTAAAAACATCAAGAATTCCTGTTTGTAGAGATCAGGATTTGTGTATAAAGCTTTTAAATGAGGATAATTCTGTTTATGTTTACAATTGAGGCTTAATTTGCCACGTGTTTTTTGAACGAAACATTGGATATCCTGAAGGTTCTTTATGTACTTCTAAGGAAACTGTCAAAATGTTGTAAAACTCTTTAAATACACGATTACCTCTCCAAGAAATGAATATGAACGTGTAACAAACAGTTGAAACACAAGGAAATCGAACCTAACTACATTGAAGGCCGAGTTCAATTACCGAGATTACAGGTAGAAAGCTATGAAAGGACAAGAATTCTCTTAATATTAAAAAGTCCGGCTATTTTAAGTGGAGTTTTCACTAAATGTGATTTCAAACATCAGGAATTACTGTTTATACAGCTCAGAACTTGTGTATAAAGCTTTTATATGTAGAGAATAGTGTTTATGTTTACAATTGAGGTTGAATTGGAGTGGCGTCTTTTGACGGAAACATTTCATATCCTAAAGGTTCTAGTATGTACTTCTAAGGAAACTCTCAAAATGTGGTAAAACTCTTTTAATGCACAATTACCTCTCCAGGAAATGAATATGAACGTGTAACAAACAGTTGAAACACAAGTAAATAGAATCTAACTACATTAAATTCCCAGTTCAATTACGGAGATTACATTAAGAAAGCTCTGAAATGACGAGAATTCTCAAAATGTAAACAATTCCGGATATTTCAAGTGGCGTTTTCAGTAAATTGTGATTTCAAACATTAAGAATTCCTGTTTATAGAGCTCTGAACTTGTGTATAAAACTTATAAATGTGGAGAATACTGTTTATGTTTTCAATTGACGCTGAATTGGCGAGGCGTCTTTTGACTGAAACAGTTCATATCCTGAAGGTTCTTTATGTACTTCTAAGGAAACTGTCAAAATGTTGTCAAACTCTTTATATACACAATTACCTCTCCAGGAAATGAATATGAACGTGTAACAAACAGTTGAAACACAAGGAAATAGAACCTAACTACATTTAAGGCCGAGTTCAATTACCGAGATTACTGGAAGAAAGTTGTGAATGGACGAGAATACTCATAATATTAACAAGTCCGGATATTTTAAATCGCGTTTTCAGTAAATTGTGATTTCATACATCAAGAATTCCTGTTTGTAGAGATCACGATTTGTGTATAAAGCTTTTAAATGAGGATAATACTGTTTATGTTTACAATTGAGGCTTACTTTGCCTCGTGTTTTTTGAATGAAACAGTGGATATCCTGAAGGTTCTTTATGTACTTCTAAGGAAACTGTCAAAATGTTGTAAAACTCTTTAAATACACGATTACCTCTCCAGGAAATGAATATGAACGTGTAACAAACAGTTGAAACACAAGGAAATAGAACCTAATTACATTTAAGGCCGAGTTCAATTACCGAGATTACAGGTAGAAAGCTCTGAAAGGACAAGAATTCTCCTAATATTAAAAAGTCCGGCTATTTTAAGTGGAGTTTTCACTAAATGTGATTTCAAACATCAGGAATTACTGTTTATAAAGCTCAGAACTTGTGTATAAAGCTTTTATATGTAGAGAATAGTGTTTATGTTTACAATTGAGGTTGAATTGGAGTGGCGTCTTTTGACGGAAACATTTCATATCCTAAACGTTCTAGTATGTACTTCTAAGGAAACTCTCAAAATGTGGTAAAACTCTTTTAATACACAATTACCTCACCAGGAAATGAATATGAACGTGTAACAAACAGTTGAAACACAAGTAAATAGAATCTAACTACATTTAATTCCCAGTTCAATTACGGAGATTACAAGAACAAAGCTCTGAAATGACGAGAATTCTCAAAATGTAAACAATTCCGGATATTTCAAGTGGCGTTTTCAGTAAATTGTGATTTCAAACATTAAGAATTCCTGTTTATAGAGCTCTGAACTTGTGTATAAAACTTATAAATGTGGAGAATACTGTTTATGTTTTCAATTGACGCTGAATTGGCGAGGCGTCTTTTGACTGAAACAGTTCATATCCTGAAGGTTCTAGTATGTACTTCTAAGGAAACTGTCAAAATGTGGTAAAACTCTTCAAATACACAATTATCTTTCCAGGAAATGAATATGAACGTGTAACAAACAGTTGAAACACAAGGAAATAGAATCTAACTACATTTAAGGCCGAGTTCAATTACCGAGATTACTGGAAGAAAGTTGTGAAATGACGAGAATACTCATAATATTAACAAGTCCGGATATTTTAAATCGCGTTTTCAGTAAATTGTGATTTCAAACATTAAGAATTCCTGTTTGTAGAGATCACGATTTGTGCACAAAGCTTTTAAATGAGGATAATACTGTTTATGTTTACAATTGAGGCTTACTTTGCCACGTGTTTTTTGAATGAAACAGTGGATATCCTGAAGTTTCTTTATGTACTTCTAAGGAAACTGTCAAAATGTTGTAAAACTCTTTAAATACACAATTATCTCTCCAGGAAATGAATATGAACGTGTAACAATCAGTTGAAACACAAGGAAATAGAACCTAACTACATTGAAGGCCGAGTTCAATTACCGAGATTGCAGGTAGAAAGCTCTGAAAGGACAAGAATTCTCTTAATATTAAAAAGTCCGGCTATTTTAAGTGGAGTTTTCACTAAATGTGATTTCAAACATCAGGAATTTCTGTTTATAGAGCTCAGAACTTGTGTATAAAGCTTTTATATGTAGAGAATAGTGTTTATGTTTACAATTGAGGTTGAATTGGAGTGGCGTCTTTTGACTGAAACAGTTCATATCCTAAAGGTTCTAGTATGGACTTCTAAGGGAACTCTCAAAATGTGGTAAAACTCTTAAAATACACAATTATCTTATCAGGAAATGAATATGAACTTATAACAAACAGTTGAAATACAAGTAAATAGAATCTAACTACATTTAATTCCCAGTTCAATTACGGAGATTACAGGAAGAAAGCTCTGAAAGGACAAGAATTCTCTTAATATTAAAAAGTCCGGCTATTTTAAGTGGAGTTTTCACTAAATGGGATTTCAACCATCAGGAATTACTGTTTATAGAGCTCAGAACTTGTGTATAAAGCTTTTATATGTAGAGAATAGTGTTTATGTTTACAATTGAGGTTGAATTGGAGTGGCGTCTTTTGACTGAAACAGTTCATATCCTGAAGGTTCTAGTATGTACTTCTAAGGAAACTCTCAAAATGTGGTAAAACTCTTTTAATACACAATTACCTCTCCAGAAAATGAATATGAACGTGTAGCAAACAGTTGAAACACAAGTAAATAGAATCTAACTACATTTAATTCCCAGTTCAATTACGGAGATTACAGGAAGAAAGCTCTGAAAAGACGAGAATTCTCAAAATGTAAACAATTCCGGATATTTCAAGTGGCGTTTTCAGTAAATTGTGATTTCAAACATCAAGAATTCCTGTTTATATAGCTCTGAACTTGTGTATAAAACTTATAAATGTGGAGAATACTGTTTATGTTTTCAATTGACGCTGAATTGGCGAGGCGTCTTTTGACTGAAACAGTTCATATCCTGAAGGTTCTAATATGTACTTCTAAGGAAACTGTCAAAATGTAGTAAAACTCTTAAAATACACAATTATCTTTCCAGGAAATGAATATGAACGTGTAACAAACAGTTGAAACACAAGGAAATAGAATCTAACTACATTTAATGCCGAGTTCAATTACCGAGATTACTGGAAGAAAGTTGTGAAATGACGAGAATACTCATAATATTAACAAGTCCGGATATTTTAAATCGCGTTTTCAGTAAATTGTGATTTCAAACATTAAGAATTCCTGTTTGTAGAGATCACGATTTTTGCATAAAGCTTTTAAATGAGGATAATACTGTTTATGTTTACAATTGAGGCTTACCTTGCCACGTGTTTTTTGAATGAAACAGTGGATATCCTGAAGGTTCTTTATGTACTTCTAAGGAAACTGTCAAAATGTTGTAAAACTCTTTAAATACACAATTACCTCTCCAGGAAATGAATATGAACGTGTAACAAACAGTTGAAACACAAGGAAATAGAACCTAACTACATTGAATGCCGAGTTCAATTACCGAGATTTCAGGTAGAAAGCTCTGAAAGGACAAGAATTCTCTTAATATTAAAAAGTCCGGCTATTTTAAGTGGAGTTTTCACTAAATGTGATTTCAAACATCAGGAATTTCTGTTTATAGAGCTCAGAACTTGTGTATAAAGCTTTTATATGTAGAGAATAGTGTTTATGTTTACAATTGAGGTTGAATTGGAGTGGCGTCTTTTGACTGAAACAGTTCATATCCTAAAGGTTCTAGTATGTACTTCTAAGGGAACTCTCAAAATGTGGTAAAACTCTTTTTATACACAATTATCTTATCAGGAAATGAATATGAACTTATAACAAACAGTTGAAATACAAGTAAATAGAATCTAACTACATTTAATTCCCAGTTCAATTACGGAGATTACAGGAAGTAAGCTCTGAAAGGAAAAGAATTCTCTTAATATTAAAGAGTCCGGCTATTTTAAGTGGAGTTTTCACTAAATGTGATTTCAAACATCAGGAATTACTGTTTATAAAGCTCAGAACTTGTGTATAAAGCTTTTATATGTAGAGAATAGTGTTTATGTTTACAATTGAGGTTGAATTGGAGTGGCGTCGTTTGACTGAAACAGTTCATATCCTGAAGGTTCTAGTATGTACTTCTAAGGAAACTGTCAAAATGTGGTAAAACTCTTCAAATACACAATTATCTTTCCAGGAAATGAATATGAACGTGTAACAAACAGTTGAAACACAAGGAAATAGAATCTAACTACATTTAATTCCCAGTTCAATTACGGAGATTACAAGAACAAAGCTCTGAAATGACGAGAATTCTCAAAATGTAAACAATTCCGGATATTTCAAGTGGCGTTTTCAGTACATTGTGATTTCAAACATCAAGAATTCCTGTTTGTAGAGATCAGGATTTGTGTATAAAGCTTTTAAATGAGGATAATACTGTTTATGTTTACAATTGAGGCTTAATTTGCCACGTGTTTTTTGAACGAAACAGTGGATATCCTGAAGGTTCTTTATGTACTTCTAAGGAAACTGTCAAAATGTTGTAAAACTCTTTAAATACAAGATTACCTCTCAAGGAAATGAATATGAACGTGTAACAAACAGTTGAAACACAAGGAAATCGAACCTAACTACATTGAAGGCCGAGTTCAATTACCGAGATTACAGGTAGAAAGCTATGAAAGGACAAGAATTCTCCTAATATTAAAAAGTCCGGCTATTTTAAGTGGAGTTTTCACTAAATTTGATTTCGAACATCAGGAATTACTGTTTATAAAGCTCAGAACTTGTGTATAAAGCTTTTATATGTACAGAATAGTGTTTATGTTTACAATTAAGGTTGAATTGGAGTGGCGTCTTTTGACGGAAACATTTCATATCCTAAAGGTTCTAGTATGTACTTCTAAGGAAACTCTCAAAATGTGGTAAAACTCTTTTAATGCACAATTACCTCTCCAGGAAATGAATATGAACGTGTAACAAACAGTTGAAACACAAGTAAATAGAATCTAACTACATTAAATTCCCAGTTCAATTACGGAGATTACAGGAAGAAAGCTCTGAAATGACGAGAATTCTCAAAATGTAAACAATTCCGGATATTTCAAGTGGCGTTTTCAGTAAATTGTGATTTCAAACATTAAGAATTCCTGTTTATAGAGCTCTGAACTTGTGTATAAAACTTATAAATGTGGAGAATACTGTTTATGTTTTCAATTGACGCTGAATTGGCGAGGCGTCTTTTGACTGAAACAGTTCATATCCTGAAGGTTCTAGTATGTACTTCTAAGGAAACTGTCAAAATGTGGTAAAACTCTTCAAATACACAATTATCTTTCCACGAAATGAATATGAACGTGTAACAAACAGTTGAAACACAAGCAAATAGAATCTAACTACATTTAAGGCCGAGTTCAATTACGGAGATTACAAGAACAAAGCTATGAAATGACGAGAATTCTCAAAATGTAAACAATTCCGGATATTTCAAGTGGCGTTTTCAGTAAATTGTGATTTCAAACATTAAGAATTCCTGTTTGTAGAGATCAGGATTTGTGTATAAAGCTTTTAAATGAGGATAATACTGTTTATGTTTACAATTGAGGCTTAATTTGCCACGTGTTTTTTGAACGAAACAGTGGATATCCTGAAGGTTCTTTATGTACTTCTAAGGAAACTGTCAAAATGTTGTAAAACTCTTTAAATACACGATTACCTCTCAAGGAAATGAATATGAACGTGTAACAAACAGTTGAAACACAAGGAAATCGAACCTAACTACATTCAAGGCCGAGTTCAATTACCGAGATTACAGGTAGAAAGCTCTGAAAGGACAAGAATTCTCTTAATATTAATGAGTCCGGCTATTTTAAGTGGAGATTTCACTAAATGTGATTTCAAACATCAGGAATTACTGTTTATAAAGCTCAGAACTTGTGTATAAAGCTTTTATATGTAGAGAATAGTGTTTATGTTTACAATTGAGGTTGAATTGGAGTGGCGTCTTTTGACGGAAACATTTCATATCCTAAAGGTTCTAGTATGTACTTCTAAGGAAACTCTCAAAATGTGGTAAAACTCTTTTAATACACAATTACCTCACCAGGAAATGAATATGAACGTGTAACAAACAGTTGAAACACAAGTAAATAGAATCTAACTACATTTAATTCCCAGTTCAATTACGGAGATTACAAGAACAAAGCTCTGAAATGACGAGAATTCTCAAAATGTAAACAATTCCGGATATTTCAAGTGGCGTTTTCAGTAAATTGTGATTTCAAACATCAAGAATTCCTGTTTATAGAGCTCTGAACTTGTGTATAAAACTTATAAATGTGGAGAATACTGTTTATGTTTTCAATTGACGCTGAATTGGCGAGGCGTCTTTTAACTGAAACAGTTCATATGCTGAAGGTTCTAGGATGTACTTCTAAGGAAACTGTCAAAATGTGGTAAAACTCTTCAAATACACAATTATCTTTCCAGGAAATGAATATGAACGTGTAACAAACAGTTGAAACACAAGTAAATAGAATCTAACTACATTTAATTCCCAGTTCAATTACGGAGATTACAAGAACAAAGTTCTGAAATGACGAGAATTCTCAAAATGTAAACAATTCCGGATATTTCAAGTGGCGTTTTCAGTACATTGTGATTAAAAACATCAAGAATTCCTGTTTGTAGAGATCAGGATTTGTGTATAAAGCTTTTAAATGAGGATAATTCTGTTTATGTTTACAATTGAGGCTTAATTTGCCACGTGTTTTTTGAACGAAACATTGGATATCCTGAAGGTTCTTTATGTACTTCTAAGGAAACTGTCAAAATGTTGTAAAACTCTTTAAATACACGATTACCTCTCCAAGAAATGAATATGAACGTGTAACAAACAGTTGAAACACAAGGAAATCGAACCTAACTACATTGAAGGCCGAGTTCAATTACCGAGATTACAGGTAGAAAGCTATGAAAGGACAAGAATTCTCTTAATATTAAAAAGTCCGGCTATTTTAAGTGGAGTTTTCACTAAATGTGATTTCAAACATCAGGAATTACTGTTTATACAGCTCAGAACTTGTGTATAAAGCTTTTATATGTAGAGAATAGTGTTTATGTTTACAATTGAGGTTGAATTGGAGTGGCGTCTTTTGACGGAAACATTTCATATCCTAAAGGTTCTAGTATGTACTTCTAAGGAAACTCTCAAAATGTGGTAAAACTCTTTTAATGCACAATTACCTCTCCAGGAAATGAATATGAACGTGTAACAAACAGTTGAAACACAAGTAAATAGAATCTAACTACATTAAATTCCCAGTTCAATTACGGAGATTACATTAAGAAAGCTCTGAAATGACGAGAATTCTCAAAATGTAAACAATTCCGGATATTTCAAGTGGCGTTTTCAGTAAATTGTGATTTCAAACATTAAGAATTCCTGTTTATAGAGCTCTGAACTTGTGTATAAAACTTATAAATGTGGAGAATACTGTTTATGTTTTCAATTGACGCTGAATTGGCGAGGCGTCTTTTGACTGAAACAGTTCATATCCTGAAGGTTCTTTATGTACTTCTAAGGAAACTGTCAAAATGTTGTCAAACTCTTTATATACACAATTACCTCTCCAGGAAATGAATATGAACGTGTAACAAACAGTTGAAACACAAGGAAATAGAACCTAACTACATTTAAGGCCGAGTTCAATTACCGAGATTACTGGAAGAAAGTTGTGAATGGACGAGAATACTCATAATATTAACAAGTCCGGATATTTTAAATCGCGTTTTCAGTAAATTGTGATTTCATACATCAAGAATTCCTGTTTGTAGAGATCACGATTTGTGTATAAAGCTTTTAAATGAGGATAATACTGTTTATGTTTACAATTGAGGCTTACTTTGCCTCGTGTTTTTTGAATGAAACAGTGGATATCCTGAAGGTTCTTTATGTACTTCTAAGGAAACTGTCAAAATGTTGTAAAACTCTTTAAATACACGATTACCTCTCCAGGAAATGAATATGAACGTGTAACAAACAGTTGAAACACAAGGAAATAGAACCTAATTACATTTAAGGCCGAGTTCAATTACCGAGATTACAGGTAGAAAGCTCTGAAAGGACAAGAATTCTCCTAATATTAAAAAGTCCGGCTATTTTAAGTGGAGTTTTCACTAAATGTGATTTCAAACATCAGGAATTACTGTTTATAAAGCTCAGAACTTGTGTATAAAGCTTTTATATGTAGAGAATAGTGTTTATGTTTACAATTGAGGTTGAATTGGAGTGGCGTCTTTTGACGGAAACATTTCATATCCTAAACGTTCTAGTATGTACTTCTAAGGAAACTCTCAAAATGTGGTAAAACTCTTTTAATACACAATTACCTCACCAGGAAATGAATATGAACGTGTAACAAACAGTTGAAACACAAGTAAATAGAATCTAACTACATTTAATTCCCAGTTCAATTACGGAGATTACAAGAACAAAGCTCTGAAATGACGAGAATTCTCAAAATGTAAACAATTCCGGATATTTCAAGTGGCGTTTTCAGTAAATTGTGATTTCAAACATTAAGAATTCCTGTTTATAGAGCTCTGAACTTGTGTATAAAACTTATAAATGTGGAGAATACTGTTTATGTTTTCAATTGACGCTGAATTGGCGAGGCGTCTTTTGACTGAAACAGTTCATATCCTGAAGGTTCTAGTATGTACTTCTAAGGAAACTGTCAAAATGTGGTAAAACTCTTCAAATACACAATTATCTTTCCAGGAAATGAATATGAACGTGTAACAAACAGTTGAAACACAAGGAAATAGAATCTAACTACATTTAATTCCCAGTTCAATTACGGAGATTACAAGAACAAAGCTCTGAAATGACGAGAATTCTCAAAATGTAAACAATTCCGGATATTTCAAGTGGCGTTTTCAGTAAATTGTGATTTCAAACATTAAGGATTCCTGTTTATAGAGCTCTGAACTTGTGTATAAAACTTATAAATGTGGAGAATACTGTTTATGTTTTCAATTGACGCTGAATTGGCGAGGCGTCTTTTGACTGAAACAGTTCATATCCTGAAGGTTCTAGTATGTACTTCTAAGGAAACTGTCAAAATGTGGTAAAACTCTTCAAATACACAATTATCTTTCCAGGAAATGAATATGAACGTGTAACAAACAGTTGAAACACAAGCAAATAGAATCTAACTACATTTAAGGCCGAGTTCAATTACCGAGATTACTGGAAGAAAGTTGTGAAATGACGAGAATACTCATAATATTAACAAGTCCGGATATTTTAAATCGCGTTTTCAGTAAATTGTGATTTCAAACATTAAGAATTCCTGTTTGTAGAGATCACGATTTGTGCACAAAGCTTTTAAATGAGGATAATACTGTTTATGTTTACAATTGAGGCTTACTTTGCCACGTGTTTTTTGAATGAAACAGTGGATATCCTGAAGTTTCTTTATGTACTTCTAAGGAAACTGTCAAAATGTTGTAAAACTCTTTAAATACACAATTATCTCTCCAGGAAATGAATATGAACGTGTAACAATCAGTTGAAACACAAGGAAATAGAACCTAACTACATTGAAGGCCGAGTTCAATTACCGAGATTGCAGGTAGAAAGCTCTGAAAGGACAAGAATTCTCTTAATATTAAAAAGTCCGGCTATTTTAAGTGGAGTTTTCACTAAATGTGATTTCAAACATCAGGAATTTCTGTTTATAGAGCTCAGAACTTGTGTATAAAGCTTTTATATGTAGAGAATAGTGTTTATGTTTACAATTGAGGTTGAATTGGAGTGGCGTCTTTTGACTGAAACAGTTCATATCCTAAAGGTTCTAGTATGGACTTCTAAGGGAACTCTCAAAATGTGGTAAAACTCTTAAAATACACAATTATCTTATCAGGAAATGAATATGAACTTATAACAAACAGTTGAAATACAAGTAAATAGAATCTAACTACATTTAATTCCCAGTTCAATTACGGAGATTACAGGAAGAAAGCTCTGAAAGGACAAGAATTCTCTTAATATTAAAAAGTCCGGCTATTTTAAGTGGAGTTTTCACTAAATGGGATTTCAACCATCAGGAATTACTGTTTATAGAGCTCAGAACTTGTGTATAAAGCTTTTATATGTAGAGAATAGTGTTTATGTTTACAATTGAGGTTGAATTGGAGTGGCGTCTTTTGACTGAAACAGTTCATATCCTGAAGGTTCTAGTATGTACTTCTAAGGAAACTCTCAAAATGTGGTAAAACTCTTTTAATACACAATTACCTCTCCAGAAAATGAATATGAACGTGTAGCAAACAGTTGAAACACAAGTAAATAGAATCTAACTACATTTAATTCCCAGTTCAATTACGGAGATTACAGGAAGAAAGCTCTGAAATGACGAGAATTCTCAAAATGTAAACAATTCCGGATATTTCAAGTGGCGTTTTCAGTAAATTGTGATTTCAAACATCAAGAATTCCTGTTTATATAGCTCTGAACTTGTGTATAAAACTTATAAATGTGGAGAATACTGTTTATGTTTTCAATTGACGCTGAATTGGCGAGGCGTCTTTTGACTGAAACAGTTCATATCCTGAAGGTTCTAGTATGTACTTCTAAGGAAACTGTCAAAATGTAGTAAAACTCTTAAAATACACAATTATCTTTCCAGGAAATGAATATGAACGTGTAACAAACAGTTGAAACACAAGGAAATAGAATCTAACTACATTTAATGCCGAGTTCAATTACCGAGATTACTGGAAGAAAGTTGTGAAATGACGAGAATACTCATAATATTAACAAGTCCGGATATTTTAAATCGCGTTTTCAGTAAATTGTGATTTCAAACATTAAGAATTCCTGTTTGTAGAGATCACGATTTGTGCATAAAGCTTTTAAATGAGGATAATACTGTTTATGTTTACAATTGAGGCTTACCTTGCCACGTGTTTTTTGAATGAAACAGTGGATATCCTGAAGGTTCTTTATGTACTTCTAAGGAAACTGTCAAAATGTTGTAAAACTCTTTAAATACACAATTACCTCTCCAGGAAATGAATATGAACGTGTAACAAACAGTTGAAACACAAGGAAATAGAACCTAACTACATTGAATGCCGAGTTCAATTACCGAGATTTCAGGTAGAAAGCTCTGAAAGGACAAGAATTCTCTTAATATTAAAAAGTCCGGCTATTTTAAGTGGAGTTTTCACTAAATGTGATTTCAAACATCAGGAATTTCTGTTTATAGAGCTCAGAACTTGTGTATAAAGCTTTTATATGTAGAGAATAGTGTTTATGTTTACAATTGAGGTTGAATTGGAGTGGCGTCTTTTGACTGAAACAGTTCATATCCTAAAGGTTCTAGTATGTACTTCTAAGGGAACTCTCAAAATGTGGTAAAACTCTTTTTATACACAATTATCTTATCAGGAAATGAATATGAACTTATAACAAACAGTTGAAATACAAGTAAATAGAATCTAACTACATTTAATTCCCAGTTCAATTACGGAGATTACAGGAAGTAAGCTCTGAAAGGAAAAGAATTCTCTTAATATTAAAGAGTCCGGCTATTTTAAGTGGAGTTTTCACTAAATGTGATTTCAAACATCAGGAATTACTGTTTATAAAGCTCAGAACTTGTGTATAAAGCTTTTATATGTAGAGAATAGTGTTTATGTTTACAATTGAGGTTGAATTGGAGTGGCGTCGTTTGACTGAAACAGTTCATATCCTGAAGGTTCTAGTATGTACTTCTAAGGAAACTGTCAAAATGTGGTAAAACTCTTCAAATACACAATTATCTTTCCAGGAAATGAATATGAACGTGTAACAAACAGTTGAAACACAAGGAAATAGAATCTAACTACATTTAATTCCCAGTTCAATTACGGAGATTACAAGAACAAAGCTCTGAAATGACGAGAATTCTCAAAATGTAAACAATTCCGGATATTTCAAGTGGCGTTTTCAGTACATTGTGATTTCAAACATCAAGAATTCCTGTTTGTAGAGATCAGGATTTGTGTATAAAGCTTTTAAATGAGGATAATACTGTTTATGTTTACAATTGAGGCTTAATTTGCCACGTGTTTTTTGAACGAAACAGTGGATATCCTGAAGGTTCTTTATGTACTTCTAAGGAAACTGTCAAAATGTTGTAAAACTCTTTAAATACAAGATTACCTCTCAAGGAAATGAATATGAACGTGTAACAAACAGTTGAAACACAAGGAAATCGAACCTAACTACATTGAAGGCCGAGTTCAATTACCGAGATTACAGGTAGAAAGCTCTGAAAGGACAAGAATTCTCTTAATATTAATGAGTCCGGCTATTTTAAGTGGAGTTTTCACTAAATGTGATTTCAAACATCAGGAATTACTGTTTATAGAGCTCTGAACTTGTGTATAAAGCTTTTATATGTAGAGAATAGTGTTTATGTTTACAATTGAGGTTGAATTGGAGTGGCGTCTTTTGACTAAAACAGTTCATATCCTGAAGGTTCTAGTATGTACTTCTAAGGAAACTCTCAAAATGTGGTAAAACTCTTTAATACACAATTACCTCTCCAGAAAATGAATATGAACGTGTAGCAAACAGTTGAAACACAAGTAAATAGAATCTAAATACATTTAATTCCCAGTTCAATTACGGAGATTACAAGAACAAAGCTCTGAAATGACGAGAATTCTCAAAATGTAAACAATTCTGGATATTTCAAGTGGCGTTTTCAGTAAATTGTGATTTCAAACATTAAGAATTCCTGTTTATAGAGCTCTGAACTTGTGTATAAACTTATAAATGTGGAGAATACTGTTTATGTTTTCAATTGACGCTGAATTGGCGAGGCGTCTTTTGACTGAAACAGTTCATATCCTGAAGGTTCTAGTATGTACTTCTAAGGAAACTGTCAAAATGTGGTAAAACTCTTCAAATACTCAATTATCTTTCCAGGAAATGAATATGAACGTGTAACAAACAGTTGAAACACAAGCAAATAGAATCTAACTACATTTAAGGCCGAGTTCAATTACCGAGATTACTGGAAGAAAGTTGAGAAATGACGAGAATACTCATAATATTAACAAGTCCGGATATTTTAAATCGCGTTTTCAGTAAATTGTGATTTCAAACATTAAGAATTCCTGTTTGTAGAGATCACGATTTGTGTATAAAGCTTTTAAATGAGGATAATACTGTTTATGTTTACAATTGAGGCTTACTTTGCCAGGTGTTTTTTGAATGAAACAGTGGATATCCTGAAGGTTCTTTATGTTCTTCTAGGGAAACTGTCAAAATGTTGTAAAACTCTTTAAATACACAATTACCTCTCCAGGAAATGAATATGAACGTGTAACAAACAGTTGAAACACAAGGAAATAGAACCTAACTACATTTAAGGCCGAGTTCAATTACCGAGATTACAGGTAGAAAGCTCTGAAAGGACAAGAATTCTCTTAATATTAAAGAGTCCGGCTATTTTAAGTGGAGTTTTCAATGAATGTGATTTCAAACATCAGGAATTAGTGTTTATAAAGCTCAGAACTTGTGTATAAAGCTTTTATTTGTAGAGAATAGTGTTTATGTTTACAATTGAGGTTGAATTGGAGTGGCGTCTTTTGACTGAAAGAGTTCATATCCTAAAGGTTCTAGTATGTACTTCTAAGGAAACTGTCAAAATGTGGTAAAACTCTTCAAATACACAATTATCTTTCCAGGAAATGAATATGAACGTGTAACAAACAGTTGAAACACAAGTAAATAGAATCTATCTACATTTAATTCCCAGTTCAATTACGGAGATTACAAGAACAAAGCTCTGAAATGACGAGAATTCTCAAAATGTAAACAATTCCGGATATTTCAAGTGGTGTTTTCAGTAAATTGTGATTTCAAACATCAAGAATTCCTGTTTGTAGAGATCAGGATTTGTGTATAAAGCTTTTAAATGAGGATAATACTGTTTATGTTTACAATTGAGGCTTAATTTGCCACGTGTTTTTTGAATGAAACAGTGGATATCCTGAAGGTTCTTTATGTACTTCTAAGGAAACTGTCAAACTGTTGTAAAACTCTTTAAATACACGATTACCTCTCCAGGAAATGAATATGAACGTGTAACAAACAGTTGAAACACAAGGAAATAGAACCTAACTACATTTAAGGCCGAGTTCAATTACCGAGATTACAGGTAGAAAGCTCTGAAAGGACAAGAATTCTCTTAACATTAAAGAGTCCGGCTATTTTAAGTGGAGTTTTCACTAAATGTGATTTCAAACATCAGGAATTACTGTTTATAAAGCTCAGAACTTGTGTATAAAGCTTTTATATGTAGAGAATAGTGTTTATGTTTACAATTGAGGTTGAATTGGAGTGGCGTCTTTTGACTGAAACAGTTTATATCCTGAAGGTTCTAGTATGTACTTCTAAGGGAACTCTCAAAATGTGGTAAAACTCTTTTAATACACAATTACCTCTACAGAAAATGAATATGAACGTGTAGCAAACAGTTGAAACACAAGTAAATAGAATCTAACTACATTTAAGGCCGAGTTCAATTACAGAGATTACAGAAAGAAAGCTCTGAAATGACGAGAATTCTCAAAATATTACCAAGTCTGGATATTTCAAGTAGCGTTTTCAGTAAATTCTGATTTCAAACATCAAAAATTCCAGTTTATAGAGCTCAGGAGTTGTGTATAAAGCTTTTAAATGAGGATAATACTGTTTATGTTTACAACTGACGCTGAATTGAAGTGGCGTCTTTTGATTGAAACAGTTCATATCGTGAAGGTTCTAGTATGTACTTCTAAGGAAACTGTCAAAATGTGGTAAAACTCTTAAAATACACAATTATCTTTTTAGGAAATGAATATTAACTTGTAACAAACAGTTGAAACACAAGGAAATAGAATCTAACTACATTTAAGGCCGAGTTCAATTACCTAGATTACTGTAAAAAATTGTGAGATGACGAGAATTCTCATAATATTAACAAGGCGGGATATTTTAAATGGCGTTTTCAGTAAATTGTGATTTCAAACATTAAGAATTCCTGTTTGTAGAGATCACGATTTGTGTATAAAGCTTTTAAATGAGGATAATACTGTTTATGTTTACAATTGAGGCTTACTTTGCCACGTGTTTTTTGAATGAAACAGTGGATATCCTGAAGGTTCTTTATGTACTTCTAAGGAAACTGTCAAAATGTTGTAAAACTCTTTAAATACACGATTACCTCTCCAGGAAATGAATATGAACGTGTAACAAACAGTTGAAACACAAGGAAATAGAACCTAACTACATTTAAGGCCGAGTTCAATTACCGAGATTACAGGTAGAAAGCTCTGAAAGGACAAGAATTCTCTTAATATTAAAGAGTCCGGCTATTTTAAGTGGAGTTTTCACTAAATGTGATTTCAAATATCAGGAATTACTGTTTATAGAGCTCAGAACTTGTGTATAAAGCTTTTATATGTAGAGAATAGTGTTTATGTTTACAATTGAGGCTGAATTGCCAAGGTGTATTTTGACTGAAACAGTTCATATCCTGAAGGTTCTAGTATGTACTTCTAAGGAAACTGTCAAAATGTGGTAAAACTCTTCAAATACACAATTATCTTTTTAGGAAATGAATATTCACTTGTAACAAACAGTTGAAACACAAGGAAATAGAATCTAACTACATTTAAGGCCGAGTTCAATTACCGAGATTACTGGAAGAAAGTTGTGAAATGACGAGAATTCTCATAATATTAACAAGTCCGGATATTTTAAATGGCGTTTTCAGTAAATTGTGATTTCAAACAATAAGAATTCCGGTTTGTAGAGATCAAGATTTGTGCATAGAGCTTTTAAATGAGGAGAATAGTATTTATTTTTAGAATTGAGGCTTAATTTGCCACGTGTTTTTTGAATGAAACAGTGGATATCCTGAAGGTTCTTCATGTACTTCTAAGGAAACTGACAAAATGTGGTTAAACTCTTTAAATACACAATTATCTTTCCAGGAAATGAATATGAACGTGTAACAAACAGTTGAAACACAAGTAAATAGAATCTAACTACATTTAATGCCCAGTTCAATTACCGAGATTACAGGTAGAAAGCTCTGAAAGGACAAGAATTCTCTTAATATTAAAAAGTCCGGCTATTTTATGTGGAGTTTTCACTAAATGTGATTTCAAACATTGAATTACTGTTTATAGAGCTCAGAACTTGTGTATAAAGCTTTAATATGTAGAGAATAGTGTTTATGTTTACAATTGAGGCTTAATTGGCGAGGCGTCTTTTGACTGAAACAGTTCAAATCCTGAAGGTAGTAGTATGTACTCCTAAGGAAACTGTCAAAATGTGGTAAAACTCTTTATATACACAATTACCTCTCCAGGAAATGAATATGAACGTGTAACAAACAGTTGAAACACAAGGAAATAGAATCTAACTACATTTAAGGCCGAGTTCAATTACCGAGATTACTGGAAGAAAGTTGTGAAATGACGAGAATTCTCATAATATTTACAAGTCCGGATATTTTAAATGGCGTTTGCAGTAAATTGTGATTTCAAACAATAAGAATTCCGGTTTGTAGAGATCAGGATTTGTGCATAAAGCTTTTAAATGAGGAGAATATTGTTTATTTTTACAATTGAGGCTTAATTTGCCACGTGTTTTTTGAATGAAACAGTGGATATCCTGAAGGTTCTTCATGTACTTCTAAGGAAACTGTCAAAATGAGGTTAAACTCTTTAAATACACAATTATCTTTCCAGGAAATGAATATGAACGTGTAACAAACAGTTAAAACACAAGTAAATAGGATCTAACTACATTTAAGGCCGAGTTCAATTACGTAGATTACAGGAAGAATGCTCTGAAATGACGAGAATTCTCAAAATGTTAACAATTTCCGATATTTCAAGTGGCGTTTTCAGTAAATTGTGATTTCAAACATTAAGAATTCCTGTTGATAGAGCTCTGAACTTGTGTATAAAACTTATAAATGTGGAGAATACTGTTTATGTTTTCAATTGACGCTGATTTGGCGAGGAGTCTTTTGACTGAAACAGTTCATATCCTGAAGGTTCTAGAATGTACTTCTAAGGAAACTGTCAAAATGTGGTAAAACTCTTTAAATACACAATTATCTTTTTAGGAAATGAATATTAACATGTAACAAACAGTTGAAACACAAGAAAATAGAATCTAACTACATTTAATGCCCAGTTCAATTACCGAGATTACAGGTAGAAAGCTCTGAAAGGACAAGAATTCTCTTAATATTAAAAGTCCGGCTATTTTAAGTGGAGTTTTCACTGAATGTCATTTCAAACATCAGGAATTACTGTTTATAGAGCTCAGAACTTGTGTATAAAGATTTTATATGTAGAGAATAGTGTTTATGTTTACAATTGAGGCTGAATTGGCGAGGCGTCTTTTGACTTAAACAGTTCATATCCTGAAGGTTCTAGTATGTACTTCTAAGGAAACTGTTAAAATGTGGTAAAACTCTTAAAATACACAATTATCTTTTTAGGAAATGATATTAACTTGTAACAAACAGTTGAAACACAAGGAAATAGAATCTAACGACATTTAAGGCCGAGTTCAATTACCGAGATTACTGGAAGAAAGTTGTGAAATGACGAGAATTCTCATAATATTAAAAAGTCCGGATATTTTAAATGGCGTTTTCAGTAAATTGTGATTTCAAATATTAAGAATTCCTGTTTGTAGAGATCAGAATTTGTGTAAAAAGCTTTTAAATGAGGAGAATAGTGTTTATTTTTACAATTGAGCCTTAATTTGCCACGTGTTTTTTGTATGAAACAGTGGATATCCTGAAGGTTCTTTATGTACTTCTAAGGAAACTGTCAAAATGTGGTAAAACTCTTTAAATACACAATTATCTTTCAAGGAAATGAATATGAACATGTAACAAACAGTTGAAACATAAGTAAATAGAATCTAACTACATTTAAGGCCGAGTTCAATTACGGAGATTACAGGAAGAAAGCTCTGAAATGACGAGAATTCTCAAAATATTACCAAGTCCGGATATTTCAAGTGGTGTTTTCAGTAAATTGTGATTTCAAACATTAAAAATTCCTGTTGATAGAGCTCTGAACTTGTGTATAAAGCTTTTAAATGAGGATAATACTGTTTATGTTTACCACTGACGCTGAATCGGAGTGGCGTCTTTTGATTGAAACAGTTCATATCATGAAGGTTCTAGTATGTACTTCTAAGGAAACTCTCAAAATGTGGTAAAACTCTTAAAATACACAATTGTCTTCTCAGTAAATGAATATGAACTTATAACAAACAATTGAAACGCAAGAAAATAAATTCTAACTACATTTAATGCCGAGTTCAATTACTGAGATAACAGGTAGAAAGCTCTGAAAGGACAAGAATTCTCTTAATATTAAAAAGTCCGGCAATTTTAAGTGGAGTTTTCACTAAATGTGATTTCAAACATCAGGAATTACTGTTTATAGAGCTCAGAACTTGTGTATAAAGCTTTTATATGTAGAGAATAGTGTTTATGTTTTCAATTGAGGCTGAATTGGCGAGGCGTCTTTTGACTGAAACAGTTCATATCCTGAAGGTTCTAGTATGTACTCCTAAGGAAACTGTCAAAATGTGGTAAAACTCTTATAATACACAATTATCTTTTTAGGAAATGAATATTAACTTGTAACAAACAGTTGAAACACAAGGAAATAGAATCTAACTACATTTAAGGCCGAGTTCAATTACCGAGATTACTGGAAGAAAGTTGTGAAATGACGAGAATTCTCATAATATTAACAAGTCCGGATATTTTAAATGGCGTTTTCAGTAAATTGTGATTTCAAATATTAAGAATTCCGGTTTGTAGAGATCAGGATTTGTGTATAGAGCTTTTAAATGAGGAGAATAGTGTTTATTTTTACAATTGAGGCTTAATTTGCCACGTGTTTTTTGAATGAAACAGTGGATATCCTGAAGGTTCTTCATGTACTTCTAAGGAAACTGTCAAAATGTGCTTAAACTCTTTAAATACACAATTATCTTTCCAGGAAATGAATATGAACGTGTAACAAACAGTTGAAACACAAGTAAATAGGATCTAACTACATTTAAGGCCGAGTTCAATTACGTAGATTACAGGAAGAAAGCTCTGAAATGATGAGAATTCTCAAAATGTTAACAATTTCCGATATTTCAAGTGGCGTTTTCAGTAAATTGTGATTTCAAACATTAAGAATTCCTGTTTATAGAGCTCTGAACTTGTGTATAAAACTTATAAATGTGGAGAATACTGTTTATGTTTTCAATTGAGGCTGAATTGGCGAGGCGTCTTTTGACTGAAACAGTTCATATCCTGAAGGTTCTAGTATGTACTTCTAAGGAAACTGTCAAAATGTGGTAAAACTCTTAAAATACACAATTATCTTTTTAGGAAATGAATATTAACTTGTAACAAACAGTTGAAACACAAGGAAATAGAATCTAACTACATTTAAGGCCGAGTTCAATTACCGAGATTACTGGAAGAAAGTTGTGAAATGTCGAGAATTCTCATAATATTAACAAGTCGGGATATTTTAAATGTCGTTTTCAGTAAATTGTGATTTCAAACATAAAGAATTCCTGTTTGTAGAGATCAGAATTTGTGTATAAGGCTTTTAAATGAGGAGAATACTGTTTATTTTTACAATTGAGGCTTAATTTGCCATGTGTTTTTTGAATGAAACAGTGGATATCCTGAAGGTTCTTTATGTACTTCTAAGGAAACTGTCAAAATGTGGTAAAACTCTTTAAATACACAATTATCTTTCCAGGAAATGAATATGAACGTGTAACAAACAGTTGAAACACAAGTAAATAGAATCTAACTACATTTAATGCCCAGTTCAATTACCGAGATTACAGGTAGAAAGCTCTGAAAGGACAAGAATTCTCCTAATATTAAAAAGTCCGGCTATTTTAAGTGGAGTTTTCACTAAATTTGATTTCGAACATCAGGAATTACTGTTTATAAAGCTCAGAACTTGTGTATAAAGCTTTTATATGTAGAGAATAGTGTTTATGTTTACAATTGAGGTTGAATTGGAGTGGCGTCTTTTGACTGAAACAGTTTATATCCTAAAGGTTCTAGTATGTACTTCTAAGGAAACTCTCAAAATGTGGTAAAACTCTTTTAATACACAATTACCTCTCCAGGAAATGAATATGAACGTGTAACAAACAGTTGAAACACAAGTAAATAGAATCTAACTGCATTTAATTCCCAGTTCAATTACGGAGATTACAACAACAAAGCTCTGAAATGACGAGAATTCTCAAAATGTAAACAATTCCGGATATTTCAAGTGGCGTTTTCAGTAAATTGTGATTTCAAACATTAAGAATTCCTGTTTATAGAGCTCTGAACTTGTGTATAAAACTTATAAATGTGGAGAATACTGTTTATGTTTTCAATTGACGCTGAATTGGCGAGGCGACTTTTGACTGAAACAGTTCATATCCTGAAGGTTCTAGTATGTAACTTCTAAGGAAACTGTCAAAATGTGGTAAAACTCTTCAAATACACAATTATCTTTCCAGGAAATGAATATGAACGTGTAACAAACAGTTGAAACACAAGGAAATAGAATCTAACTACATTTAATTCCCAGTTCAATTACGGAGATTACAAGAACAAAGCTCTGAAATGACGAGAATTCTCAAAATGTAAACAATTCCGGATATTTCAAGTGGCGTTTTCAGTAAATTTTGATTTCAAACATTAAGAATTCCTGTTTGTAGAGATCAGGATTTGTGTATAAAGCTTTTAAATGAGGATAATACTGTTTATGTTTACAACTGAGGCTTAATTTGCCACGTGTTTTTTGAAGGAAACAGTGGATATCCTGAAGGTTCTTTATGTACTTCTAAGGAAACTGTCAAAATGTTGTAAAACTCTTTAAATACACAATTACCTCTCCAGGAAATGAATATGAACGTGTAACAAACAGTTGAAACACAAGGAAATAGAACCTAACTACATTTAAGGCCGAGTTCAATTACCGAGATTACAGGTAGAAAGCTCTGAAAGGACAAGAATTCTCTTAATATTAAAGAGTCCGGCTATTTTAAGTGGAGTTTTCACTAAATGGGATTTCAAACATCAGGAATTACTGTTTATAAAGCTCAGAACTTGTGTATAAAGCTTTTATATGTAGAGAATAGTGTTTATGTTTACAATTGAGGTTGAATTGGAGTGGCGTCTTTTGACTGAAACAGTTTATATCCTAAAGGTTCTAGTATGTACTTCTAAGGGAACTCTCAAAATGTGGTAAAACTCTTTTAATACACAATTACCTCTCCAGAAAATGAATATGAACGTGGAGCAAACAGTTGAAACACAAGTAAATAGAATCTAACTACATTTAATTCCCAGTTCAATTACGGAGATTACAGGAAGAAAGCTCTGAAATGACGAGAATTCTCAAAATGTAAACAATTCCGGATATTTCAAGTGGCGTTTTCAGTAAATTGTGATTTCAAACATCAAGAATTCCTGTTTATAGAGCTCTGAACTTGTGTATAAAACTTATAAATGTGGAGAATACTGTTTATGTTTTCAATTGACGCTGAATTGGCGAGGCGTCTTTTAACTGAAACAGTTCATATCCTGAAGGTTCTAGTATGTACTTCTAAGGAAACTGTCAAAATGTGGTAAAACTCTTCAAATACGCAATTATCTTTCCAGGAAATGAATATGAACGTGTAACAAACAGTTGAAACACAAGTAAATAGAATCTAACTACATTTAATTCCCAGTTCAATTACGGAGATTACAAGAACAAAGCTCTGAAATGACGAGAATTCTCAAAATGTAAACAATTCCGGATATTTCAAGTGGCGTTTTCAGTACATTGTGATTTCAAACATCAAGAATTCCTGTTTGTAGAGATCAGGATTTGTGTATAAAGCTTTTAAATGAGGATAATACTGTTTATGTTTACAATTGAGGCTTAATTTGCCACGTGTTTTTTGAACGAAACAGTGGATATCCTGAAGGTTCTTTATGTACTTCTAAGGAAACTGTCAAAATGTTGTAAAACTCTTTAAATACACGATTACCTCTCCAGGAAATGAATATGAACGTGTAACAAACAGTTGAAACACAAGGAAATCGAACCTAACTACATTGAAGGCCGAGTTCAATTACCGAGATTACAGGTAGAAAGCTCTGAAAGGACAAGAATTCTCTTAATATTAAAGAGTCCGGCTATTTTAAGTGGAGTTTTCACTAAATGGGATTTCAAACATCAGGAATTACTGTTTATAAAGCTCAGAACTTGTGTATAAAGCTTTTATATGTAGAGAATAGTGTTTATGTTTACAATTGAGGTTGAATTGGAGTGGCGTCTTTTGACTGAAACAGTTTATATCCTAAAGGTTCTAGTATGTACTTCTAAGGGAACTCTCAAAATGTGGTAAAACTCTTTTAATACACAATTACCTCTCCAGAAAATGAATATGAACGTGTAGCAAACAGTTGAAACACAAGTAAATAGAATCTAACTACATTTAATTCCCAGTTCAATTACGGAGATTACAGGAAGAAAGCTCTGAAATGACGAGAATTCTCAAAATGTAAACAATTCCGGATATTTCAAGTGGCGTTTTCAGTAAATTGTGATTTCAAACATCAAGAATTCCTGTTTATAGAGCTCTGAACTTGTGTATAAAACTTATAAATGTGGAGAATACTGTTTATGTTTTCAATTGACGCTGAATTGGCGAGGCGTCTTTTAACTGAAACAGTTCATATCCTGAAGGTTCTAGTATGTACTTCTAAGGAAACTGTCAAAATGTGGTAAAACTCTTCAAATACGCAATTATCTTTCCAGGAAATGAATATGAACGTGTAACAAATAGTTGAAACACAAGTAAATAGAATCTAACTACATTTAATTCCCAGTTCAATTACGGAGATTACAAGAACAAAGCTCTGAAATGACGAGAATTCTCAAAATGTAAACAATTCCGGATATTTCAAGTGGCGTTTTCAGTACATTGTGATTTCAAACATCAAG
This sequence comes from Myotis nattereri, assembly GCF_964212035.1. Classification (NCBI taxonomy): domain Eukaryota; kingdom Metazoa; phylum Chordata; class Mammalia; order Chiroptera; family Vespertilionidae; genus Myotis; species Myotis nattereri. The sequence continues at coordinate 8,602,252 of NC_138080.1, read as the reverse complement.
AATTCCTGTTTGTAGAGATCAGGATTTGTGTATAAAGCTTTTAAATGAGGATAATACTGTTTATGTTTACAATTGAGGCTTAATTTGCCACGTGTTTTTTGAACGAAACAGTGGATATCCTGAAGGTTCTTTATGTACTTCTAAGGAAACTGTCAAAATGTTGTAAAACTCTTTAAATACACGATTACCTCTCCAGGAAATGAATATGAACGTGTAACAAACAGTTGAAACACAAGGAAATCGAACCTAACTACATTGAAGGCCGAGTTCAATTACCGAGATTACAGGTAGAAAGCTCTGAAAGGACAAGAATTCTCTTAATATTAAAGAGTCCGGCTATTTTAAGTGGAGTTTTCACTAAATGTGATTTCAAACATCAGGAATTACTGTTTATAGAACTTTGAACTTGTGTATAAAGCTTTTATATGTAGAGAATAGTGTTTATGTTTACAATTGAGGTTGAATTGGAGTGGCGTCTTTTGACTGAAACAGTTCATATCCTGAAGGTTCTAGTATGTACTTCTAAGGAAACTCTCAAAATGTGGTAAAACTCTTTTAATACACAATTACCTCTCCAGAAAATGAATATGAACGTGTAGCAAACAGTTGAAACACAAGTAACTAGAATCTAACTACATTTAATTCCCAGTTCAATTACGGAGATTACAGGAAGAAAGCTCTGAAAAGACGAGAATTCTCAAAATGTAAACAATTCCGGATATTTCAAGTGGCGTTTTCAGTAAATTGTGATTTCAAACATCAAGAATTCCTGTTTATAGAGCTCTGAACTTGTGTATAAAACTTATAAATGTGGAGAATACTGTTTATGTTTACAATTGACGCTGAATTGGCGAGGCGACTTTTGACTGAAACAGTTCATATCCTGAAGGTTCTAGTATGTACTTCTAAGGAAACTGTCAAAATGTGGTAAAACTCTTCAAATACACAATTATCTTTCCAGGAAATGAATATGAACGTGTAACAAACAGTTGAAACACAAGGAAATAGAATCTAACTACATTTAATTCCCAGTTCAATTACGGAGATTACAAGAACAAAGCTCTGAAATGACGAGAATTCTCAAAATGTAAACAATTCCGGATATTTCAAGTGGCGTTTTCAGTAAATTGTGATTTCAAACATCAAGAATTCCTGTTTGTAGAGATCAGGATTTGTGTATAAAGCTTTTAAATGAGGATAATACTGTTTATGTTTACAATTGAGGCTTACTTTGCCTCGTGTTTTTTGAATGAAACAGTGGATATCCTGATGGTTCTTTATGTACTTCTAAGGAAACTGTCAAAATGTTGTAAAACTCTTTAAATACACGATTACCTCTCCAGGAAATGAATATGAACGTGTAACAAACAGTTGAAACACAAGGAAATAGAACCTAACTACATTTAAGGCCGAGTTCAATTACCGAGATTACAGGTAGAAAGCTCTGAAAGGACAAGAATTCTCCTAATATTAAAAAGTCCGGCTATTTTAAGTGGAGTTTTCACTAAATTTGATTTCAAACATCAGGAATTACTGTTTATAAAGCTCAGAACTTGTGTATACAGCTTTTATATGTAGAGAATAGTGTTTATGTTTACAATTGAGGTTGAATTGGAGTGGCGTCTTTTGACGGAAACATTTCATATCCTAAAGGTTCTAGTATGTACTTCTAAGGAAACTCTCAAAATGTGGTAAAACTCTTTTAATACACAATTACCTCTCCAGAAAATGAATATGAACGTGTAACAAACAGTTGAAACACAAGTAAATAGAATCTAACTACATTTAATTCCCAGTTCAATTACGGAGATTACAAGAACAAAGCTCTGAAATGACGAGAATTCTCAAAATGTAAACAATTCCGGATATTTCAAGTGGCGTTTTCAGTAAATTGTGATTTCAAACATCAAGAATTCCTGTTTATAGAGCTCTGAACTTGTGTATAAAACTTATAAATGTGGAGAATACTGTTTATGTTTTCAATTGACGCTGAATTGGCGAGGCGACTTTTGACTGAAACAGTTCATATCCTGAAGGTTCTAGTATGTACTTCTAAGGAAACTGTCAAAATGTGGTAAAACTCTTCAAATACACAATTATCTTTCCAGGAAATGAATATGAACGTGTAACAAACAGTTGAAACACAAGGAAATAGAATCTAACTACATTTAATTCCCAGTTCAATTACGGAGATTACAAGAACAAAGCTCTGAAATGACGAGAATTCTCAAAATATAAACAATTCCGGATATTTCAAGTGGCGTTTTCAGTAAATTGTGATTTCAAACATTAAGAATTCCTGTTTGTAGAGATCAGGATTTGTGTATAAAGCTTTTAAATGAGGATAATACTGTTTATGTTTACAACTGAGGCTTAATTTGCCACGTGTTTTTTGAACGAAACAGTGGATATCCTGAAGGTTCTTTATGTACTTCTAAGGAAACTGTCAAAATGTTGTAAAACTCTTTAAATACACAATTACCTCTCCAGGAAATGAATATGAACGTGTAACAAACAGTTGAAACACAAGGAAATAGAACCTAACTACATTTAAGGCCGAGTTCAATTACCAAGATTACAGGTAGAAAGCTCTGAAAGGACAAGAATTCTCTTAATATTAAAGAGTCCGGCTATTTTAAGTGGAGTTTTCACTAAATGGGATTTCAAACATCAGGAATTACTGTTTATAAAGCTCAGAACTTGTGTATAAAGCTTTTATATGTAGAGAATAGTGTTTATGTTTACAATTGAGGTTGAATTGGAGTGGCGTCTTTTGACTGAAACAGTTTATATCCTAAAGGTTCTAGTATGTACTTCTAAGGGAACTCTCAAAATGTGGTAAAACTCTTTTAATACACAATTACCTCTCCAGAAAATGAATATGAACGTGTAGCAAACAGTTGAAACACAAGTAAATAGAATCTAACTACATTTAATTCCCAGTTCAATTACAGAGATTACAGGAAGAAAGCTCTGAAATGACGAGAATTCTCAAAATGTAAACAATTCCGGATATTTCAAGTGGCGTTTTCAGTAAATTGTGATTTCAAACATCAAGAATTCCTGTTTATAGAGCTCTGAACTTGTGTATAAAACTTATAAATGTGGAGAATACTGTTTATGTTTTCAATTGACGCTGAATTGGCGAGGCGTCTTTTAACTGAAACAGTTCATATCCTGAAGGTTCTAGTATGTACTTCTAAGGAAACTGTCAAAATGTGGTAAAACTCTTCAAATACGCAATTATCTTTCCAGGAAATGAATATGAACGTGTAACAAATAGTTGAAACACAAGCAAATAGAATCTAACTACATTTAATTCCCAGTTCAATTACGGAGATTACAAGAACAAAGCTCTGAAATGACGAGAATTCTCAAAATGTAAACAATTCCGGATATTTCAAGTGGCGTTTTCAGTACATTGTGATTTCAAACATCAAGAATTCCTGTTTGTAGAGATCAGGATTTGTGTATAAAGCTTTTAAATGAGGATAATACTGTTTATGTTTACAATTGAGGCTTACTTTTCCTCGTGTTTTTTGAATGAAACAGTGGATATCCTGAAGGTTCTTTATGTACTTCTAAGGAAACTGTCAAAATGTTGTAAAACTCTTTAAATACACGATTACCTCTCCAGGAAATGAATATGAACGTGTAACAAACAGTTGAAACACAAGGAAATCGAACCTAACTACATTGAAGGCCGAGTTCAATTACCGAGATTACAGGTAGAAAGCTCTGAAAGGACAAGAATTCTCTTAATATTAAAGAGTCCGGCTATTTTAAGTGGAGTTTTCACTAAATGTGATTTCAAACATCAGGAATTACTGTTTATAGAGCTTTGAACTTGTGTATAAAGCTTTTATATGTAGAGAATAGTGTTTATGTTTACAATTGAGGTTGAATTGGAGTGGCGTCTTTTGACTGAAACAGTTCATATCCTGAAGGTTCTAGTATGTACTTCTAAGGAAACTCTCAAAATGTGGTAAAACTCTTTTAATACACAATTACCTCTCCAGAAAATGAATATGAACGTGTAGCAAACAGTTGAAACACAAGTAAATAGAATCTAACTACATTTAATTCCCAGTTCAATTACGGAGATTACAGGAAGAAAGCTCTGAAAAGACGAGAATTCTCAAAATGTAAACAATTCCGGATATTTCAAGTGGCGTTTTCAGTAAATTGTGATTTCAAACATCAAGAATTCCTGTTTATAGAGCTCTGAACTTGTGTATAAAACTTATAAATGTGGAGAATACTGTTTATGTTTACAATTGACGCTGAATTGGCGAGGC